>NW_006160057.1:1908388-1997979 GCF_000334495.1 Tupaia belangeri chinensis
AAAAAGAAGAAAAGAAAGGAAAATTTGGAAAGGAAAGGAAAGGAAAGGAAAGGAAAGGAAAGGAAAGGAAAAAGAAGGGAAGAGAAGAGAAGAGAAGAGAAGAGAAAAGAAAAGGAAAGGAAAAAGAAAAGAGAAAGAAAAAGAGATGGGCAGGGGAAACAAAAAGAAAGGACAAAGTATTCTGTAAGTTGTGGCCACCTAGGACTAGTAATAACTTTTTCTTAATGTATTATTATTATTATTTATACATTCAATTGCTATACATCATTTAGATTGTAGAGAGATTTTACCCAGCATGATACACATCTCAATCCAGCTGAGAAAACTATACATATCCTCATCAATAGATAACGAACCATATCTGTGTCCCACAAATATCTTATCTCTCCATATTCTTCCCCTAATTTCCTTTCCTGCACTCCTCCCCTCCCACACTCTCCTTCTACTTTGTCTCTAGTGTCCACAACAATTTTTAATGCTTTTATGTCCTCCAGTCTTCTAGTCTCTACCATAGAGTGCAGATAGTCTGTATATGTTATGTGGAGACATACAATGTGTCTCTCTCGTAGCCTGATCTGCTTCACTCAGCAACAAATTTTCCATATTCATTCACTTTGTATCACATTCCAGGGCCTTGTTGTTTTTTATGGCTGAATAATAGTCCATGGAATATATGTGCCTCATTTTTTCAACCCATTCATCTGTTTGTCTACATTTGGGTTGGTTCCATGTCTTAGCAATCACGAATAGTGCTGCAATAAATATAGTTGTTCGAGTGTTTTTCTGACTGAGCATTCTCCTATCCTTTAGGTAGATACCCAGGAGTGGAATTGTTGGATCATATGGTACTTCTATTTGAAGGACTTTGAGGAACCTCCATATTGTTCTCCACAGTGGCTGAAATCAATTATACCTGAGAATAAATAAAAGTTTTAAAAAGTGGCCAACCACAATGGCACAGTGGTGGCACAATGCTCTGTTATGCTGAAACAAATGGAAAGGTCCTGGACTTCTGTCCTGAGGTCTCTTTGTACATATTAAGTATGTGCATGTGCCCATGACCCTAGCCGGCTGAGGCTAAGGGGTGGATTGTGGCATGAAGACACTGTCGGGCATGTCTCTAAAATCCCTCTCTCTCTTTCTCTTTCTCAAAACAAATTAATAAACTTTTTAAATATCTTTGTAAAAAACATTTTCAAAAGAAAACCTCAAAGACAAAGTAAAATGAAAGAGTACAATCAAAGTATCGTTGGTGCTAAAGAACACACTTGCCAAATTATTAGGTTTTCAAAGTTACTAATATCCTAATTAATCCTTACTTTTTGGAGACAAAAACTTAAAAACCAACTTATTAATAATGTGTCAGACATAACCAATTCTAAGTAAGAACATTTTATATTAGCATTTTTGTAGCATATCTCATCATAGGAAAGGAAAATAGAATCAAGGCAAATTATTTCCAATTAAGTGAATCTTGAAAGAAGTCACAAGAGACAATTTTATAGTCTACCATTGGCATCTATCATTGGCAAATCATGTTAAGATTTGCTCAATTAAACTCCACTCAATTTTTTAAAAAGGAAAGAAAGAAAAGAAACAACCTTGAACCTATACAACATCTTTCTAGCTGAGGAAGATTAAATCAATTGCTACAACTAGTGTTCTATTTTAATTTTCGTAACTAAGACACTACAGTAACAAAACAAATATATTTAGCTTTTATAATGATAAAAGTGGGAACCCAGCAAGAAATTTAATATTGAGATGAGAAAATCATTTATTTTTGGAAGATCATGTTTTCATTGCATCTGGACTGGAACATCTTGCCAAGCTTTACATTCAAGATAAACATAGCAGACTGGAAGAACAGCCTGATGTGTAAGGCACTTGCCTAAGAGCCAGAGAACTAGAGTTTAGTTCATGGTTTCCATGATGTCTTGATATGTAGCCAGGACAATTTCCTCAAGGCAACGTAGACATCGCCAATAAAATGGAAGTCCAAGAGAAATGTCTGCTAGGTTTATTAAATATTAGTCATACATATATCAATCATAAGTGTGTTCCTTTGCTATAGGAGATGACATGATAGGTTTGTTAGTGGATTGTATCATATCAAAATGAATGTTTTTCTGATTAATGTAAAAGTGTATTCCTTATTTTGAAACATATTTGCTCTTAATACAAGATAATCATTCCTCTGATAGCAAAAGAACATGGTTAAAATTAATTACAGGACAATTCACTTTGATTTTGACCTTGACTAAGTACATCAGTGATTAAGGTGTCATCATTTGTACCAGATGGACAACTGCTATATATCCAAAGATAAGACCTGGAAATTGTATTTGTCGACCTCCCTTTTAAGTTTCTGGGACAGCTATTATTTTATGGACATGTTGGGTAAAAGGAAAAAGGTTTTCTAATTCAAGGTAATTGAAGAACCCTTTGGAAAGGGAAAAAAAATCATTCTGACATTTGCTAGATCTTTCTGGTATGTGCAAAAAAAATAAGGAAACATGTAGAACTTCTGTCATAACAACTAGCAAACACAGAGAGTCCTGTTGCATTAACTGATCTACTCCCCAACTTCCTGCAGTACTTGTCTACTAGATCATGACTGTGCTCTAAAATCCTCCTCCTATTTCTTTCAGAATTGAGTTCAATCTCTCTCCTCTACTGCAATCGTCTTGAATAAAGTCTTCCTTTCCTATCTAACTTGTCCTGTGCTATTGTTCTTTGAAAACTACCAGCTTGTTGGCATGGAACATGGAGAACTAAGTCACTGGTAACAGAAGACGAATGATGCAAACTTCATTTAACAGGCTATTAAGCAGGAACTTTTAAATATAAACGGTGAATTGCACTCGTCAGACAGGGCAGTATAAGATGCCAACCAGTAGGTCTCCCCAGCACCATCACAGAGCATGAGAGCAGAGTGCTTGGAAAATGACTTAAAATGACTTGTGGATTATGACAAAACATGCTGTTCTTGTGAGAGTTTCTGTGGCTCTTATTTCTACTCTACTTCCCAATTCTAGTGGGAAGTTTTCATTTAATTTAATAGTTTCCTGATCAAGAGGGAAAAAAATGAAACTGCAGTGGGAGAGAGTGCACAAAGAATACATATAATTCAGCAATTTGTTGCATGCCTACTATATGCCAGGCAAACAGAAAGCGGTGCCTTTTTTTTTGTTTTTTATTTTTTGAGAGAAAGAGATTTTTGCTATAGAGTGTGTGTGCTCGCCAGAGACACAGAGAGAGACAGAGAGACAGAAAGTGAGAAATCACCTCTCAGTAGGGATGGTCACACTGTGCAATCCCTTCTCCTCCATTTTCTTCTCTGGATTTTGGGCATGCACATACAAGTGCCTGGCGTGCGTTTAAGCTGCCAGGTCCCAGACTAGAATCATGATTGACTACATGTGAGTCCAGCAACACAACCATTATGCCATCTGCTGGTCCCAAGAACCTCTGACTTTCATCTTCCCACATTTTCTCCCCTGCCTCATCCCCTTACCTCTTTATGAGACTGTGTCCACATCATTGATCACTACCTGGCTTTTTCCCCCCGTTGAGTTGTACACTAAAACCTTTATATTTTGGGCCAGCAGGTGGCCTATTGGTTGAGTTACTGGACTCCCACATGAATGACCATGTTTTGAGTCCTGGATCTGATGGCTTGCTTTCTCTCGCTCTCTCTCTCTCTCTCTCTCTCGCTCTCTCTCTCTCTCTCTCTCTCGCTCTCTCTCTCTCTCTCTCTCTCGCTCTCTCTCTCTCTCTGTCTGTCTCTCATCACATGCAGATGGCATAGCAGTTATGCTATGGACTCCCACTTAGTCAACCATGGTTCAAGTCCCGGATCTGGTGGCTTGGAACTCATGCCAGGCAGGTATGTGTGCATGTCCAAGATCCCAGGAAGAGAATGGAGGAGAAGGGAATGAAGTGTGACCATCCCCTGGGGGGGGGCAATTTCTCACTTTCCCTTTCACTGTCTCTGTTTCTCTCTCTGGTGAGCACATGCACCCTAAGGCAATAACCTCTTTTCTCTCTCTCATACAAACATATATACATATATACATACATATATATATATATACACATATACATACATATACACATATATACATATACAGAGAGAGAGAGAGAAGCAACGACCTCTCTCTCTCTTTTTATACACACACACACACACACACACACACTCACTGTTTAGCTATTGTTTGAAATTTATTAAAACCAAGTTTAACCCATATTTATGGCATCTGGTGCCCATATTACAAAACAAGACACTATTATCAAAAGCAGAACCTTAGGGGAACCAGCAGTTAGCGTAATGGCTATGTTGCTGGACTCCCACATAGTTGACTACAGTTTGCGTCCCGACCCGGTGGCTTAAAACTCACGCCGAGTGCGTGTGCGGGCTGCCCAAGATCCCGAGAGGAGAATGGAGGAGAAGGGATTGCAGCGTGACCATCCCCCCTGGGGGGTGATTTCTCACTTTCTGTCTCTATGTCTCTCTCTGTCTGTCTGGCGAGCGCACACGCTCTATAGCGAAAACCTCTCAAAAAAAAAAAAAAAAAAGCAGAACCTTAGGAAAAGCACTATCTTAAAAACTGCCTTTTCATATACCTTGAAGATTTTCTCCTTGGAAGGAGAGTGTCTTGCCGCGCTAATCTATCACCACAGACTTGCAGTATCTCGTGCTCAGTGGAGCCATTTCACCTCAACTTTCCTCAGGGTTTTTCTCAGGTTCTGCTAATTGGTGTGTGCTTGCTGCTTGGCCCGTCAGAGTTAAGGAAAGACTTGAGCTTGCCTTCTTGTCGCCTTATGATCTATAAATTCCTTGTCTCAATTTTCTCTTCCATTCTACAATGGAAAAAGGAGAGAAATAGGAAAGCAAGAGAGTGGGAAAGGAAGTGGTGCACAAAGAACGAGCGTGAGCAACCGAGAGCAGGCCTGTCATTAACCCAAGGCCTGCTTTATATCACGGTTAAACTGAAGGGCCTGTCTGACTTAAAACCCAGTTCTGCAAGCCATGTGACCCTGAGAAAATGATTTACTTCTCTGTTCCTTAGTTTTGTAATTTATAAATCGTGGACAGTAAACATACTCATGTCATGGGGGTGTGAAAATTTAATGAGCGACCATATCATGTAAAGCACTGGGAACTGAACCTACCACATCAGCTCTTACCTTAATCTAACTAGAGTTCCCTGCCAACATTCTTTTCTTCTTGATAAGCTCCCCAATTTCTTTATGATGGATTCTTTATTTGAAATTAATATTCTACCTGAGGACTAGGTGCTGAACAGAAGTCTTTGATCTTCTTATAAATCATCACAGGAATCAAAATGAGTGCTATTTTGTATTCGTTGCTTCTCCTGCTAAACCTTAAGGTCTTTCTGAGACCTTCCATTTCCATGGCTGGCACAAAGTGGGTGGCCAGTAAATGTGTGTTGACTTAATTATGCATGCTACACTTAATATGCACATTTAATTATATATGCAAAATATATCATGAATATTTTATTAGAAAAATTACATTTCGGGGGACCAGCAGTTAGCATAATGGCTGTGTCACTGGACTCCCATGTAGTCGACTGCGGTCCACGTCCCAGACCCGGTGGCTTAAAACTCACGCTGGGCGTGTGTGCATGCATGCCCAGGATCCCGAGAGGAGAATGGAGGAGAAGGGATTGCAGCGTGGCCATTCCCCTGGGGGTGATTTCTCGCTGTCTCTCTTTGTCTGTCTGGCGAGCACACGCGCTCTATAGCAAAAAAAACTCTTAAAAAAAAAAGTAAGAAAAAAAATTACATTTCAAAAATACTTTAAAACATAAGACTTATTGGGACCAGAAGTTGGCATAATGGCAATGTCGCTGGACTCCCATGTAGTTGACCGTGGTTCAAGTCCTGGACCCAGTGGCTTAAACTCACACAGGGCACATGTGTAAGCATGCCCAAGATCCTTAGAAGAGAATAGAGGAGAAGGGATTACAGCATGACCATCCCCACCAGAGAGGTGATTTCTCACTTTCTGTCTCCATCTCTCTCTCTTTCTGGCGAGCACATGTGTCCTATAGCAAAACCTCTCCAAAAAATAAGAAATAAATAAAAAGCGTAAGACTTATTAAAATGTTTGGATAATACCAAAATGCATATAAAGCAAAAAAAATTTAATTTCTAAAAATATTAAAATGGAAATAGTATTTCCTGAATTACATATGCACATTAATTTAAAGTAAAGGATACTATAACCATAAAAAAAGCATATTTAAAATGGTTATTACTTTACAATATGCTATGGAAAAAGAGAATTTATATTGTCACACATTTGTTTTGTCAATTCCAAAAGTGTCAGCTGTAGCTAGACATCATTAATAATAGAGGTCTTTCTGTGCCAAAGCTTTCTAAAGATGGGTGAGTTTGGGGCTGGCACATGGCATGGTGTTTAAGGTGCTGGACTCCCACATGGCCAATCACAGTTCAAACTGTGGACCTGGCAGCTTACTTTCCCATTCTCTCTGTCTCTTTCTGAACAAACTTAAAAAGTAATAATGATAACACATAAAATTAAATAAACAATATTTTAAAGAGAAAAGCTTATTTAAAAAAATAATAAAGATGGGTGAGTCCTACTCCCATGAGTTAAGTAAATGATGGGTGTTGCTTTCAGAGCTAGTCTGACACTCATTGTGCCTAACAGGTACACTCACGAACCAAAGCAAGCACGTCACAGCCTAGTGTCGTATGGGTGCCTGTGCCTCCACCCCCTGAGCTGCACAGAGAGCTATCTAGAGAATGTGTAGCAGCATCTCTAGATCATTACTTTTCTGACATTAACAGAAGTGCCAGAAATGTACATTGTTAAATCAAGTCATTCTAAGAGTCTCAGGTGGCAGATCTGAATAAAAGGTTCATGAAATCGAATGCTCTTCCAAATTTTCTATTGAGCTGGAGTCTTGGGAAGACTCAGAAAGATCATAGAAACTGAAGAAGCTTCAAAGTGTAACAAGAACTGAAGAGATGTGCTTATGAGAAAGACTTCAAAAGGATGACACTGAGCTAGCACAGTGAACCAACAAAAGCAAATGAGTCTAAACATCTGGATGAAACGTAAAAATAGTTAGGCACCTGAAAAATATTTTTTAAGAGAGACTTTTGCTATAGGGTGCATATGCTCACTGGAGAGACAGAAAGCAAGAAATCAACCACCACAGGGGATAGCCACCCTACAATCCCTTCTCTTCCATTCTCCTCTTGGGATTTTGGGCAAGCACACACACACACACACACACACACACACACACACACACCCAGCATGAGTTTTAAGCCACCGGGTATGGGACTCGAACCATGGTTGACTATGTGGGAGTCCACCAACATAACCATCACATCATCTGTTGGTACCAGCACCTGAAAATTATTAAATACAAAAATTATATGTTAGACGATCAAGTGTGTGTGTGTGTGTGTGTGTGTGTGTGTGTGTGTGAATTGTTCAAAGAAGGGCAACAAAAGGGTATCAATCATACAATTTACTGGACTATTGGACCATTGAATCTTGCAATTTTCTTCATTGAGGCTCATGAAAATGATATGTATTCTGTTTTACAAACTTACCTTAACACAAATAATTTTTCTGAAATTAAAATTCAAAGATTCAACCACTTCTATGTAACTCTAATATCTCAAGCTCTTTTCATTTAATTCATGCAAATTCCCAGAGAAGTAGGAAATATAAAATATGGATTTTAGAATTTTGTTTACATATAACATGTGATTTGCTAAATGCCTAATGTCACTCAATGGGCAAAAGCTTTGGAGATGTTAGAACATGAGTACAGACTGAAGACACATCTGAGAATAACAATGACTAATGATTGAGTAAATGAGCTTTATTATAGAAAACTCAAAGGCCTACAAAAATATCTTACTAATATAAATAGTGATATTCTTATAACCTAAATACTAACGTATATTCCTGTTTTACAAGCACTATTATATTCATACAACTTGGAAATAGCTTCACTTTCCTCAACACATGGAAAGAAGGAAGAAAGGGAGGAAGGACAAGAAAGAGAAAGATTTGTATTTCCTCAGTTAAAAGATTCATAGAGGTGGTGTGGTGGTTAAAATGCTGGATTCTCACATGGCCAACCACCATTCAAGTACCAAATCTGGCAGCTTGAAAATCATGCCAGGTTCATATGCATTCATGCCCAAAGATCCCAGGAAGAGAACAGAGGAGAAGGGATTGTGGCAAAGCCATACTCGCTGGGAGGCGATTTCTCATTTTCCCCTTTCACTTTCTTTCTCTGGCAAGTACACAAAATCCTAAAAAAAACAAAAATAAAAAATAAAAAGATTCATGATTCATATATATCCCTTCCTAGCAATAAAAATCCAACTTAATTCTTAATTTAACACAACACATTATTTCTCAAATAAACATAAAAAATTGATCAATAATTGTTCAAAAATAAAGAAAAACATATTAAAACAATCATTTAGTCTGTTGAAGGCCAAATAACGAGCTGATAAATGAATTCTTTTTCTGATTCTCACTGTTTACAGAGGCATCATATAAATAGGTTATCCTTACTCCTTTTGAAGTTTCAAATGTATCTTTTTTTAGTTCTTTTAAAAACACATTTACCGGGATGCAGTTGGTGTAATGACTATGTCGCTGGACTCCCATGTACTCGACCGCGGTTCGAGTTCCAGACCCCGTGACTTAAATTCACGCTGGGCATGTATGCGTGCGTGCCCAAGATCCAGAGAGGAGAATGGAGGAGAAGGGATTGTAGCATGGCTATCTCCCCTGGGAGTGATTTCTCACTTTGTGTCTCTTTGTCTCTCTGGAGAGTGCATGCACCCTATAGCAAAAACCTCTCAAAAAAAAAATAAAAAATTTACCTTGCCCTCTATGACTGAAACTGATTGACTAAAGGATACAGAAACACAGTAAATGGATGTGAATACCAGATCTAGTGTGTGTGTGAAAGAGGAGGGTCTGAGGAAGGACATTTAGAAGAAAAATAAAGAGACAAAGCATTAATGGGACAAAGAAATGTGGTATTATCTGTTGAAGATATTTTATAGTTTTATCCACTGGACTAGGGAGAAATGTTCACATGTTGAAATATTCACTTCATAAGCTAAATGATGTGATTGAATGTATAAAAGAAAATGAAATTTAAAAAATAAAAATAAAATGAAAAAACAATCCATGGGCAAAATTTTGTAACAGGCCTTGAAACCACTGGAAGCAATAACAGATTGGGAATTCCCTGGTGTCCTGCAGCCTGAATCACTGTTTTGCTGTTGTATAGACATCGTCTGCAGGCCAGTGGTGGATGAGAAATGGGGTCAGCCTGATTCTTTACAGAATCCATGCTTGATGTGGTGGCTGAGGTCAAAGACAAAGCTGGTTGAATCTTTGTACCCCAGCGGCTCAGGGGAGGACTTTCAATGTGGGGGAGCCAGGCTTAACCTCAACCCACCTTTTCCTATTCCCTGATTGGAGACATCTTCTGCCCTCATGTCCATGATGAACTCATATGTTCTGGTTGCCATGTCAAACACACCCATAGCCATTGCCTAGGTAGAAAAAAGGATTTTGTTTGGCTGAGTTAATATGAATGTATTTTAAAAGCCCACATAACTGCTGTCTGATTCAACTGTTCAGTTTCTTCCCAGCCCTATTTACTGAGAAGTATACTTTGGCTCCAATGTGTATTAACAAAGAAATCTATGTTTGTGGTGACCTGCTCTGAATGGGCCCCATTCTTACAGAAAGTCTCCTATTATACTAGAAAAAAAAAAAAAGTCTGATAGATTTTGGAGAGTAATTCATAGAGAAAGATGTGCTGACAGCTCTGAATGAATTGCTTTCCTCCTCTTGAGCTCCAACTCCAGTTGGCCCCTGAGCTCAGGAAACTTACTACTCACCAGAATCCCAGAACAGCAGTCATATCCAACCAAGTTCTGGAAGTGATTAGAGAAGAGACCTTCTTCCCGAAAAAGCAGCCTTTCAACTAGCTACATATGACAGTTTTGTGGAGTTTTTTGGGTTTTTTTGTTTTTTGTTTGTTTGTTTGTTTGTTTTACTAGGGGGTAGAATAAGACAAAGTTTTCAGACTCAGATTTTAATAAGTTTCTAAATTCTCTATCTACAGTGGCCTCCTTTGGTACGTGATGAACTCAATAGAACCACCACGGTGGTATAGTTATGGGCTACTCAAAGGCAGACTAAAAGCATGATGGCAGTAATGAACTAGGATTAGATGTTATGAAGACATTGTTTTTCAGAGCTGGCAGGTGCCATGGTAGTTTAAGGCACTGGACTAGTACATGGCCAACTGTGGTTGGAGTCCCAGACCTGGTAGCTTGCACTCTCTCTCTCGTAAGTGTATGTGCCCTATAGAAAATTTAAAATAATAACTATAATAATAAATATAATTAAATCAAAATAAAAGATGTTGTTTTTCATTACAAATAAGCAGAGTGATATAGCATACAAACGTATACATAGTTAGAATTGTTTTCTTAATGTGCTGCATAGTACAAAGCAGAGAACCCTGGATGGTAGAAAGAAGTGCTGGATTCAAGTCCTAGATTTCTGATAAATCCAGATGATACTTGACAATGTATTGAGATTATCTAGGGCTGGCCCCATGGCCTGGTAGTTGAGGAAGCTGGATTCCATGTGGCTGACCATGGTTTGCATCCTGTCCCTGTCAACTTGAAAAATAGACCTGGCATGTGTGCATGTATGCCCCAAATCCCAACAGATAGAAAAATAGAGGAGGGTTTGTGGGGGTGTGATTTTGCCCAAGTGGAGAGTGCTTTCTGCCTCTCCATATCTCACTAGCAAGCACACAACCCCTCTGACCCCCCCAAAAAAAAAATCTATTAACAGTTCAAGACAGAAAACAGATGGATTCTTGCTACATCTAGGCAGCTATTTATTTAATCATAATTTATCTGTCTATTTTTTTTCTTATATGCCCTTTAGAACACAAATTTGAATGCTTTAGAGTGGTAAAAATCCTTCCTATTATTCCCAGATCCCACCATTTCCATTCGATTTTATTCAGTCCTGTCTTACCTTGGTTAAACAAGTTCTTATTGAGAACCTGCTATGACTCAGGCACTGTTCAGCTATAGACACTGACTATTTAGCCATTAAAAAAAAACAGACAAAAATATTTTCTCTCATGATGTTTGTAGTCAATTGCAAGGGAGAAAGGAGGCTGCAGAAGACAATTAAATTAACAAGTAAGCAAGTCATGTGTCAGAAGATTAAAAACGTTAGAGAAGAAAAAGAAGAGAGTGAATGCTAGAGATGTGGGTTTCAGTTTAAGATAGAATTGTTAAGGAAAGTCTTACTGATTAGATGGTATCTGGGCAAAGGCCAGAAAAAAGAGGGGCATGCCATGAAGATATCTGGGATGGGGTGGGGGATATCCTCAGAAGAGGAGATGCCAAGACCTGAGGCTTGGGAAAAGGATATATTTGGAGTGCCCTAGTGCAGAGAAGAGCAAAGAGAAAAGTGGTGGCAAAAACACCAGATAGACAAGAAGGTATAGACTAGGTAAGGGACATCTCAGAATGAGATGAGGAATTTCCATGTTTTCTTCAGAAAAGTACATTTCCCTTTATTTAATTTTTATATTTTGTATTTATTTTATCTTTTGATTTAATCTCTAAATATCTTTACAGCGCACATTGCTTTATCTAGCACTAATATGGTGCGTATCAGTCAAGATATTATCATCAGCAAATAACCTCATTTTTGCATCAAATTATTATTATTTTCCCTGTTTCCCTCCCTTCCTCCCTTGAATGCCCACCCCCATATTACTCCCATCCTTACTGTCTCTAATATCTACAGTTGCCCTCCCAATTACTATACCTTCCAAACTTTCCGTTTCTGCTATAGAGTGCAGATATTCAGTATATATTGAGTGGGAACATACAAACTCTGTCTTTCATAGTCTGGCTTGCTTCACTTAGCATTATGTCTTCCATATTCATCCACTTCATATCAGATGTCAGGGTTTCGGGTTTTGGTTTTGTTGTTGTTTTGTTTGTTTGTTTTTCATATCAGATGTCAGGGTCTCGTTTTTTGTTGTTGTTGTTTGTTTGCTTTTTGGGTTTTTTTGTTTTTTGTTTTTTTATGGCTGAGTAGTATTCCATAGAATACATATGCCATATTTTTTCAATCCACTCATCTATTTTTGGACATTTTGGTTGATTCCGTGTCCTAGCAATTGTAAAGAATGCTACAATAAACATGGATGTACAAATGCTTTTCTGACTGAGGGTTGTTTTAACCTTTGAGTAAATCCCTAAGAGTAGAATTACTGAGTTGTATGGTAGACCTTTTTGTAGGTTTCTGAGGAATCTCTATGTTCTCTTCCATAGTGGCTGCACTTATTTGCATTTTCACCAACAGTGTAGGAGAGTTTCCCTTTTTACCACAGCATTTCACTTATTATAGGAGATGTTGAGCATTTTTTAAATGTTTTTTCGCCATTCATATGTCTTCTTTGGAGAGTTGCCCATATAGCTTATTTCCCATCTTCTAATTGAATCGATTTTGTGTGTGAGAGTTACCTGTACATTCTGGTTATCAGTCCTTTATCTGAGGTATAGTTTGCAAATACATTCTCCCACTCTAAGGGTTGTCTTCTCACTCTAGTTTGTTTGTTTTTGTTTTGTTTTGGTTTGTTTTTCCCTGTGGTGCAGAAGCTTCTCAGTCTAATATTGTCCCATTTGTCTGTTTTTGGAACTATTACCTGTGCTTTAGGGGTCTTTTTAAAGAAATCTTTGCCTACTCTGAGGTCTCCAAGAGTATTCCCTGTGATTTTCACCAGTATTTTTATAGTTTGAGGTTTTATATTTAGATCCTCAATCCATTTTGAGTTAATTTTTGTTAGTGGTTAGAGATAAGGCTCCAGTTTCATTCTTCTGCAAGTGGCTATCCAGTTTCCCAGCACTATTTGCTGAAGAAATTTTCTCTTTTCCACTGGATTCTCTTGTGCCCTTTGTCAAGGATCAGTTGGCTGTATGTTTTGGGATTTAACTGGGGGTTCTCAGTTCTGTTCCATTGATCTGTCTGTCTGTTTTTGTGCCAATATCATGCTGTTTTAATTATTGTTTTGCTTGTTTTTTTTTTTTTTTTGGAGAGATTTTCACTGTAAGGAGCGTGCACTCGCCAGACAGACAGAGAGTGACATAGAGACAGAAAGCGAGAAATCACCCCCCAGGGGGGATGGTCACACCGCAATCCCTTCTCCTCCATTCTCCTCTCAGGATCTTGGGCACGCATGCACACGCGCCCGGCGTGAGTTTTAAGCCACCGGGTCCGGGACACGAACCGCGGTCGACTACGTGGGAGTCCAGCGACATAGCCATTACGCTAACTGCTGGTTCCACAATTTTGTAATATGTTTTGAGGTCAGGAAGTGAGATGCCTTCTACTTTATTCCCCTTACACAGTATTGCTTTGGCGATACAGGGACGTTTATGCTTCCAGGCAGATTTTATGATTTTTTTTTCTTTTTCTATTTCTGTGAGGAATATCTCTGGTAGTTTGATTGTAATGCATCCAATTTGTAGATTAATTTGGGTTGAATTGACATCATGATGATATTAATTCCTCCAATCCAGGACCATGGGATGTTTTTCCACTTTTTTGTATCATTTTTAATTTTTTTTTCAATGTTTTGTAGTTTTCCTCGTAGAGATCTTTGACATCTCTGGTAAGATTTATTCCTAAATATCTTATTGATTTTGTGGAGATTGTGAATGGGAATTCTTTCTTCAGTTCTGTCTCAGCTTGTCCATTATTGGTGAATAAAAATGCTATAGATTTTTGTATGTTGATTCTGTATCCTGCCACTTTACTGAATTCATTTATCACTTCTGGGAGATTTTTGGTGGATTCTTTTGGATTTTCTATGTATAGCATAATATTATTTGCAAATAAAGTTATTTTCACTTCTTCTTTTTCTATTTGGATACCTTTTATTTGACTCTCTTGTCTGATTGCATTGGTTAGAACTTCCAGTAGTTAAAAAGGAGTGGACAAAGTAGGCAGTCTTGTCTTGTTCCAGTTTTTAGTAGAAAAGTTTTAAGGTTTTCTATTTGTAGAATAGAAAAACTTTCAGCTTTCTACTAAAAATTAAGTATGAGGAATGGCAGGTAGCATGGTGGAAAAGGGTACTGGACTCCCACAAGGCTGACCACGGTCAAATCCTGGACCTGGTGACTTGCTCTCATTCTCTCTCTCTCTCTCTCTCTCTCTCTCATCAAATTAAAATAAGTAAATAAATAAAGTTAAATAAAATTGCTCTTTAAAAATTAAAAAAATCTCTGTATGGTGTTAGCTATGGGTTTGCTGTAGATGGCTTTTGTTGTGTTTAGTAATGTCCCTTCTATGCCTATTTTGCTAAAAGTCTTAATCATGAAGAGATGTTGTATTTTATCGAATGTTTTTTCTCCATCAATTGACATAATCATGTGGTTTCTATCTTTCCTTTTGTTAATGTGATATATTACTTTTATTCTTTTTTAAAAAAGTATTTATTTTATTTTTTATTTATTCATTCATTGATTTTTTAATTTGACCAGAGAGAGACAGAGGGTGAGAGAGAGAGGAAGTGAGAAAGCAAGTCACCAGGTCCAGGACTCAAACCCTGGTTGGCCATGTGGGAGTGTCCAGCACCTTAACCACCACGCCACCTGCTGGTCCCATTACTTTTATTCTTTTGCTTATGTTGAACCAACCTTACATTCCTGGAAAAAAGCCTATTTGGTCTTAGTGTATAATCTTTTTAATACATTGCTATTATCTTGTTGAGATTTTTTTTTCATGTGTATTCATCAGTGATATTGGCCTGAAGTTTTCTTTTTTTGTCATGTCTTTTTCTGGTTTGGGAATCAAAATGATGGAGGCTTTGTAGACTGAATTCGGGGGGGGGGGGGGGACCTGTTTTTTTGAATCTTTAGGAATAGTTTAAGGAGAATTGGGATTAGTTCTTTAAAAGTTTTATGAAAATTAGAAATAAAGCCACAAAGACCTGAGCTCATTGTTGGGAGACTGTTTATTACTGTTAATCTCATTACTTGTTATAAATCTATTCTATTTCTTCCTGGATCAATCTTGGTAAGTTATACATTTCCAGAAACGTGTCCACCTTATCTAGGTTTTCTTGTTTGTTGGCTTAAAATGGCTCATAGTATTCTCTAATGATGTTTTGTATTTCTGTTATATCCATTGCAATAATGCCTGTTTCCTTGCTGATTTCATTTATCTGGTTCCTTTCTCTGTTCTTCTTGATTAATCTAGCTAATGGTCTATGAATTTTGTTTATCTTCTCAAAGAACCAGCTTTTGGTTTCTTGTATTTTCTGTATAGTTCTTTTATTCTCTATGTCATTTATTTCTGCTTGAATCTTTATTATTTTTTTTCTCCTGGAATTTTTTTTTGGTTTCTTTGATGTTGTTTTTTTACAGTTCTCTGAGTTGTGTCCTTAGATTCTTTATTTAGCACCTTTCTGCTTTTTTCTAATTGCTAATTAGACACTAATTACTATAAATTCCCTCTTATGACTGCTTTTACTATGTCAAATAGGTTATAAACACTTGGCTGTTCATTATCATTGGTTTCTACAAAACTTTTTATTTCAGTCTTAGATTCTTCTGCAGTTGTGGGACCAGCAGTTAGCATAATGGCTATGTCGCTGGACTCCCACGTAGTCGACCGCGGTTCGAGTCTTGGACCCGGTGGCTTAAACTCACACCGGGCACATGTGCGTGCGTGCCCAAGATCCTGAGAGGAGAATGGAGGAGAAGGGATTGCAGCGTGGCCATCCCCTCTGGGGGGTGCTTTCTCGCTTTCTATCTCTCTGTCTGTCTCTGTCTGGCAAGCACATGCGCCCTATAGCAAAAACCTCTCCAAAAAAAAAAAAAAAAAGATTCTTCTGCAGTTGTAAAGTCATTCAGGAGTAAGTTGTTTAGTTTCCATGTATTTGTGTATTTTTGAGGATTCTTTCTGTAATTGATTTCAAATTTTATTCCATTGTGGTCAGTAAAGATGCTGGGTATAGTTTCTATGCATTTGAATTTGTAAAGACTTATTTTGTGCCCTCTCATATAGTTGTTCTTCAAAAACTTTCATGTAGGGGTGAAAAAAACAGGTATTTTGTGATAGCTGGGTGAAATATTCTATAGATGTCTGTCATGTCCATTTTATGTATAGTATTGTTTAGATCTTGTTATCTCTTTGTTTATTTTTTATCTAAATGATCTATCCATAGAAGATACTGAGATGTTGAGATCTCCTATGATTGTTGTGTTGCAGTCTATCTCTCTCCTGAGATCTAACAATCTCTCTTTGATGTATTTCGTACTCTAATGTTGAGTGTATAGATATTTACAAGTGTTATGTCTTCTTAGTGAACTAGCCCTTTCAGTGCTATATAATGTCCTTCCTTGTTCCTTCTTACAGCTTTCATCTTAAATTCTATTTTGTCTGATATCAGTATCACAACTCCAGTCTTTTTATTTTATTTTATTTTATTTTTTTGGTTATCATTTGCATGGAATGTCTTTTTCCAGCCCTTTACTTTCAGCCTATGTATGTCCTTATCTGTATGTAGTGTGTTTCTTGTAAGCAGCATATATATGGCTTCTGTTTTTGTATCCATTATTCAGCCTGTCTGTGTCTTTCAATGGAATGTAATCCATTACATTCAAAATTATTATTGATATTTTCAGACTTACTCCTGTCATTGTGTTAGCCATTTTCTCAGTTGTTTTTTGCTCTCTTATTTCTGTTTGTCTTTCTTTAGTTATCCTGATACCCCCTTCAGTAATTCCTATAGAGCTGATCTAGTATTGGTGAATTCTTTTAGTTTTTGTTTACCTGAGAATACTTTTATTTGTCCTTTCCATTTGAAAGATAATCTTGCTGGATATTGCATTCTTGGTTGAAATTGTTTTTCTTTGAATTTTCTAAATACATATTTCCATTCTTTCCTTGTCTGTATTGTTTCAGTTGAGAAGTCTGACATAGGGGATCAGCAGTTAGCATAATGGCTATGTCGCTGGACTCCCACGTAGTTGACTGCGGTTCGTGTCCCAGACCCAGTGGTTTAAGACTCACGCCGAGCACGTGTGAGTGCGTGCCCAAGATCCAGAGAGGAGAATGAAGGAGAAGAGATTGCGGCGTGGCCATCTCCCCTGGGGGGTGATTTCTCGCTTTCTGTCTCTATGTCTCTCTCTGTCGCCCTATAGCAAGAAGAAGAAGAAGAAGAAGAAGAAGAAGAAGAAGAAGAAGAAGAAGAAGAAGAAGAAGAAGAAGAAGAAGAAGAAGAAGAAGAAGAAGAAGAAGAAGAAGAAGAAGAAGAAGAAGAAGAAGAAGAAGAAGAAGAAGAAGAAGAAGAAGAAGAAGAAGAAGAAGAAGAAGAAGAAGAAGAAGAAGAAGAAGAAGAAGAAGAAGAAGAAGAAAGAAAAGAAGTCTGACATTAGCCTAATGGGATAACCTTTATAAATAACTTGATATTACTCTGTTGCCATTTTTAGAATACTATCTTTATCTTTGATTTTTACCAATCAGACTGTGGTGTGCTGTGGAGAGGATCATTTTTTGTTTATTCTGTTTGGTTTCCTTTTTATTTCTTGTGTCTGAATTTTTTCATGTTTCTCTATATTTGGAAAATTTTAGCAAGTGTTTCTTGAAAGAGGTTTTCCATGCCTTTAGCAGATTCTTCACCTTCTGGAATACCCATTATATGGATATGTGAGGATTTCACGGTGGTTAGAATTTTCTTTATGCTGTCCTCATTTTTTTGTTGTTGTTTTTTGTTTTGTTTTGTTTTGTTTTGTTTTATTCTTTCTGGTGGTTTATTCTATATTGGAGACTTTGTCTTCAAGGTCAGAAATTTTTTCTTCTGCATGATCCAGTCTGCTACTAAATGCTTTCTAGGGAGATTTTAATTTCATGTTTTGTATTCTTCATTTTCAGAAGTTCTGTTTGATTCTTTCATATTCTGAAATGATTTTTTTCATTTTCTAGAACTGTTTTTTGTCTCTTGCATTTCACTGAGACAAATTGACACTATGAATATTTCGAATTATTTTTCTGACATTTCTGTGTATTCCTCTGTGCTGTCCATGGTTGGTGAGGGACTACTGTGCTCCCTTGGGAGAGAATTACCCTCTTGTTTTCTCGTTTTTCTTTGAGATCCGCACTGGTGAGAGACTCACTTTTTCCTATTTATTAGAGCAGATTCTGTTGCATTAGAAGAGGAAATTTTACCCTTAGTTCCCAAGTGTGTTTTTACTAGAGGGCTTTGTCTTCCAGATCAGAGCAGATATGGGTAACTTCAGGTGTTTGGCTCCTTTATCAAACTTTCTTGATGAGGTGGTAGTAAATTGAGGAGATATAATTTAGTGAAGAGCATCAAGTCACAGCTGCACTGGACACAGCATGAGGGCTGCTGTGCCAGAAGTTCCAAAGTGACTGTCAAGGCCTAGGAGTATACTCAGCAGAGGAGGCCCAGTGGGGTGAGCCCAGGCCCCCAAAGTGGTGGGCAATGGAGTGGCAAAAGTTCCAAAGCTACTTCCAAGGCCTCTAATTTTTATTTTTTTAATTCGGTAGAGGGTGCATCCACTCACGGGGGATAGTCAGAGAGAGAAACAGAGGGAAAGTGAGAAAGCAACCCCAATGTGGCAAGATCTTGTTGTAATCCCTTCTCATCCACTTCTCCCTTCTTTCAGGATTTTGGGCATGAACGCACACACATTGGGCAGGTTTCCTAAGTTGCAAGGTCTGGTACCTGAACAGTATAGTATACCACATGGAATTAGCCTTTTTAACCACCAGCTGGCCTTACTGGTTTTTTTTAATTATATAGTAAATAAATATAACATAAAGTTTACCATTATTTTAATCATTTTTAAATGCAGAATTCTGTGGAATTAAATATATTCACATTCTTGTACAAATATCACCACCATCCATCTTTAGAACTTTTTTCTTTCCAAGCTAAAACTCCATTTGTATTTAGTACTCACTCTCAACATCCTCCTTCTCCCAGGCCCTGGGAACCACTGTTCTAAATTCTGCCTTAATGAATCTGAGTACTGTGAATATCTCATGTAAGTGGAATCATACAATATTTTTCTCTTTGTGTCTGGCTCATTTCATGTAGCATACCTTCAAGGTTCATTCATGTTTTGGCATGTATCAGGATTTTCTTCCTGTTAAATCTGAGTAATATTCCATTTTAAGTTTATATCATATTTTGTTTATCCATTTATCTGCCAATATATGTTTTGGTTGCTTCCATCTTTAGGCCATTGTGAATAATCCTACAATAAACATGGGTATACTAAAGCATCGTGGTTTTATAGTTTGTAATGATTCCATGTACTTCTAGACATTCTGCCTTATGTCTGACAATCTAATTACATTCTTCCCATTCTGACATAAAGATAATGTGTGAATACATAATAGTTTCCCCCACAAATCTCCTCTTCCCACCTTACCTCTTTCAACTGGAAGTATCTCTATGCAGATCTATCTGCTGACGCCTCTTTTAACAGTATATGCTACGAGTATACTGCTATTAATAAGTAACCCTGGGATAACTATTATTAATCATTTTGAGGTCTGGGATTTTCTTTAGGAAAATATTATTCCATATCTTCTCTATTCTGAATAGTGTTTCAATAAACATGGAAGTGCAGATATTTCACCAGGTCCACTAGTTCTGATTTAGCCTTCCTGGAGGAATCCCCTTGGCTCTGAATGAGAATATAGCAATGTTCCTGCACTGTTCCAGGTCCCTATACCCTCAGAGAATGTCTGGAGAGGAGCATAGGGCAAAATGCCAAAACAGTTTAACTCTTTCCTGGTGCCTAAACCACAGTGACACATCTCAACATCTCAGCAGGACTCTAGCCATTGAGACTTTCTCCAAATCATCTCACAGGTGTTATTCCACATCACCACCAATTCTCTTCCTGCTATAATAAACAACTAAACCTCAAATCCCCTTTATGCATGCATGTTTATCCCATTAACGTTTATCTATAGACCTTACCCAAGGGCAGGGCTAAGAATGGCTGTTTAGGTTACTATAGCACAATGATCACTGGTAAATATGAGAATTGAAGGAGTGAAAGAATTTCAGAGAAGGTAGTGCTGGAAATAAGAATTCAACAGAGAAAAGATAAAGCTCCTGAAAATATTTTGAACTGCGTAAGAACCTAAGGATGGTTTTCGGCAGGTAGATGTACCAACTGATTCCACTCAAGTACTTACTCAGCACGTGATGGGCTAGAAAGTATCATCTCCCTATATTTTTAAGATGGAAAAAGTGAATACATCCCACCAAGAGAAGGTGTTACCAGGTATTCCTCCAGATAATTTAGAAACCACTGCAGAAAAGCACTACTGAATACTGGTGCCTCTGTGTTTGACTCTCATGTTTAGTTTGTGCTTGTAATGTTGGTCCTCAAAATACTATTGATTTCCTCATATTTGGGCCTCAAATGGGGATAAGCATTTTCAAATAGTATGCCAGTGGGGCAATAAGGGGCATGGCTAGAGAGCCAAATGTGGGTTAGAATCTCTAAGTTAGCTGCTTTCTGTCTATGATGCCCTGAACAAGTCCTTTAACTTCTTTGAGCCTTAGTTTTGACCCTTACAAGAAAGCGATAATGACACCTACCTTGCAGCAGTTTTGAAAAACGTTCAGGAAGTTATATAAGTTTTATGTAAAAATGGAACTATTTACAAAGATAAAAACAAATGTAAACATATATAAAAAATGTTATTTTTTTATGCTATACTTTTTATTAGACTGTTACTACATGAGGTTTTTAGTCTTTCTGTGTTAATTTATAAATTTAATATAATCTCAATAAACACTTGAGTTTTTTTGGTATTCATTATTTTATTTTTTGGCACATTTTTAATTTTATTTTTTAATACATTCGATTACATTATTTAGCTTACAAAATGAATATTTCAACAGGTGAACATTTCTCCCTAGTCCAGTTGATAAAACTATAAATTAACTTCAACAGTTAATACCGCATTTCTTTGTCCCATTAATGCTCTGCCTCTCTATTTTTCTTCTAAATGTCTTCCTCAGACCCTACTCTTTCACACATACTATATCTGGTATATACATCTATATACTGGTGTTTCTATATCCTTTAGTCAATCAGTTCTGGTCATGAGTGCGGGCACTCGATATATATTAAGTGGGGACATACAATGTCTCTCTTTTATAGCCTGCCTTGCTTCACTCAGCAGTAAATCTTCCATATTCATCCATTCTTGTCAAAAGCCAGAATTTTGTTGTTTTTTATGGCTGAATAGTATTCCACTGAGTATATTTTTTATTTTTAAATGTACATTTGAGAAATACACATTTAAGAACAAAATATTAAAGTGTCAGCATTTATTAATAGAGACTGTCACCACTTGATTCAGTTTTATTCTCTGCTTCTTGAAATAGCTATCTTCCTAGCCTAAATAATTATATTATGTAAGATCTCATGACTTAAAGCATCCTGGGCATTTCTGTTTACCAACTATGTGTTGGAAATGAAGTAAATGCATGTTCTGTTTCCTAAATTATTTCACTTTGAAATTTTCCACCTCTCAGTGAATTGTCTTACCAGGAACTCCTTACCTTGAAAATTCTCCAAGGCCTGTTTACACCTTTTGTACATTTTTGAGCATCAGAAAAATCCAGACTTCTAGTACACAAAGAAAGAACTTTCATTCAAGATTAGAAGTTTAAGAATATATGTCTACCTTGTTTCCTTTTTACTCAGTAATATATCCTTCTCTCTGCTCCCTGTTTTAGACTAACCACTAATGCCTCATTCTTTAGTCCCATTCCTCTCCCCTCATAATTTTCTCTCTCTTAATAAAACTGCTTGAGTAATGGATTTTTGTAAAGAATATATTACCTAAATAATTATATTATGCAAGAGCTTACTGCTCAAAGCATAATAGGTATTTCTGTTCAACAGCTAAGTGGGGGGCAATGGAGTAAATACACACTACTATTAGCTAAGTCTTTTCACTTTGAAATTTTCCACTTCTCAGTGAATTTTTAATTTGAAGAGTTTCACTTTATTTCAAGACTATTATATTAAGTGACACCTCCTTAGTATTTTCATAATCTCACTATTTCAAAAAAGTCATCATTCAAATTAGCATAAAGTATGATCCTGTTGATTCTCTTTGGAGATTTCCCCCCTATGGCTATTCCTGAGCTATATCAGAGAAGCTAAAAGTAAACACTGCGGTACTTTAAAAAGTGAAGGGAGATACAATCATGATTGAAATGTGTCTCTCTGAATAGGTAAAGGCAAGAGGGAAGAGAATCCTTTGAGGTGTCCTTACTTTGCCCAGAAATCTTGGCTAATCAGCTTCTTCTCCTACCAATCTATTCAAAGTAGACATCTATTGGGTTACTATAGCATTCACATACATTTCTGAAGATTGGATCTTTACAAAGGCATCTAGCCAAGGGTGGCTAGCAGGAGTGGAACGCTATTTCCGTATTTGCTTCTCAATCACTGTGGATTCTGCTCAGAGAAGGTATCATGTTCTAATTTGCAGTAAGGCACATACAATGGCCAGCAGTGGCACTGTCCACCACCTGATTTATTTCTACCTTGCAAGTTTTCGTAACCTTCATTATAACTTTATTAGTTTTCTTGTTTATTTCCTTATCTGACTATTAAGTTCATCGCAAACAAAGTTATAATAGTTTTTGTGTGTTGTTTTGTTCACCATTGTTCCAGAATAGTTACAAAATTGATGGAGTCTGAAATAAAAATACCAACATTCACAATGAAACTCATCCGATGAAGGAAATGTACAGTAAAAAATGGCAATACAGAGCAAGAGGCCAGGATGCCTGTAGTTATGAGAAAAGCAAATTTCCCTGACCTCCATGTTTCTGTGAAGACACAAAGCTGCCAATGATACACTTAAACAGAAACAGAATCTTGTTAAAACTATTGCCAAATATAACAGTACATTGTGTTCTTATTTATCAAAACCAGAAAATATTCTTTATCACCACCAACCCTTACCCAATGTCCCACAAAGTCTCAAATCCTTGCCATGATACTTCTCAGGTTTTTCAGCCCCCTCACTCTGCACTGAGGCCATCCAACATTTTCTATTTTTCACTGCTGTGGTTTGAGTCCTCTCATTTTTATATTAGCCTCATCCCAGCACAGGAAAAAATTCAGGACCCTTTTTAAGTCCTTGATTAAACTCAGTTCTTTTACATCCACCTGAGTCTTTCTTCACAGCTCTTCTAAATTACACTCCTTATCTTCTTTGGATAAATGTCTGTTGGAGCCATTTGCCCATTTAAAATACACCATTGGGAATGTACAGCCATGGGGAAAAACAATATGGAGGTTCCTCTGAAACTTACAAATTGAACTACCATACAACCCCATAATTTCCTCTTAGAATTTTCTCCAGAGGACAGGAAAACTCTAAGTTGCACATCATGTTTATTGCACCATTATTCGTAATTGCTAAGACATGGGATCAACCCAAATGTCCAAGAATAAGCAAGTGAATTGAAAAACTGTGGCACATATACTCTATGGAATACTACTCAGCCATTAAAAGAAAATGAGACCCTGACATCTGATACAATGTAAACAAATATAGAAGATTTAATGCTAAGTGAAGTAAGTCAGACTATGAAATATGGGCATTGTATGTCCCACTTAATATACACGAAATGTCTGTACTCTATAGCAGAAACTGAAAGATTGGAAAGTATAAAAGAGGGAGGGCAACTTCAGATACTAGAGAAAGTATAGCAGGAGATGGGTAATAGGAGGTGGGAGGGAGATAATAGGGAGAAAAAACAAACAAATAAAACACTTAATAGACAAAAATGAAAAGTTATCTGTTGATTATAATGTATATGGTAATGTCTTTGACTTGACTAATATGCACTATATTCATGTTGGGAAAAAACATGTTGTACAATGTAAAGATGTACAGTGATTAAATAGAAAGATTAATACAAAATAAAATATACCAGTCACAGAAAGACAAATGCTACATGATTCCACCTACCTGAGGTATTTATAACAGTGCAACTCTTAGAAGCAGTGGATATAATAGTGGCAGCCCAAGGTCAGAAGGTGGTAAAACAGACAATTGTTCAATGGGTATAAAGTTCCAGTCATAATAAACAAATAAGATCTAGAGAGCTTCTGTGCAACAAAATGGCCTATAGTAAAAACATAAAATACTGTGCACTTAAAAATTTCTCAAAACGGTAGATTGTATGTTATATGCTCTCATTGTAAAAAGGGGATGAGAAGCACAAGAAAACTTCAAGATGATTAGGATAAGTCTGTAACTTTTATCTTAATTATGGTAGCAGTGGTATTTGTATACATCCAAACTCATCAAGTTGCACATATTAAATATGTGCAGTTTTGTGTATAGCATCTATATCTAACTAAAGCTGTTAAAAGATACACTGTATGGACCAGCAGAAAGCATAACAGTTATGTCACTGGACTCTCACATAGTGGACCATGGTTCAAGTCCTGGACCTGGCAGATTAAAACTCATACCGGCCGTGTGTGTGTATGTGTATGCCCAAAATTCCAAGAGAAGAATGGAGGAGAAGGGGTTGTGGCATGACGATTCCCCCAGTGGATGATTTATCACTTTCTGTCTTTCTGTCTCCGTCTGTATGGTGTGCACTCATGCCCTATAGTAAAAATCTCTCTAAAGAAGAAAAGATATATTATGAATATGTCAAGAATATGGGCTTGGGGAGGAGCAACAGTTTTGCATAAAAGTTATCATATTCTTCACCATTAATGAAACGGTATTCTTCAATCCCGTGTGTTAGTATCCTTCCATCAATATAATTGCTCTTCCCCATTATGAGAGCCTGGAATATGCTATTACAGATACTTAATATTTGTGGAATCAGTAGAGTGTAAGAAGTTCTTCACACCCAAGCCTGGAAGTGGAGCATAGTGCTTTTATTAACATTCCATTATTAGAAATCAGTCACAGGCCAACATTGAGAGAGAATCCATCTACATCTGATGTGGGCCAGGCCCTGTTCCTTTAATTGAAGTGCCTCTGCTCCAACCTCTCCTTCTAACCCAATACCTAATGTACCTGACCTTAAGAAACTGGGAGATCTTTGCAATATCTAGTTCTATTGACAAAAATACAGTTTGTTTAATGAGTATCAGGAAAACAGAGCTGTGGAGATATTGTTGGTCATCTCCTCCCGCATGCCTCATGCCTCTAATGCTCAGAATTAACTCCTAGAAAGTAGAAAGAAACATATAATCCATCAGATGACCAGAAACCACCACAGAGGTACAAGAAATATGAGAAACCAAGAAAACATCTCTCCCTCAAGGGAAAAAAACAGACTTTCAACATCAATACACAGTATAACGTAACTTGTAGAAATGTCAGGTAAATAATTTAAAATATTCATAGTGATAAATCTAACAGATGCATGAGAAGAGAGACAACAAACTCCAGAAGATGCAGGAGGAAAGAGACAAGTTCAAGGAGGTGAGGAAGTTCTTGAATCATCTTAAAGAGGAAACACACGCCATAAAAAAGAATCAAGTGGAACTGTTAGAGATCAAGGTTGTAATACAGAAAATCAAAGTAATTTGATTCAAAGTAATTCCTTGAAAGTATTAAAAGCAGATTAGAACATACAGAAGATCAAATCTCAGATATAGAACACAGAACCTCTGACCTAGAAAAATTCACCAGAGACTGAGAAAATAACACCCAAAAATGAGAATAATTATGCTAGTAATATTAGACACCATTAGATGCCCAAGCATCAGGATAATCAGTATCCCAGAAGGTAAAGAAACTAATAAGGGTATTGATCATCTATTCCACAAAATCCTGGAAGAAAACTTTCAAACTTAGAGAGGCATTCAACTATCCAGACCCAAGAAATACAAAGGACACCACATAGAATCAACCCAAGAAGATCTCAAAGGCACATCATACCCAAATTGATGAAAACCACAGATAGAGAAAAGATATTAAAATTGGAAAGAGAGAAACGTCAAGTTACTTTCAAAGGATATCCCATCAGGCTAACATCAGACCTCTCACTCAAAATAATGCAAGGAAGGAAAGAATGGAGAAATATACTCAAAGTGTTAAGTAAAAAGCAATTTCAACCAAGAATACTATATCCGGAAAGATATGGGAAGAAAACCCCAAAACATTCTCAGATAAGAAAAACCTGAAAGAATTTACCAACACCAGACCAGCTCTTCAAGAAGTTCTGAAGGGAATGCTATACCAGGAAAATGACAGACAGACAGAAATAAGAGAACAAAAAATGATCAAGAAAATGGCCAACTTAATGGTAGGTACAAGTCCGGAAATATCAATAATGATGTTAAATATTAACATCCAGAATTTAAACAGAAAGATCAGACCACAGTAATACAAATTCAACAAAAGAAAGATAAATTACATGAGACTGAACTGGTAAAGTAGAATTCTATGACTTTTGACTAAAACATTACTGATTTTCTTCTATGCTTTGTCTTCCGGATTTAATCATTTTCGTTCTCTTTTGAGTTGTGGATAGGTTCAGCAATTTGTTAATTTTTTTTAAATTGAAACATAAATTTTTACACCTTCCTGATGCCTCTGCAATTGAAAAATACTTGTGAGTATTCTTATTTTATGGCAGAATGATTATTTACATAAGGTCAATAATAAAATAGTATCTGTTGCCTTGCATCAGAAGTTGAATTCTTATGGGACCTTGTGCAAATAAATAACAGACAAAATTGAGACTAAACTTATTTTGTTTTGCAAATAAATTAATTTATAGTTCTCTGTTGTAAAAGGAGGACTGGAGAGAGAAAAAAATGTTTCAGAAGAAAATTATAGTGCCCTTGTCACTAGATTTTAGCTTTATCCATATTTTTAGTTTAATTAAGATTTTTTTCTGAATCAATAAAAGGTGAAAAAAAGATTAAAATGGGAGAGAGGAGAAAGAGGAATTTAAAAAAAGTAGAAGTATGTTTAACTGACAAAACCTGAGAAGCTAGTTGCTAATGATGATGTATAAAGTAATATCTTTGTCTTGACTGATATACATAGTATTTGTGCTAGAAAAAGAAATGCACACTTAAAGACATAGTTAATTAAATGTAAATAATTTAAAATAAATTTTTAAAAAAGAAGTCAGTCACAGGAACACACTAATTTCAAGGCATGTTGAAAAACATATCTGATCATAGTCTCAGGACAAAATAAAAAAAATAAAAAATAAAAAATCCAAGAAGTTGATTTGGTGAAGAGCTAGCCATGGTTTGCCACTTTGCCACATCCATGTCCCTAGTTTCAGCTTTAAAATTCCAGTAGTTGAATGTCATTTCACTCTATTTAACCTATGTTGTTACACACAAAAAGAGGTCATATAGGGCTGGCAGGTAGTGTGGTGAATATGGACACTGGACTCCCACATGGCCAACACCAGTTCAAGTCCCAGACCTGGTAGTTTGCTTTCTTGGTTTTCCTTTCTCTTTTTCTCTGTCTCTGTCTGGTCTAATTAAAAAATAATAATGACAAATGAAATTAAGTAAATAAATAGTTAAAATAGTTCTTTTTTTTTTTTTTTAAAAAGAGGTCATATACACTAGAATGTCATCAGGGAAATTGAAATTTCCTAACTGATAAAATGACACATGGATCAGCCAATTTAAGAAAAGAAGTCTTTTATTTCCTTGAAGAAAAACTGGTACAAAATTATCAAGTCTTTAAGGAGATAGTTGGGGGGAGGGGAGTAGATATAACCAATTAATCACTGAATGTAGCTTCAGAAATTAAACAAAGAAATGACATAAAAACCACTACAAAGATTCAATCATCCCTCTGAAGCAGATGCACAACAATATATTTGTGAGTAAGATCTATGTTTTTGTTGTTGCTCAACTTCTTTTATTGTTTGTTTCATTTTCTTTTATACATTCAATCACATTATTTAGCTTACAAAGTGAATATTTCAACATGTGAACATTTCTTCCTAGTCCAGTTGATAAAACTATAAAATATTTTCAACAGATAATACCACATTTCTTTGTCCCATTATGTTTAGCAAAAATACTTAATAAATCTACCAAACAACATGGAAAAGATGCTTTTTTACTAGACTGTCTCCAATGTATAGATCTGAGCAAGGACTGGCACATTTTAAGCATGGAAAATAATAAAAAATAGGGAAGTGTCTCTTATTAAAACACTCATTGTGAATAATACCAAATGAGTCATGTGGAAAAGCTAAACCTGGGGTTCAATGATGTGATCATGACTTCTGTTTTCCTGGACTTTCCCAGGGGAAAAAAAAAAAAAAACACAATGATACAAAGGGAAAGACCTTGCTTTCAGTGGGATTACCTAGTAGGATGTATTATGCTAGAAACCTCAAAGATGACAGAGGCTTAGTGGTTACATCACTGGACTCCAACATGGCTGACAGCAGTTGAGTCCAGGACCTGGCAGCTTGAAACTCACGCCAGGTGCGTGTGTATATGTGTGTGCCCCCCAAGATCCTGGGAGGAAAAATGAGGAAAAGAGATTGTGGCATGGCTATTGTCCAGAGAGGGGGTGGGGTGATTTCTCACTTTCTTTCTGTCTCTCTCTATCTCTCTCTCTCCCTACACCCCTGTGAGTGCACATGCCCTTAGGCAAAAACCTTTTAAAAATGAAAGAGGTGACAAGGACCATAAAGTAAGGGGTAGTAAAATGGTGAGTAAAGAGCACTAGCACTGGACTGGTCAGGGTACAGGAGATAAAGATTCTGTTCCTTATACCTGTTTGCCATATAGTGTTGAGAACGTTGCTCACCCTCTCCAGGTTTCACATGTGGATTAAATAACCTAAAGTAAGATTCCAGCTTGAACTTCCATGATTCTAAGAAAACTATTCAGATGTTAAATTTTGCATATGCTTTTAACCATTTATATAGTTGTTCAAGTCAATAATTAATAGATTTCATGTGTATTTATTGAGTTGTCAGTTGATAAATATTTTTGAAGGCCCAGTTTGCTGACGAGGTTCTTATTGGCCTTGAATAAAACAATCGGCAATCTGAAACTGTGCCATCCCTCCTCCTTTCAAACTACAGCTGCCTAAGAATTATTCAATCTGACTAATCCTATCTGGAATTCATTGCCTGCACTAGATTTTTATTCTTGGATCATTAAGGAATTATGGAAGATGGCCCACATACTACCCTGTATGCTATGAAAGTATGTTCCAATTTAAAAGAAAAAAATTACTTTTTGCTTTTTAGAATGTATTGGGTCAGAAAAATCATGACTTATTTTTGCATAGATAAACATAGAAAAATACATCATGACTTTCCCAATGACCCCAGAGTAATTGAGGCTATGAAATAATATTAGTTGACAGGTGACTTTGCTAATAAGCATTGTCACCATTTTTCTAAATTAAATCATCCTTAAAGAGAAAATATTTTTTTAAAAAAACACACTTGTAGTTGATAATATCATTTTAAATTCCTTAAGAATGCTTACAGTGAGGCCAGCAGGTGGCATAGTGATTAAAGCACTGGACTCCAACATGATCAACTGTAGTTCAGGTCCTAGACCTGATGGCTTTCTCTCTCTCTCTCACTCTCTCTCTCTCTCTCTCTCTCTCTCTCACTTTCTCTCTCTCTCATATACATGCCCTATAACAAATTAAAAATAATAATACATAAAAGTAAATAAATAATTATTTTTTTAAAAAGAATTCTTAAAGCAACCATGAATTTTTTTTTTCTTTCTTTCTGGGCTCACTGGAGAGAGACTAAGAGAGAAAGGGAAAGTGAGAAATCACCCTAGGTGGGGATGATCACACAGCAATCCCTTCTCCATCCTCCTCCTGGGATTTTTGGCACACACACTTAGTGAGATTTTCAAGCCAACAGGTCCAGTACTCAAATCACAGTCAGCCATGTGGGAGTCCAGCACATTAACCAGCACACCGCCTATGGTCCTATCAGTAAGAAACCTTAAGTCGAGAATCTTAAAACCACTAGATATTCTTCAAGGCAATCTAACCTCTAAAGTGCAACTTTTTTTAAACTGCAAATAATTTTTTTTTCTTAGACACAGAAATTAATTCTTCAGTGCCCAACCAAGCATTTTCAACCATTTCAATGATCAGAGGAGTAAAGTTGATTAGACACAGGCAAGAGTGTGTTAGCCAAAAATGGGATTGCCATTTGGAAGAATTTTAGTTCCAAGAGCAGAAACTCACCATTCCACTCTTCTCTACGAGGATGATCATTGCCCCCACCCCACAAGGCAACAGACCTTAAAAAGAGGATGCTAAGATTATTCATGGGATAAAAGATGCTAGATCCTTCATCAGAGCTACTAGTTCAGGGAAGCAGATAGGAGAGGGTCCCTATAGCTAAAACCTCTCAAAAAAAAAAAATTAGTCAAATTTCTCACTACAACCACTGTCAACTATTATTTATATTTCCCAGATAATTATAGACAATGCAGTAAGGTAATTTTTAAAAAGAAACAGAGAAATAGCTTTGAGTAATCACTAACCAACTAGAAATTCAATGCACCTTCGATTCAAAATACTAATACACTGAAATGTGTATTAGTCCCATTTACAAATGAGACAACTGAGGCCCAGAAAGGGTAACTTGCTCAAATGTACTATCTAATAAGTGGTAAGACGAAGGTTGTTAAATAGCAAGAGTCTATGCTAATAGATGGGCCCAATGTATTGAAGTAAATGTTTTATAAGATTCTACAAGCCTGTTATTTGCCTCAAACCATACCAATATATCCTTAGCAGTGCTCATTAGCGGTAAGCTTTTCTTTCCCTTTACTTTGTAAAATTCCTTAGGCTGTACATGACATTTTATATCTTCCTTGAAGGGCATATGATATCAAAATGAAGGAGAAATATATGCAAAAAAGACAGAGAAAGAAGGAAAACAATCTTATCTTCAACCAAGATATGATTAATATTTTTGAGAGATTTTTACTGTAGGCTACATGCACTCACTGGAGAGACAGAGAGACAGAAAGTGAGAAATCACCCCCCGAGGGGGGATGGCCATGCCACATTCCCTTATCCTCCATTCTTCTCTTGGAATGTTGGGCATGCACACACAAACAACCGGCATGAGTTTCAAGCTGCTGGGTCCAGGACTCGAACAATGATCGGCCACGTGCAAGTCCAGTACCTTAAAAACTATGCCACCTGCTGGCTCCTAATTTATGTTGTTAATATGTTGCCTAAATATATATAAAAATAAAGAAGCGGTTGGAGTCTGAACCCCTCCATTCTTGTTAAACCTCTATCAATCAATAGCCAAATAAGTTGTCTGGTCTGCGCCTCATTTTCCTCATCTATATATTGAATGTGTTGAAGTAAATGTTTTATAAGATTCTGTAAGCCTGTGATTTGAGTCTGCTATGGAGAATGTTGGAAGATAATGAAGGCTTCAGGGTTCTCCTAACTTATAATTCCAGAGAGTTGTGCTTAATGGGCCAAGACTGAGCTAGGTGCCCCTCTACCTTCCCTGAAAGTATCTTAACCCTAACACAGTAGTTAATGCACTATTTATGCAATCATCTTTATACCCCCCTTTTTAAAATATAAATTCTCTGAACACAACGACCTGGGTCTTTTGATGACTTGTTAGAGACGTAGAACAACATAATGTGTATGAGCAAACACTAGAGTGGTTTATCTTTCAGACCCAGATCCACTTTCTCTAACTTTGAATCCGTGCAAGATGCTTTTCATTATGTTAGGATATATTTAGGAGCACTGTTGAACAGTAACTTAACATATTCTTTTGGCTGGTTTAAGGTTGCAGACTCTGGTAAAAACCTGCCCAAACTTCACAGATTAGAAATGTTTTGGTGTATTACTGTCCTCAGCTAAATAGACATACATATATACAAAATCACTTTGAGAAATGTGTATCACAGGGCCAATAGGGTGGTATGGTGGGTAAGGCAGTGAACTCCCACATGGTCAAGACCAAGACTTGGTGGCTTGAAAGTCAAGCTGGGCGCATGCACCCAAAATCCTGAGAAGAATGGAGGAGATGATCTTACGGTGTGGAGAGTGAGTTCTCACTTTCTTTCTCACTGCCTCTCTTTCTCTCTCTCTCTGTCTGAGAAGTGTATATTTTCTATTGCAGAAACCTTTGAAAGAAAGAAAAGAAAGAGAGAGAGAGAGAGAGAGAGAGAGAGAGAGAGAGAAAGAAAGAAAGAAAGAAAGAAAGAAAGAAAGAAAGAAAGAAAGAAAGAAAGAAAGAAAGAGAGAGAGAGAGAAAGAAAGAAAGAAGAAAAGGAGGGAGGGAGGGAGGGAAAAAAAATGTGTATCACAGCATCATTGAGGTAAATAACTCTATATTGCTCAGAAAATTATCATTCTAACAATAAATTATTATTAATTCCTTCTTAAAGAAGGACAGTCACTTGGGAAGGAGCATTTTTAAAAGATATCACAAAGATCTAAACTGCTGTTTATCCAAGAAATCATTTTTATGTTATTAGCTATTATGATTCATAAGTACATTGTCAATAAATGTTTAATGAATGAGTTGATGAAAACTGAACATAGTCTGTCTATCAAAGTTATATCTAGATAAGAAAAATTCATTCTGCTTCACATATCTCCAAACTCTTTTTTTTTTTTTTTTGAGAAGTTTTTGCTGTAGGACATGTGCACTCGCCAGAAAGACAGAGAGAGACAGAAGGCAAGAAATCACACCCCAGGGGGGATAGCCATGCCACAATCCCTTCTCCATTCTCCATCCTCATCTCGGGATCTTGGGCACGCATGCGTACGCACCTGGTGTGAGTTTAAGCCACCGGGTCCAGGACTTAACCCGTGGTTGACTACGTGGGAGTCCAGCGACATAGCCATTATGCCAACTGCTGGTCCCTATCCAAATTCTTTCTTTTTCACCAAACATCTGAGTAAGGAAGAGAGCAAACAAGGCTTCCATCACATCACTCCACATAAGCTAAAATTGTTGACTATGCACCTTCACTAGAATTTCACCGGGAATTAGGGGAGATGAAAGAAAAGAGTTGGAGGCTCAACTCCATGAGCAAGTAAGTGTCTTGCCCTTTTGAGCTTCAGTTTGCTGACTAAGTAGCCAGTGGTCAGTCAAGTTATCATTTTGTACAATAGGACACTATAATTTTTATTTATTTATTTATTTTGCTATAGGGTGTGTGTGCTCGCCAGAAAGACACAGAGAGACAGAGAGACAGAAAGCGAGAAATCACCCCCCAGGGGGGATGGCCACGCTGCAATCCCTTTTCCCCCATTCTCCTCTTGGGATCTTGGGCATGCACGCACACACGCCTGGCATGAGTTTAAGCCATGGGGTCTGGGACTCAAACCCAGTCGACTACATGAGAGTTCAGCGACATAACCATTACGCCAACTGCTGGTCCCAGTCTACTATAATCTTACCACTCTCTTCTCACAACCAAAGCCTGTTTGTAAACTGATTTGTCTTCTTTCGCTCAGTAGTTAACAAACTACACTGACAAAGTATACTGCACACATTTTTGCTTTGAAATAGTTTGCTCATACTATGGTTTCTTAAAACAATAATGATGTTATAGCAGATTAATTTGTCAGTAGGTTGACATTAAATTGTTTTCTCAGCTGTGCTAAGTGACAAGAATCAGTTCCACATGTTTATCACATGGACTATGATTTATGATTCTTGAAATAAACTTGGTATTTTCTTTCACTGAAATAATTATTTAAATTTTAATTCTGAGACCATTTGTGCAAAAAAAAAGTATTATTCCCTTAAAAGTTTATTTTGATAACAATCGTGAAGTAAAATCTTCAAACATGATCTATCTCCCTACTTCAGAGTATACTATTTCCAGTTGTATTAAATAAAGTAAATAGCATTGAATATATATTCCCACCTACATACTCAGTTGACATAACTGGCAAAGCTGCCTTTGAAACAAAACAAAACAAAAATCTTCACAATTGGTTCTGTAGATTGTCACCAAGACAAAACAAATGCTGACAGTCAAAAATACATTTTCTTTCTGTTTAATGTATTTTAGATCAACTTAATTGCAAAGAAAATTAGATCAGAGTCTGATTATGTGAGAAAAGACAGAACTGTACCCAAATATCCCCAGGCAGTAGGATGTGGACTGTTTTCACAGGTTGAACAATCCCTAGACTTCCGCTTAATAACTCACCATAATGTCTTGCAAGACTTATATTCATCCTGGCATCATGGTCACCACCAACTACAGTAATATATGACTAGCCTGTCGAGAAATGAAGCAAAAGTCATTGTGAAATAAGGTGATTTGCCTAGAAAAGTAGACTATTTCCAGGCTCTCTTAATTATGCCTTTTTTATAGGATTTTCAGAGGGTTTTCACAAGGCAAAAAGGGAGGACTATGTCATGTTTCTTAGAGTGTGTTTGAATAGTTTAGTTACTAAAGAATGTAGTAATTGAAAATATATAATAGAAGGCAGAGGGCTAAGGTAAAAAAAAATACAATTTTAGAATAACCCATGAAAAATAACAATGTCAAGTAAATTTTATCTTGTTTTTGGAGGAAGTGTGAAGGAAAGTATTGGTTTTGTTTTGGTTTTTTGAGAGACATTTTTAATATAGGTTGTGTGTACTTGTTGGAGAGACAGAAAGTGAGAAATCACCCCCAAGGAGTAGGCCATGCTGTAATACCTTCTCCTCCATTCTCTCCTCAGGATTTTGGGCACACATGCATATGCACCTGGCGTGAGTTTCAGGCTTCTGGGTCTGGTATTTGAACTTCAGTTGACCATGTGGGAGTCCAGCACCTTAACCACTACTCTACCTCTTGACGGGGAAATATTGTTTTTAAAATACTCTACACATGTAGTACTTTCTAAAGATGTTCTGTATCCTATACATACTGCTAACATAAGTTTACACAAGGAAATTATATTTTTTTTCTTTTTTTTTTTTTTTGAGAAGTTTTCACTATAGGGCGCGTGCGCTCGCCAGACAGACAAGAGACATAGAGGGACAGAAAGCGAGAAATCACCCCACAGGGGGGATGGTCACACCGCAATTCCTTCTCCTCCATTCTACTCTCGGGATCTTGGGCACGCATGCACATGTGCCCAGCATGAGTTTTAAACCACCAAATCCAGGACTCAAACCACAGTTGACTACATGAGAGTCCATTTACATAGCCATTACGCTAACTGCTGGTCCCTACCTAGATAATTCTTGTAATCTCAGATTGCAGTCAAGGAGCAAGATGCTAATAAGTATGTTTCTTAATAACTCTCAGACCCATGAGAAAGTTTTCATAATCACATAACATGTAATGGAAAATCTGAAGGGAATGGGTGGGCCTTCAACATATTATTATCATCTATGTCCCCAAACACTCAAGGTTGTCCCCTGACACTCCCAGTGATCTTCATCTTCTAATGCCCTATTCTTCCATGATACAACTTATTAACTTGCCAATTACATCTGTAGTGTCATTCCATCTCTGTCTCTCACGAAGATACCTTTTCTACTAGAACTGAAATTAAAATATAGAAAATGACACCCTTAGAGGCCAGGCAGTGGCATAGTAGTGATGCAACTGGGCATACATGGAGAAGGTCCTGGCTTTGCATCCTGGGACTTCTCTGAGCATGCCAAGCACACACATGCACATTTATGTCCAGGTCAACTGAAACTGGGGGTGGACCATGTCTTGAAGACCGTATTGAGATTGCTAGTGTCTCTCTCTCTCTCTTTCTCCCACCCTCACCACCACTTCTCCTTTGGAAGAAATAAATACATTTTTTAAAAAGTGGCTCAGGCCAGTACATGACATAAAAGTTAAGGTGCTGAATCCCACAAGGCCGACTGCCAGTTCAACTCACTGACCATCAACTTGAATATCACACAGGGTGTGCGTGTGCCCAAAATCTTAAGAGGCAGCATTATTCATAATCACTGAGACATGTAACCAACCCAAATGTTCACAAGCAGATTAATAGATTGAAAAAGTGTAGCACATATACACAACAGAACACTACTCAGCCATATAAAAACAATGATATATTTCCATCTGATAGAAAGTGGGTGAATATAGAAGATTTACTGCTGAATGAAGCAAACTATAAAAGAGAGGCATTGTATATCCCCACTCATTATATGTTGAATGTCTGCACTGTATCACAGAAACTGAAATATTGGACAACATACAAGCATGGAGAGCAACTGTGGAAACTAGAGACAGTGTGGAGGAGAGTTTAGAAACGGGGAAGGATGAGAGAGAGGGAATCAAGGAGAAAAGGAAAGATGCAACATATTTCAGGGATACAAAAATAAAAAATGCTGTGGTGATGATAATATGCACGGTAGTATCTTTGACTGAACAAATGTACAGTGTATTCACAATGGGTAGACTCATTTGGTATACTGTAATGATACACAATGATGGAATGTAAAATAAATAAAGTAATAAAAATAAAGAAAGAAAAGAAAATTTAGGCAGCTTGATGACTTTTCTGTCAATTTTAAGGTTATGAAAAAGATTTCATTCATGTTAACTATTGCTAATAATAAATACACTCAATTTTAACTTCAAATTATGTAATTTTCCCATCCAGTATATTAACCAGCACTTTACTTTTCAGTCAGTAGTAAAACTTCTTCTCCTTGCCACATTCTCAAATGAGACCATCATCCCTTGAGAGAAAGAGCATTACTGATTTTTTCCTCTCTTTCCTTGAATGATATTCTCACTTCATATTTGACTTGTTAACCAAGTTTTCTAGACTACCCAAATTTGGATACCGGGGAAGAAAAAACAAGACGGTGAAGGCAAATTCTTAGCTCACTGACACTGTTGTGGGACTTCAGACTATAATGAGCACATGTTTAAAGATGACTGATTCCTTGTGTTGGTTTTGAGAGTTCATAGAAGTTTATCTTTATAGTTGTCTCCAACTCCAAAATCAATGCTCTCTGTTCCCCTTATTTTCTAATACTCCTCATTTAATATACCTCTTCATTAGCACTTGTTTTCTTTTCAGTTGATACCACTAGATGACAGTCAAACAGACTCTAGTAAAACTCTTTTTCTCAATAAGAATGCCTATAGGAACTACGTATACATCCCCTTCCCTTTAAAGTACAAGTCAATTCCCATATGGCAGCAATTCTCCACTCTCCTACTAAAATAGTTTGCTCCGTGGTACAGATTCTCTAAGAGAGAGCTTAAGATGCAGATATGTATTAGGAAGTGCCCTTGGAATGAGCTTTATGGAAGGGAGGGGAAGAAAGCAGGACTGGGAAGAAGGAGAAGTTGAACTGTGATACAGACTTGTTAGCACTGGCTGAGGCTGTGGAGTGAGCTCCAGCTACAGTGGCCGATTGGAGTCAACACAGTGAACCAAGATGGCCAGTCTCTATTCTCCTTCTTTAGTTACCCATCAGAGATGGACAGCCATGGGAAAGGCATGACCGGTGCAAGGCAGCTTTCTGCAACTAAATCGATCCCCGAAGGTGTTGGCAGTTGAATGCTATCTATCAGCCACACTCCAAATAATTGGGGCAGTAAATCCTTCCATAAATGGAAGTCTGGAGAGCACATGTCTATGACCACACCAACCTATCTGTGTTGTCCTTTATAAATGGCCAGGAAGGAGAGAGACACCAGCTCACACATTTATCTCTAACGTGGATCACCTAGTATACTCCCTGAGTAGTCCTACCAAAGCCATCTTACTAACCTTGAGGCAAGGACCAACATCCCCTGCCCCAGTCCCTTCTCAAGAGGTAGTCTTCAAAAACATTAGCTCTCCAATCCTTTGATGTGGGTTCATTTTGGAAAATAGTACCTAGAGGAGCAGAATATATTTCTGAGTTTTTCTACTACTTTTTTTTTAATTTTCTTCATTCATTTCTTATTTTCTTCCTTGCTCAACTTCTGCACTCTTCCCAAAGAAAGCAGTCATCACTTGTTTACTTCATGACAAAAATATCAATGTGAAACACAAACCCTAAATAAGTAGTAGGATACTAAAGTGGAAATTTCCACTGTGGTAGCAATATTCAATATGAAATTCCAGAGTAGCATTAACACCAAGTTATCTGATGGAAAGCAAAAAGCTTAAGAGTAATGCTTTAAGCTGTTAATCAGACATTTATATCTCAGTGTATTCCAGAATATTATATGTATTTAAGAAATGTTATATTTTAGATAGCATATAAGTAATTTAGGTACCATCAAATGAAGAGTGCTGTGTCATTAAATGCTAAGCACTGCTTAGAATTAAAACCTAGGAAATTAGGCATGTAAACGAACAGGGACAGGTGAAAATGATGAAAGTTTATCCTAACTATCCCAAAGTGATCTATATGTTGAGACTGTTAAATTTATCTCCAGCCTTGACTTCTCCACTGTTCTGTGAATTCATATATCCAACAGCTAAATTGAAAAGTCTATATAGGCAACTAATAGACATCTTGAACTGAGTAGAATTTACTCAAACACTTTATTTTTTCTCCACAACTATTCTTCCATTCCTCCTTAAAAGGCATTATCAGTTACTACCCAAGGTACTTAAGCCAAAAGATCTATGAGTCTTCCTAGATCTCTCTTTTCTTCAACCTCTAAGTCAAATCCCACAGTAAATCCTATGGTTTGACTCCACTTCCAAGTTATATCTGGTATCTATAAAGATTTTTTAAATCAATCAATGAATTAATTATGGTCAGTCTTAGGTTGTGTCTGTATGATGCCAAAATATTTCAAAGTAAAGCAAGAAACACCGTGTTGCATAATGTTATGGACAACGCTTGATGCATAGTTTATGCACAGAAGACTAAACATTCAGATACTTGGAGAAGTATAAATAAATTGATTTTCTGCTGATTGACTTGGAAATATATTAGCAGAGATATGCAAACTTACATGGTCAAGTTCTTATAGATTCGTGGAATTTTTACTCCCTTCAACTCTCAAAATAGGACAATTCCGACATTAAATATTAACTGAGACTTACTGAGTGTCTATCATGTGCCAGGCACCATGCTCAAATGAAGGACACAATCCTGCCCTCACACAGCTTACATTCAAGTTTTGCCTATTTTATATCATAAAGTAGTTAAAGAAAAGAAACACAGTCATAGAAGTAAATACCTCAACATATAATTATTTGTTTTGCTAACCTTCACAATTAATAAAAAATCAGGAAGAGGAAAGACCCCTTAAGTTAAGAGTTGTTTTATTTTTCTTTATTGTGTATCCGCTATGTGCCAGGTACAGCCCTTAGTGCTAAATATACAGAAAGAAATGAAGTACCATCTGCCTTCTAGATGTTCACCATGTATTGGAGAGATTATATGCATATAATTAAATATTTTACAGGTAAGAATATAAATAGGTATCCAGGATTTTCTGGATTAAAAAGTCATCTCTTTCTATTTGAATATGAAGAAAGGTTATGAATAACAGTAGCTATAAACTAATGAATATCTTCCAGGAAAAAACTGCAAATTATCCTTTAAAACTAATAATCATTTTTATTAATAATAATGGTTTACATTTCTTGAGTGCTCACACACAGCCTCAAGCATTGTACATACAATTTTATTCTCATGCATGTTCTGTGAGGTAGGTATTATTATTCTTAGTTAACCTATGAGGAAATTGATTCTAAGTGAACTAAGTAATTTGCCTACTGTTAAACCTAAACACAACCTATATGTGGCTGAGCTAGGGTTACAAAGATAATTAAGCCATTTTCCCATAGTAGGGTCATATGAGATGGACTTCAAAAGAGAAATAAATCTTAGAAATTCAGAGATGGGATAAAAAGGAATTCTAGTTACAAAGAATAGTTTTTACATCGAAGCATGACTATGTATGAGCCTAACCCAGAAGAATGAGAGACAGGCCTACAGTAATCAGTGTTGAAAATTATAACCACATGTATCTATGTACAGGATTATTCATCTCTGTTCAATAGGAAAGAGAAATATGCAGGTGATTTTAGATAGATTTTGATAGCTATTATAGTTTTTTAATTAAAATTTGTTATGGATAACCAATTTTTGTCCTAGGTTTTCTCAAGATCAAGATTGGGAAGCAATAATATTGAGTTAATAAAGAATAAACATTCTGGCAAAGAATTAATCATAAAACAATGAAGAAGACATTAGATGAGTAAATACAAAGGAGGTTCTATTTAGCCAAAGAGAATTCAAAGAAAAATATGTTCCCACAAGGATTAGCATAAAGCTGACAGGATTTTACTCAAAATTGTGAAATAGCGCTGAACCACAATATAAACACTGAGGGATACATTTTGAATCATCTGTCCTCCTCTTCAGAAAAAAAAAAAGTTATATGAGGCTTGATACATCAAGAAGAAAATCCACAAAAAAACAGAAGAATTCAGACATGCCACTTACAACTGTCACTGAACTCATTGAACATTAACAGAAAATCATCAGACATCCACAAAATTTCAGTACCTCAAAAGATCAAAGATTTCACATGGCAATGTAATGTCATGAAATTAACTACTCACATCTTTAGAAGTTCTACATCATAACATTCTTTGAGTTAGGTAAGAGTCATTTTCTTAAGTAATATGATCAACCATTTTGACCAAAAATCAAATGATCATCCTTCTTTTCAAAAAGGACAATTATGATGTCTTTCAAGAAATTCTCACTCAACTTCTCAGAAACAAACACACATTAAGGAACAGACACCTTCCAATCAGCCATGTAAATTGTAGAATTCTGCCTCATTTTCTTAAAATGGGAGTTTTTGTCCTCTTATAAAGTAACAGGAAAAAGCTTCTGTCCAGCTACATACAACATTGGCTCTTTCCCAGGAGAAGACCACCTTACTTGATTGGTGAGCCCACAGACAAATATAAACATCTCTAACTCAGAAGCCCTCCTCTCATCTATTTTGGAATCTACCTGTTCATTCTACGAGGGAATTAGGTTCTTTTATTCTAGAATTTAAGAACTCACAGATCAGAGCTGAACTTATACAAGCTTTAATTTTTGTGACTACTATATTGGAGCTTCTGTATAACTTTAAGGTGATTCTCCTTGCTTTCTCTACAGAACTAAACTCCTTTTACTGAGTTAACCCAATGTCTAGAATTGGGGAGGTAGCAATATTAAAAGCTCTCAATGTTTTGTGAATATAAGAAGCAATCTACAATTCAGTTGAGCAATTATAAAGCTAATTTTTTACCTTTATTATTCCAGTACATTCTTATTAATTTGTTAGAAACAGAGAGAGGTTAGGTAGATCCAAAATTAATTTTCAATCCCACCCCCAACATGTATCCAATTCAAAGATTCAAAGTTTTATCTCCAACAACTTCAAAAATCAAGCAGTATGATATAAATGTCCCTTAGGTTTTTCCATTTACCTCTGGATTCACATTTTGCCTCCACCTTTTATTATCTCTGATCCAACCAAATGCTGGTTTCTTTAAAACTATTTTTTCTCATCTACATAAAGAAGATAATAATTCTTGCCACACTGCTTATTGTAGGGTTTGGTTGCCCAAGCACAGTGTTTGGCACATATTAAGTGCTAGGCATCTACTATTTTTTTTTTTGAGAGGTTTTTGCTATAGGGTGTATGCACTCGCCAGAAAGACAGAGAGAGACAGAGAGACAGAAAGTGAGAAATCACCCTCCGGGGGGGATGGCCATGCTGCAATTCCTTCTCCTCCATTCTCCTCTTGGGATCTGCTATTATATTAATATTAAAAGTATTTGTTTTTTCTATCTAAATAAGCAAATATTTGTCATTCATCACAGAGATGAGAAAGATCTTTTTTTTTCCTCCCTCTGTAGAGTGTGTGTGCTCACAGGAGACAGAGACATAGAAAGAAAAATGAGAAACCACTTCCCTGGGAGGATGACCATGCAACAATCCCTTCTTTTCCATTTGCCTTTCAGGATTTGAGGCATATATGCATATGTACCTGTTGTGTTTTCAAGCCACTGGGTCTCAGACTCAAACCTATAGTCAGTCATGTGGGATCCAGTTCCTTAACCTCCATGCCATCTGCTGGCCCCAGAAATAAATATTTTTTTTTAATTATCTTCAGTAATTTACCCATGGACCACTAGGAAATGACCATACCAAACATACAACTAAACAATTTTTGACAAAGAATCCAAGACAATTCAGTAGAGAAAGACAGTCTTTTCAATAAACAGTACTGGAAAAACTAGATATCTATCTGCAGAAGAATGAAACTAGACCACTATCTCTCATCATTTACAAAATTAACTCAAAAGTGGATTAAATATTTAAACCTAAAACACAAAACTACAAAAACTATTTGTAAAAAATAATGGAGAAGCATTTCAAGACATTAGAGTACATGAAGATTTCTTAAATAAGACCCCCTAAAGCATGAGGCAAAAATAGATAAGGGAGAAAGACAAGGCAAAAAAATATCCAAGACAGCAAAACAGACAAGTGAGATTGCATTGAGCTAAAAACCTGCACAGCAAAATAAACAATGACTAGAATAAAGATACAGCCCACAGAATGGAAAAAAAAAATATTTGCAAACTATACATTAATGAAGGATTGATCACTAGAATATGTAAGAAACTCAAACAGCTCTCCTGAGGGGAAGAAAAAAATAATTCAATCAAAAATGAGTGACTGATGGGAACCAGCAGTTAGCATAATGGCTATGTCACTGGACTCCCACATAGTCGACCGCGGTTCGTGTCCCGGACCCAGAGGCTTAAAACTCACGCCGGGCGCGTGTGCGTGCGTGCCCAAGATCCTGAGAGGAGAATGGAGGAGAAGGGATTGCAGCGTGACCATCCCCCCTGGGGGGTGATTTCTCGCTTTCTGTCTCTATGTCTCTCTCCGTCTGTCTGGCGAGCGCATGCGCCCTACAGTGAAAATCTCTCCAAAAAAAAAAAAAAATGAGTGACTGATCTGAAGAGACAATCCTCAAAGGAAGAGATACAGATGGCCAAAATAAGCACATGAAAAATGGTCAACATCTTATAATAAGAGAAATGCAAAGCAAAACCACAACGAGCTATCATTTAAACCCAGTCAGAATGTCTAAGATCAAGAAAAAAAGAATATTAAGAGCTGGCGAAGTTGCAAAGAAAAGAGAACACTCATGTACTACTACTACTGAGCTGATGGGAATGTAAACTAGTACAGCAATTGTGGAAAGTAGTATGAGGTTCCTAAAAAAATCTAAAACTAAAACTACCATATGACTCAATAACCCCACTCTTGGGAATTTATCAAGAAAACAGGACATCACCCTATAATAAAAGACATTTGCACATACATACTTATTGCAGCATTATTCAAAATAATTAAGACATGGAATCAACCTATATACCTGACAATGAATAGATAAAGGAAATGTAGCACATATACACAACGGAATACTATTCAACTATCAAAAAATCCTAGGGGCTGGCAGGCGGCATGGAGGTTTAAGGCACTGGATTCCTACATGGCTGACCATGGTTTGAGTCCCAGACCTGGCACTTGGCAACTTGCTTTCTTACTCTCTCTTTCTCTCTCTCTCTCTCTTTCTCTCTCTCCACCCCCCCATTACATTAAAAAGAAAGAAAGAAAGAAAGAAAGAAAGAAAGAAAGAAAGAAAGAAAGAAAGAAAGAAAGAAAGAAAGTTAAATAAAATGATTCTTTTTAAAAAATCTTGTTATTTGACACAAGGTGGACAAACCTAGGTGACTTAACTCTAAGTGCAAGAAACCAGGCACTATGAAAGATAAAGACTGTATGTGCCAGCTTAATGTACACCATATGTCTGCACTCCATTGCAAAAACTGAAGGACTCAATGGTATAGGAATATAAAGAATAACAGTAGATATTAGAACCAGAATGCTGGATGGATAAGGAGATTGGGAGAAAATTAATAAGACACAAGAATGCATATAAACAAGTGAAATAGGTTGTGAAACTGTGCACAACAGAATAAAAAATGTCATTGGCAATTGAATATACACTTCCAAAAATAAACAATGACATTTGTACATTACCAAGCGTATACAACATAATGTAATGTTCATGTTGAAGAAGATGGATATGTCTCTATGTTACACACTGTATGCATGCTTTGAAAAACCACACTTTACCACACTGAAATGTATAGCAATTATGTGTAAACCAGAAATTACAATTAAAGAGAGAGAGAGAGAAATGACTATCTCCAAGCTAGGAAAAAAAGTTAATTTAAAAAGGAAGTTTTATAGTTGATTTAGACTCATTCATCTGAATTCTGATGGATTTTAAGTCAACGGAGTTGATTAAGTTAAAGAGATGGAAGTTATTGATTCTTTAAATAAGTATTGTGTCTCTATTAATAAAGTGCACAAAATGCCAGTTACTATGTTCGTTGCTGAGGATATAGCGACAAACAAGATAAACATGAGGATGAACACACTTAGGGTTAAATAACAGGTACTGTGCTATTCCCAGTATAATACAAGATGTATTGTCTGGTCTTACTCCTTCCCCTCAGACTCTGAGCTGCCTCCAAATTAAGAAAAGTGTTGGGAACCAGCAGTTAGCGTAATGGCTATGTCGCCGGACTCCCACATAGTCGACCACGGTTCGCATCCCGGACCCGGTGGCTTAAAACTCAGGTCGGGTGCGTGTGCGTACGTGCCCAAGATCCCGCAAGGAGAATGGAAGAGAAGGGATTGAGGCATGACCATCCCCCCTGGGGGGTGATTTCTCGCTTTCTGTCTCTATGTCTCTCTCTCTGTCTGTCTGGCGAGCACACGCACCCTATAGCGAAAAACCTCTCCCAAAAAAAAGAAAAGTGTTTACACCAACCTTTACCTGTTCCTCCACTCCCATCAAAGAAACGGCACTTTCTAAGTATTTTCCCCTGCAGTTAATGAGTAAAATTAACTAGGGCAGATAACTACAACTACTGTACATATATACATTTTTGCATGCTTTAACCATGCAGCTCTTTTGATCTCAGCCAACTTTCAACATAATTAGCATGATTAATGAAATCCAAAGAAACAACAGGCCTTCTTCATGTGCCTAAGGTGCCACCCTCCTGCATCCACCAAGAGAAGAATATGCTCCAGCTGTTCCTGCCCAGATGATCCTGCTTTGGCATCATGATTCCAGCTCTGAACAAGAAACGACCTTTCAAAGACAAGAGACATAAAGCTCCTGTGTCTAATATAGGGAAACAGAGTGCTTTTCCTTCTTAATATCTGTCCTGTGTAACAAACTTCTCTACACCTTACTTATTAACACAAATTTTAGTCTCTCATAGATGTGACATTGACTGCAGTTGTAGCTCAGGGTCACTCGTACAATTGCAGGCAGGTGTCACCTAAGGCTGAAGTTATCAAAAGGCTTGCCAGGGTTGGACAGCTAACCACTTACACAGCTGGAAGTTAATGCTGGCTTCTGGATCGGAGCCCAGGAAAGGCTGTAGAGTAGCTGAGGCATCTACTTTTCACAGCACGGTGCCCACATTGCAAGAGCTAGCATTCCAAAAGACCCTGGCAGAAGATATCTAATGAGATACCTTCTGATGACCTAATCCCAGAAGTCTCAAAAGTCACTTCTATAACATCATATTGTTTAACAGAGTTACTGACTTCAGAGTACTTTAAGGAAACAGGAGATGGGACCAGCAGTTAGCATAATGGCTATGTCGCTGGACTCCCATGTAGTCAACCACGGTTCGAGTCCCGGACCCTGTGGCTTAAACTCACGCCGGGTGTGTGTGCATGCATGCCCAAGATCCCAAGAGAAGAATGGAGGAGAAGGGATTGCAGCGTGGCCATCCCCCCTGTCTCTCTGTCTCTCTCTGTCTGTCTGGCGAGCACACACGCCATATAGCAAAAACCACTCAAAAATAAAAAAAATTAAAAAGGAAACAGGAGAAGCAATATGTGAATATAGAAGACCAAAAGAAAATTTCTGAAAAGTGATTTCTTTAAAAAAAAAATATTCTTCCATGGAGGTACCAGAAACTGTACAGGCATTCATGGGTCAAAGGCATTTCACTGAGACCTCTGCGGCCTTGACTGCTCTACTCTCAGGACACTGGCTCTGCATGGGCATGTGCAATAGCAGGTAGGATATGAATCAGCAGTGGAATACAAATGTGTTGCTGAGCTTAAATAACACAAAAACATGGGAAATATTGAGCTTTAAATAACTGTAAATGGAAAATTAAAGAAGACCCTTTACAATTAGTATATTGTCAGCTTCAAAATAAAAGTGTCCAGTCCTGCATATAAATCTCATCATGAATAAGGATGGGATAACCTAAGACCCAGGGAGTCATAGACACAGAACCAAAGAGTCGAAAAGGAAGGGGACCCAAACTAAATCCAAGACCAAAGCTCCCAGTTAAGGGCTCTACCAAAGGCAAAATGAGAGTTTTAACAGGCATATGACATAGAGTAGGCAGAACCATAGCTACCTTTCATTCAAAGGTTGCAATAAAACATATGTCACCGGGACCAGCAGATGGTGTAGTGGTTATATTACAGGACTCACACGTAGTCAACTATAGTTCAAGTCCCAGACCTGACTGCTTGAAACTCATGCTGGGCATGTGTGTATATGTGCTCCAAACCCCGAGAGGAGAATGGAGGAAAAGGGATTGCAGAGAGGCCATCTCCCTTGGGGGGAGGGAAGGTGATTTCTCACTTTCTGTCTCTCTGATGACCTCAAGCACCCTATAGCAAAAATCTATCTTAAAAAAAAAAAAGAAAGGGACCAACAGTTAGCGTAATGGCTATGTCACTGGACTCTCATGTAGTCAACCGCGGTTCAAGTCCCAAAACCGGTGGCTTAAACTCACACCAGGCAGGTGTGCGTGCATGCCCAAGATCCCAAGAGGAAAATGGAGGAGAAGGGATTATGGCGTGGCCATCCCCTCTGAGGGGTGATTTCTCGCTTTCTGTCGCTCTGTCTTTCTGGCAAGCGCACGTGCCCTATAACAAAAACCTCTCCCAAAAAAGAAAAAGAAAGACACACACCACAGTTTTCAAACCATCCAGAAACTGCATGAGAAAGGACTGAGTAGTAGAGGGTGGGTGGGAAGGTCTGAGTCTGAGGAAGAAACATTTAACAGATACAAGATTGTAAAGTTCTCTTTGTTGAAATGATGTATATGGTAATATCCTTGACTTGTTGCATATTGCACGCATACCCTGAAAAGCATATTGCATGTTACAGAGATGTACAATAATTGAATGTAAATAAGAAATCTCAAAATAGCAAAAGACACATACATAGCCTTGAAAGTAGACTTGACAAAATTGGAAAATTACCTGTTGATGATAATGTATATGGTAATTTCCATAACTGGACTAATGTAGAGTGTATTCATGCTTAGAAAATTTATTTTGCATTTTTTAATAATATACAGTGATTGGATGTAAATAATAATAATAATAGATATCTTTTGAAGAAAAAAGAAACTAGACTTGAAATTTCAAAATAGGCACCTCAGACTGATCCAAACCAGATTTACCCAGTTGATGATAACTGTCAAAGGCAATCATTCTATTAACACAGCTGTATCCATTCTGGCGGTACTTCAAAATGTCCATCTTTTATTTTCCCCAGTAAATGTTTAATGTGGAATATTTAACTTAGTACTTACTTTTCAAGCAGCAAATCCGATTTTTGGTAAATTACCTCATGACAATTTCCTGATGTCTTTACTAGGGTTTATGCAGAATGAGGAATGAATAACTCAATCTCTCTTCCTCTTTTAGCCTTCTCTCATAGTCCTTATTCGCATCTTTTGCTCCCTTCCCCACCTCCTTTTGTGTGTATATCACAAATTACCACTCATTATACATGGTCAGATTGTTCTCCATTGCTCAAAACCTTCCCATAGCTTCCTTATGGGAAGCAGAAAGGAAAGGAGGGAGGTGGGGATGAAAGAAGAATGGAGGGAGAGAGGGAAGGAGAAAGAAAGGGAAAAAAGGAAGGAAGGAAAGGAAGGATGTACCCCCTATCTATTACAGCACCAGAGCTTCAGCACAAACTCCCTAGACATGGCCTCTCTGCCCTTAATTCTTATCTGACTTCCCCTCGCTTTCTGCACTGTAGCCACACTGACCTCCTCACTTTTCCTCCACCAAGCATGCTCCAAACTTAGGCCTTTTGCTTACTGGTCCCTGCCTGACATGCTCTGTCCCAAGGCCCCAGATGTCCTTGTACTTACTCACACTTCATCCAGGCTCTGCTCAAAATCACCTTATCAGAAAAGCCTTTCCCAAGTACTCTATGGTAAGTGACATTCCACCCTAATCCCATTCTAACCACTTGATATAATGTATATTTATTTATGCGTTTATTATCTCTACGTAAGGATCAGTGTCTACAACAGGTAAGTGTGAGAAGTGGTGGGGCATAACACAGAGATTGTTGAGACGGGGGCCCCTGGGCAACGCAGACCTCATCTAGCACATTTAACATTACCGCCTCCTGGACAAACAGTAACCAGTCTGGATCCAGCTCATGGGCTACCAGTTTAGAATCCCTGAGATATGGTGAGGGGAAAATACTGGAATTTAGTGAGACGAATTAAGCGTTTTTTAACTAAGGTAGTATTTTCAACATTGGTCACACATAATCATCTGGAAACTTTAAATAATACTAATTCTGGGATCCCATTCCTAGGGATTGCAATATGTCTTCCAGGTATAGCCTAAACATCAGACAGAGATTCCTGTGTGATTCTAATGCATAGCCAAGTAAACATCACCTCCTTCAAGAGTTTGTTTTGACATAACTTGCTGCACTGTGGTTGGCACAGATAAAATGCATCCATACAAGCCTTGTTCCCAAACTATAGATGTTGATTCTTGATTTAGTGTTTCAACTTACGATAAGCATTCAGTAGAAACTACACATTGAATTATGACCTCTAATCATTTCCAGGCTAGCAATGTACAGTAAGATATCATTCTGTTTTTCCACATTCAGTACAGTATTCAATATTGAATACATGAACTATTCAGTATTTTAAACAGGCTTTGTGTTAGCTGGTTTTTCCCAACGGTAGGTTAATATACTCTGAGAACATGTAAAATCAATGGGGCTAACCTCTAATGTTATAGACCAGATGTATTAAATGCATTTTCCATGTCCAGTGGATTTATCAGAACATAATTCCATTGTAAATTAAGGAGCATCTGTAGTAAACATTTTTTTAAACAATATCATAAGCTTGTAAGAAAACCCAGTTGACTGGAAAGGAGAGATAAAGAATATTTCAGAAGAATATAGGGCATTATTGAGTTCTTAATGTAACAATTTCTAAGTCACAGTTTTCCTTAGAGGAACAGAGTGCTTTAAGCATATGGTGTATCTCCTCAGTGCATATCCAAGAGAACTGGGATTATTTCAGAAGGAACACTCATCTCTAAGGATCTGAGAAACATTTCTGGCATATCTTAACATTCAAAGAAACCATGTTTTCTTTGGAAAATGTGTGGGCATACATACCAGGTCATTCATTTCAATCCAAACCCATGGATTTACCCACAGATGTTGTAAGCATCAATGCACTTACTGCCTTGTGGTGAAAATGATGAAATCAATTCTGCAATGGCCAAAGTATAAGGAAATTGTGCATCTGTACTAGAGTGATTAGATGGAAGACTAGACGAAGTCAGTTTGAAAACTTCTTTTGTGTTTACCTTTAAACCACATTCTTGGAAGCCAAAATGAAGAACTGTAACAATGTTTTCCATAAATAGCTGGGACTTTACATTCTTGAAAATTACTACATTGAGATTCCTGCATCCCTTTGCTGTGGTTACTGTAGTTTCTCTTCAATCTTGTTAACTCATCCAAAGCATGGAGTTCATAGAGTTGGAAAAACATGGAACTTTCTGGGAACAATGCCCCTGGATAGACATGGGGGTCTAAGAGAGATTGGTGCTTCTTGAGTTGCTTTTAACAATGGGAATTACTACCTCTCTTGTGTCCACATAATATGAAGATCATTAAAACTCTAATTGTTTAGCATAATGTGAAGAGTATGCCATTGGATTTTACTCAAAGTAAGGAATGTATGGTAAAATGAACTTAGGAATGTTGTATCTCCCATTTGATTTACAATGCTCATTAGATTAGATGATGATGATGGGGATTTTAATGTCTTTGTATTGACTTTTATGTGTGATATTCCTTCTGGAAAAAGAAATGTAATACACTGTAAAGTTATATGTGATTCAACGTAATATAAACAAGATTATGATAATAATAAATTTTTAAAAAGATTTGAAAGAGGGGGAAAGAAGCAAGTTTTAAAGAAAGATTGCCAGATTTCCTCTCTCTCTCTCTCTCTCTCTCTCTCTCTCTCTTTCTGTGTGTGTCTCTCTCTCTGTCTCCTCTCTCTCTCTTCTCTCCTCTCTCCCCTCTCTCCCCTCTCTTTATTTCATCAGGCATTATGTTCCATAGATTTAGTGTTTGGGGAGTATGCTTTTGAAACTATTTGTGTTTGGTGTGTAACATTATGCTTAACTTCAGGAAGCCAAAGATCTGGTTCCTTGTTTGACATAAGCTACTGTGAACAAATCACTGAAATTCTCTGTTTTCAGTTTACAAAAGTATAAAAGGAAGAATCTAGGCTAAAGATTCTAGCCTGGAACTTGAAAATTCCTGAATTCCAATCATTTGTTTGCCATTCAATATCGTTTCAGATTCACAATCTTACTCACAATTAAAAAAAAAAAAAAAAACCTGAAAAGTAAAGTAAAAGGTTTTTTGTAATTACGTAATGCCCTAATCAGACTTGAACCGATGTAAGCCTTTTCCACTTACTGTGACTATTCTTCTGCTGTACTGCAGAACTGACAACATGTTTGATTACAGGGTGCTCCAGACCCTGTGGTAGCTGTCACATAAAATAAACTTTTGATCACATTACTTTTTTTTAAAGAATTATTTTATTTAGTAGTAGTAGTAGTAGTATTTACTTTGACCAGAGAGAGAGGAAAAGTGAGAAAGCAAGCTACCAGGTCCAAGACTCAAACTGCAGTCAGCCATGTGGGAGTCCAGCTCCTTTAACAGATAAACCACCTGCCAGCTCCCATATTACCTTTATATAATTTGAAAAATTTTGAATTCCAAAACATATCTGTATCTTGGGGTTTCAGAGAAGAAGCAGTAGATCTGTAAGAACACTTTGATGATATATATTATCGTGTACCAAGAATTGTTCTAACTGCTTTGACAATATTAACTCATCATTTTCCACTGTAAGAAGTGAAAATTATTATTATTCCGACTTTCACATGTGAAAACTAAGGCATGAAAAGGATAATCAATTTGCTTAGAGCAACATAGTTTTGGAGCTGGTTTTCTAATCCAGGGAGTTTGTTCCACGGCTTTCTCTTTTTTTTAAGTCTGACTTTCTGACTAGCATGATAGTCCATAAGAATTTATGAGTCTTATTTAAACAACCTTTGGTATCCTCATCTGTAAAAGAGTGTTCCTAACAATTACATCTAGGAAAAACTTACAACCAACTCTCAATAGCCTTTGCCAAAGGGAATCCACTTTGAATAATCAGTAACTTAGGTATAATATTTTATTAGCATGGTCAAGACTGCCAAAGGCAAAGCAGCTAACTGAAAGAAGATACTACATGAGGCTGGTTACTCCTTTTAATCTGAAGCATTCCCACTCTCCTGTGTAATTTAGACACCCACATAAAAATGGTGCTATGCCCACAGGCACATTACAAATTACTTAAAAGCACATTGCAACGTGTCATTTAAAATTTAAATGAAACACTATAATCTCCAATCAAAGCAGTTTAATATCAGGAACTGTGAAGTTTGGGAGCTGATGAATAATGAAGGCATTGAGGGGCCTTTTACCAGCAGCTGCTCCAGCAGGCACCCCATGATAAACACCTAAAAATCTGGCATACAAACTGCTTGCCCAAACTGGAGCAACAGCTGGACAAGCCACCAGGGAAGTGGAAAAGCAATAAACTAAATAAGCTTGATTTATTTTTATATCTCCCCAGGGATCTGTATATTTTAGGGTTCAGATATATGTTTGCCTTCCAGGTGCATTTGGTTTCCATCTTTGAGTCTAATCTTTGAATCCACTATGGTCTTACCTTCTTCCTTATTTCCACGCTACCTTTACCTCCAGTCTGGTTAGCATTACCCTCCTGACCTAACGCTGATTGTCTTCAATTAAGCCCAAGGATTTCCTCTTCCTGGACCAAAGTCAGGTTACAGAGCAAGAATAATAAAAGACTGAATGAGACTGTAGTATCATAGTCAGGCCCCCAATGACAACCTTTTTGAAAACAACCTGACTTCAGATACTGCATCCCACTGGGAGAGTCAATTGCAGCGGCACTGGGGTCCACCAGTTTCAGAGAATCGGTATCAGTGCCAAGGAGTGTTTTCTCTAGGAATCTGGTTTCTTATTTAAAGACTTGAGCAGAAAGAAGTTTAAAAAAAAAAAAAGGCAAGAGAAGTCAAAATATGATATGAGTTAATTTTTAAAAATTAAATCTACTGTGATTAATCATACTGCAAACTTTTTTAATGTGTTCAGAAGAAATGCAGTAAACACAATAGCACTGGCAACAAATATTTAATGCACAGCACATAAGCTAAGAACATTTTTTAAGAAGCCCAGTAACATTCACCTCAAAAGTTACAACACGGAACTTTATATAGCATAAGGAAATCATTGTCATTGAGTCATTTAATGCCATTGAAAGTATGATTTTATCTGTACTTTAAATATAAAAGTCAGTGCTTTAGCAAAAAGAAAGATTATAAAAACCACAGTCTTCACAAGAAGACTTAAGAAAGACTAAGCAGGTAATAGTTTAATGGATGCACATTTGAATTGTGTATAATGCTCCCAAATATCCCATCAGTAAGAATCCTCAGAATACTCTTGCAAAATAGGTAAATAATACAGAATAATTTCTACTCCAAAACTAAATCCTACACCCACAATAGTATCTCTTTGTCTCCCCACCACCCCCATAACCAAATGGTCCTGGGAGGCTTGGTGATGGAGAAAGGAGAGATGAGAAGGAAAGGATGGCTAGAGGCAGTATCAGCCATTAAACCAGTAAATTCAGTATGGTCCATTTTCCCATGCCCATTTTCTACACAAGTCTGCTCTCCTCTCTTTAATTCATTCCAACAAATTAAGCTACAAATCATGTGCATACCTTTATCCTTTGCTGACTCTTTCAGAGTCATTTCAGTCCTAACATCACATATATAAATAAATTTAAAACATAGCCAATTTCCTTTTGTTGCAAAATAAGTATATATTTAGCCTAAAATATAATCGATTCTGCCAATCCTTCATTAACCAGGCCCTCCCGAGTAACAAGGAACCAGACCACAGTGCCTCCTACTAATGGTGCCAACACTCTGGCTCGTAAAATTCTGGTGTATTATTATCTGTTTGCCTGCTTTCTCTCTGCCTTCCTGCTGCGTTAGCCTCCTTTGCTTTGGCCTTAATTTGTCACTCTCTTCTTCAACTGTTCAACCAGCAGCCTGGTTTTGAATTTATTATATTGACCTTGACCTTGGCAGCCTTTCAGGAACCAATTTACAATCTCTACCTTCACAGAATGGAAGCCACTCTATCCCCATGCCAGCTCTTCCTTCTGCATTACTATCAAGCAAGTTCTCATTCTCCAGAGCTTTGCCCAAAAAAGGAGAGATTGGCCATAACTATTAGCACTGTAAGTGACATTCCTTACAATGTACTGAACTTTTCAGTTCCCCATAAAGATACTTGGTGTCACTGAGTTCAGTGATACCTAATTACTAGTCCAATTAGAAAAACATATTTTTACTAATTCATTTGCCTCACCTTTATTATAGACGTTCCCCCATTAATGTTTGTCTCTTCCTCCACTTTGCCCTGACTTCCAGTATAGACATTTAGATGGTTTAATTGCAACATTGATAGTGAGCTAGCTTACATATTACTAAAAAGTTGAAAAGGTGTGTATTGGGGACAATAGATGGCATAGTGGTTATATCGCTGGATTGTAGACCACCGTTCAAGTCCCAGACCCAGTAGCTTGAAACTCATGCCAGGCATATGTGCATGCGTGCCCAAGATCTCAGAAGAAAAGTGGGGGAAAAGGGATCATTGCATGGCCATACCCTTTGGGGGGTGATTTCTCACTTTCCCTCTCACTCTGTGTGTCTCTCTCTCTGGTAAGCACACATACTCTAAGGCAAAAACATCTTTAAAACAAGAAAAGAAAAAAGAGCAGGTGTGCATTTATTGGACTTCATGTTAAAACAGAAATACAATAAACTATAACCTTGAAATTTTATTAGCAGCCTAACAGAGCCAACCTGTCTTAATAAACAGGTTATTTTAGATTTTTGTCAAGGTTTAGCTTAAAAGATATGTATACCTTGAAATCTTCTTAATGTTTCCATTCTAAATTCTTACTTTCTCTTTGTTTACCTCAAAGAGTCCATTCATTAGAATGATTAGATGGAATGGATAGGCACTAAAAGTTAATAAATGGTTGGAAAAAACAAACCCTCAGGGAACTATGCATAATTTCTTCTGACCATCACTAGGGTAACATGCAAATATGTGTATGACACTGTAATGTATGGTTTTATCTTGACAGGACAGCTTCACTTCAGCATTTAGATGGCATAGTATGAGCATCCATTGCTGAAGAGTGGAGGCCTAACCCTCATCACTTCCTGTCTACCTATCACCACTCATACCATTCACAGCCAACAGACAAGTATCAACCCCAAGTCAGACAAATTATAGTCATTTCTTGGGATTTAAGTTGGAATGGAAAGGTTATTGCTTCACAGTAGTTCCAAAATGAAAAATGTAAAATCTGTGAGGTAGAGAAAGATGGTAAGAGGAAAACTGAAGGTAGAGATGGAAAAAAAAAAAACAAGAGTATTCCAATAGTGTTAAAGACTTTGGTGTCTACTGTTCTCAAGCAACTGTTCCCCCACATCTACCCCTCCATAACTCTGGTTATTGAATACTACTTCGACTGCATGAGCTTATAATGTCTTCATTTTATTCTTAGCAAATCTTAGTTTCAGCCATTCAACTCAGGAAAGACCTACTGCACAGTTTATTCATTAGCAGTTACTATGTAACAAACCATGTTAAAACTTATTATTTATAAACTGTGAGGTTATTCTGCTCTCAGTTGGACATTCCATGTCAAAGTAATAACTTTTTAACCCCAAAGCTGATTAATGAGTGCGGTGGAAATGGAGAGTTAAAACTCAAACTCATAGAAAAGACAAAAGCAAGTATATGGCCACCACATCCACTGTCCAACAGCGAGTGGACTGAGGCAGTGATGTGCTGGAACTGGCTCATTCCTATTTCACCAGTTGCCATTTACATTTTTAGAAATTCATAAGATGGGTGTTAAATACAGTTGTCTATGGGGCAAAACATAGGGCAATGAACATTTGATGCAGATACACATACGTATAAAGGTCAACAGAATACGTTTCCCCTCTAACATATGTTTGATTTTTTAATTAAATAAAGTATGATGAAAACAAAGGTTATGAAGATTCAAAGCTCATCATTTTCTTTTGTTTTTTGTTTTTGTTTTTGTTTTTGTTTTTGTTTTTGTTTTTGTTCTGGAGAGGATTTTTGTTATAGGGTGTGTGCGTGAGTCAGAGAGACAGGGACAGAGAGACAGAAAGCGAGAAATCACTCCCGGGGGGATGGTCATGCCACAATCCCTTCTTCTCCATTCTTCTCTCGGGATCATGGGCACACACGCACACATGCCTGGCATGAGTTTAAGCCACCAGGTCTGGGACACGAACCGCAGTTGACTATATGGGAATCCAGTGACATAGCCATTACGCTAACTGCTGGTCCCAAAGCTCATCATTTTCTAATTATTTTATATATTATTATTTAGTAATCAGAAAAGTCATGACATATTTTGTCATGTTTTTCTATGTAAAAATGCATCATGATTTTTTCAACGACCCAGTATTATCTGTGCTATTGACATTATCTGTGTCTATTACATACCTGTCATAATATATCAACATTATAGACATACTGCATAATAAGTGGCTATAGAATTCACATTCATAGCTTGAAATGGGCTATTATTGGAGTATTTATATCTCAGAAATCAGAAAATGTTTGAAATCAGGACTTACTTTTCTTTTTTTTTCCCTCGGACAGCCTATTGTCAAACATTTGCCAGCTCAGCATTGGATTCAGTCAGTTATTTCAGACAAAGAATGGTACTGGATAAGTCTTTTCAAGTAAACAAAGCGTCTTAGAGAAAACAAAATAAAGGCTTAATAGGCATCTCCACAATCAAGTCAAGAGAGCAGAAATAGAAGTATGACTGTAAGGTAACTAACTATAGTCTCTACTTGCACGTGAAGTTGACCACGATTAAACAGATAATATGTTATATTTTGGGCAAAATTACACTGCCAAAGAACTGCCCACCTGTATTTAAAAAAAAAAAAAAAAACTGACTAGTGTTTGAGATTTAAAGCCTATCCTGAGTTCTCCAATATTCTAAAACACACAGATTATGACCTAAAACAGCAGGCATTCCCTAAATAGGATGTAGTCATCAATGGATACCCTCTTCAGATTTGACAAAAGAAAGTAAGAAAATGAATAATCTTCCAGTGGATGGTACCTAAAGTTCACAAGGAACAACTGAATGGAGAGACTCTACTTCCTCCAGGATTAATCAAAGAAGATTCCCCACCTCCATGTCAGGAGACCTTTATTAATATCTGCAGTGGAATTTTGAAATTGCTCCAAAGGAGTATTGTGGGTCTCCTTTCTTCCCCCCTGCATGGAAGTGTAGATAGTTATAAAGTCCCTGTTCTTTTATATTAATTAAGTGGAGTAGGGGATGAGTAAGAAGAGCAGAATAAGTTGTCTTGTTAGTTCATAGATCTCTAGATCAGGAGAAGCCACATTCAAACCTGCCATAGAAGCCACTGCACACCATCCTCCAATGAAGAAGCCACCTTGCATCAGTAGATCCTGCCTTTCAAGCTGTATGCAAGGGGACTGGATTTGTGAGTGTTTTCCTTTAGGGAGATAATGAATATATTCTGTATGTAGTAAAAAGATTTTACAGAATATTTGACAAACCAAAGTATAAATAGTGGTAGATACTATCTACCAGATATGCTCATCTCTTCTCCTGGGGTTTTGGTAAGAATGAACATCCCCAAGTCACTGAAGATAGCTGTGGCTACAAGATGCAGACACAGAAATGTGAGCACCAGTAGAATGAGTATCTTTAAGAGCAGCGATCTATCTATTTCTTCCTTTTCCCCTCCGCCACAATGACTAAGTGTTCAAACAGTGACTGCTCTCCATCACTATGAGTAATGAAGAGAAGACAATATGGAGAAAAGCACCAAGCCAACCCAGAAAAAGTAGTATGAGCAAAAAATAAACTGCGGTTTTAACCCACTAAGACCTTGATATAATCTGGTCTGTCTTGACTGGTATAACCACACTTGCATATTTTCTGGCAAATTATCCCCACAACTAGATGAAACTGTGTTACATTTGATAACTGAAATATGTGCCCAAAGATTTCCTATCACACACCAAGCAATGCAGCTGAAGGCAGAAGTCACTAAGTTCAACAAAACCATTTAAAAAGAAATGTTAGAGCAATGAAGTCCTAGTGTGATCAAGTTAGGCATCACTCAGGAACGCCATTTTTTAAATAAACATTCACATAAAAAATTTAATTGACTGCCTTTCTTTTGGTATAACAGATACTTATTTCTTTTTTTTTATCTTTTTCTTTTTACATTTAATCACTGTATATCATTACATTATACAAGCCAAGAATGTCATTTTATGGATAGACAACAATTTGTCAAAATTTCACTGTGGCTTTGAATAGAAACCCAGCTGGCAATGTGAGAGTCAACCAAAGGGGGAAAAATCAAACGAGAAAGCAATAATATCAAAATTAAGAAGTGCCAGCAGTTTAGAGAGAACAGAGGATATTAGTAACCAAGCAAAAATGATTCTGAGTTGAAATAGTTAAAAGTATTTGGATATGGTATACGAATAAGTTTTAGGAATACTTTAATGGTATTTGTATGATTTCCTCCTTATGTATAAAAAAGTCTAAGTCTAAAAGAACTCTTTTAACAAATATGAATCAAAATTCAAAGTAGTGGGAATGTATTATGTCATAATTTAACTAGCAGCATCATTTCTTCCTTTGTGGTGATACACAAAATAATATCAGGTCTTAAAACCAATGACATCTTAGAGTCAATAAAATTAAATGTTATAAAAGTAACAATAATCATTAATGACAATAAGATATGGCTTAATGATAATTTATCATGATTTACATCCAAATGAGTGTCAATACCTAAGAAGGTAAAACAATCGGACTCTCAATATGTTTTTCCTAGTAAGAGAAAAAGTCTCACCCAACAATAAAAACTCTTATTCTATACGATTAAACATCCACACCTATGTGTGTGTGTGTATAGGTAGGTAGAAAATGAAATTCATTTTAGGTTATTTTGTAATTATGAAAAGAATGGAGAAAAATGTTCTTCTATGAAAATACCTTTCAGAGTTTCCACAGAAATGTTAAGTTGAACTGATAACTTGATACCTTGATTTTTCTCAACAATTAAATAGAAATAAGAATAAAGACTTTAATTTTCCCCCAGGGAAATTTTAAGTAAACATGATAAAATGGTTTTGAAACAAAAGATGTCTTTAAACCAAAGTATCACACGTTATAGGACATGAAAGCCCTTCAAGTCCATCCAGGGTGTTCTGTGTGAGCTGACAAGTTATGTTCTATATTTTTGCCATGGGTATTTGGTGTGTGCAATGGTCCAAGGTCTGGCTTATTACACATTGAACACACTCTGCCACGTAGAGTGTGAGCTCATTCCCTGCCTCCCCGAAGGTTAATGTGTTGGAAACTTAATCCACAGTAAAAGAGTTGAGAGGTGGGATCTTTGAGAAGTGATTAGGTCAGGAGGGCCCTGCTCTCATAAATGGATTTATGCCATTTTTCTAGGAGTAGGTTAGTTATTATAGGAGTGGGCTCCTGGTAAAGGGGTAAATACTGCCCCCATCCTCTCTCCTTCTTACTTTTCTGCTTTCTACCTTAGGATGACAACGCACTTAGGACCTAATCATACATGGCATCTGGAATTGGACTTCTCAGCCTCCAGAACTGTGAGAAATAAATTTCTACTCTATAAATTACCCATTCTGTGGTATTCTGTTATAGTACCACAAAATAGACTAAGACAACCTTGATTTTCATTTTTCATCAAATTATGAATTGTAGTATGCTTGCATAGTTGTATAGTCAGGAATGGCTGGCTTCTGTTGACCTTCTTGTCAGACTATAGACCATGAAAAGTAATTATCTTGACCAAAAAAATAGTGACCAAAACAGTTTTGGCATCGTCCCATCAGTCTGAATCAGTAACACAGCGTCTGTCTCCCTCTACAGGCCACATCTCTCAAAGGCAGACTAATCAATGAATGGAAATCTGTAACTAAATGAAGATTGCTAAGAATATGGCAAAACTAGTGCATGTCCCAGAAAATCCTATGTCCGCCTGCCTGTAGACCTTGACTCAGGGAGGTCTGCAGTGTCCCTTTTATATAAAGCTGTGATGGGGGTGGGGTGGAATAGCTTTGCTGTTGATGGGAAAGATCAGAATGATCAAAGAAAGCACTAAGTTTGACTCAAGAGGGAAAAGAGAAAAAAAATAAAAAAATAAAAAATACACAAGAAAGGACAAACCCAGCTGGGATGGCTCACCGGGTATGCCTCACACATACACACATCCGAAAAAATACATAGGCTCTGGGTAAAAATTATGACTCAATAAGATTCTCAGCTCTCTGATTAAATTCCTATTGGCTTATTACTTTGGTAGGTGAGCTGATTTTAGGCTACACCAACCTTTTCAATAGCAAAGCTTAGGCTGCCTGCCTCTTTCTCACCACAGCTATCATAGTAGAAGCTGTAGTACCTCACAGAGCCTTTTCCTACAGCTGTAACCAGAAACTAAGTAAACACAGCTCTGCAGATGCTTTTTACATGGTGTTCCTACCCCACAGAACTTTTCAAGGCCAGGTATGAGAGGTGCATCCATCAAGTGCTAAGATCCACACCTGTTCTTCTTTCTTTTTTTTTTTTTTTTGGTGGGATGGGGGCGGGTGGAGGAGGTTTTTGCTATACGGCGCGTGTGCTCGCCAGAAAGACAGAGAGAGACAGAGACAGAAAGTGAGAAACCACCCCCAGGGGGATGGCCACGCCACAATCCCTTCTCCTCCATTCTCCTCTCGGGATCTTGGGCACGCACACACATGCGCCCGGCATGAGTTTAAGCCACCAGGTCCAGGACTCGAACCATAGTCAACTACATGGGAGTCCAGCGACATAGCCATTAGGCTAACTGCTGGTCCCTCCACAGCTATTCTTTCTAATCAGCACAGAACAAAAGGAACAAAGCTCCTAGAATATTTCTAATCAGCACAGAACAAAAGGAACAAAGCTCCTAGAATATTTCTAATCAGCACAGAACAAAAGGAACAAAGTTCCTAGAATTAGAGAAAAGAAGTTCTGACATACAGAAATAACTTCTTCTATAGACTGCATCAATCTCTTCATCATTTAAACAAGTCCCCTCTTTCTGACATTGAAAATATTTCCAAAGACAGCCAGTGGTTCCATCTTTTTGAGTATATGTATGTAAAAAATTTGTCCTCCAGAGTAGGAACTTGGCATCTGCCTAAAATTTTAGGGCAATAGCAATCAGCTAACAAGACCGCAATAAGCCGCTATTAATGTCAAAGAGTAAGAGACAATGTTACAGAGCTTGCGAGATCATCAGGGTTTGAATGCCAGTCCTGATGCCTCACTATAGCTGTAGACTTTGGTCAAGCTACAGAATATTTTGGGGCTTTATTATCCCATGTATAAAATGAAAAATATACATCCCATTGGTCTGTTATATAAGGATTACATAAGGATTGTGTTATATAATGCACTGGAAGCTTAGTAGTGGGTCTGAGAACACTTAATGAACTATAGCTATTGCTACATGCCACACACACAGGATCCAAAAATGAGCAGAAAAATGTCAGTATTCAGGCCACCCCATAGCACAGCAGATAAGCACAGTACAGAGGGAGCCAGATCCCACACAGGAGACCACTGTTTGAGTTCTGGCCTTGGTAGCATGAAAAACATGGCAAGGACATGTGCCTAGGATCCTAACAAAATGGAAAATGAAGGAATAAAGAATTTTGGCATAATCAGTTTTCATTGCAGATTATTTTTTCTCCCTTTCTCACACATCTACACACTCTGTACCAAAAATAAAATTGAAAAGAAAGAGAGAAAAATGTCAGTGCTTTTGAGGATTGAGAGAGTGTCATAGTAAAGGTCTATAGCTCTATTTCATTCTATGAGGTCAGGTATGAACGATAAGAATTGGGGGCCAGCAGGTGGTGTGGTGGTTGAGGCACTGAATCCCACATGGCCACCTCTACAGTTGGAGTCCCAGAGCAGGTGGCTTGAAATAATATGCCAGGCGAGTATGCATGCATATCTCCTTCTACCCACCCACCCCAAAAAAGAATTAAGAGATATCACGAGGAGTTTTGTGAATAATTTTGGAGTTCAGCCTAGGTTCTATGACCTCACCCTATTCACAGGAATAGTCTCCTGTAGTCAGATTATGCCACACAGTCCTGACCTTTACTTTAGTGCAGTCAATTCTCTCAGAGGATACTTGATTAAGGCCAGGACAATGAGCTTTTAGATCCTCAACCAAGAGTGTTGAGTAAGCCTCTCTTAATTTCTGAACTGGAATAATAAGATATTGACCTTGGAACAAGGACCTGATTAGAGAAGGAGAAAAATCTGGTCTTTAGAGGTAGAAAATTTAGTAGATACTAAGAAAGAAGTAGAGAATAGAGATTGAGTGAGCAGCCCTCTCATTTGTGAAGCCTGATTCACATTCTGCTTTTAGATTCCTTAAGACATCCCTAGATACATTTTACATTTTTCTCTCTCTTGCTAATTCCAGAGCAGTTCTGGAACCCACAGGTTCAGATCCTGACTTGACCTGAACATGTACATTTCTAAGATCCTGATGAGCAGGAGGGCTGGGGGAAAGGGTCTCTAATTCCTTAAGTTTACATAACTCTTTAGAGTTTAAAATAAAATACTTTCTCTTTTTCTTACTTTCAGAATAATTTTACATTTTCATCATGAAGTATACAATATATATTGCTCAACAGAGAACTTTGGATTTTCTATCTATTAAGTATTTCTTCCCTGGGACCAGCAGTTAGCGTAATGGCTATGTCTCTGGACTCCCACGTAGTCGACTAAGGTTCGAGTCCCGGACCCAGTGGCTTAAACTCACGCCAGGCACGTGTGTATGCGTGCCCAAGATCCCAAGAGGAAGATGGAGGAGAAGGGATTGCAGCGTGGCCATCCCCCCCTGGGGAGGGGGTGATTTCTCGCTTTCTATCTCTCTGTATCTCTGTCTGTCTGGCGAGCGCACATGCCCTATAGCAAAAACCTCTTCAAAAAAAAAAGTATTTCTTCCCTTTGCACCTCATACCCATCCTCTACGATCCACCCTGTACCATCTACTCTCCTCCCATATAGTTTATAAAACATTTTCATACAGATCTCATTTCATCATCATGAATACATGCTAAAATCAGAAAGACTAGATTATTATAATAGCATAACCACTGACATAATTTTTCAGTATTTAGACAATTCTTGCATATACATATCACTTCATCTTCCTTACACTTTTAGGTAAGTACTTAGAATAGCTATTACTAACCAAGTGTACTAACAAAGTTAAGCCTGAAAGATTGTAAGTGACTACCATGGATCATATGAGTGTTAAGAAACAAAACCAGGATTCAAACTCAGGCCTTCACATGCTGCATCCAATCAAGTTAGTTTTGTTTTGTTTTGTTTTGGTTTTTATTTATTCAATTTTATTTATTATTATTATTAATTTGCTATAGGTCATATGTGCACACTAGAGAAAGACAGACAGGGAAAGCCACACTACATATTGTCTCCCAGTGAGTTTGTTTTTACTCTATTGATTGTGAAGTGAGGAGCTCTGCAACATCCTTGAGAAGCTCTTCAGAAACATAGCGAAGAGAAAAGAGTTCAAGCTTTGTGGTGGAGTCACAGTTGTCAGTCCTTTCTCTTAACTCTGTAAGTCTTGGGGTCAGTCATTTATACTCTCTGAGCCTTAGTTTCCTCAAAAGTAAAATGGGAATAATGTAAGATGACTGTAAAGATTACATTGAACAATTGTGTTTAAAATGCCTGACTCAGTGCTTGATTCTCCAGCACATGTTAAATAAAAATGTGTATTATGATGAAGATTAAATTCTAATATGCAATTAGATTTATAAGCATGAAGTTCAGGGAAGTAATCTAAGCAGGGTCTGGGAGATGTGGGCATAGTAAAGTTTCATATCTCTTCAATTAAGGGAAGTGTAATAAATTATTTGATTAAGACTAGAAGCATTGAAGCCTGTGACCTTTACACTGTCTCCTAAACTCCTGTCACAGTGAGTTATTTGTTGACCGAAAGGTAGCTAAACCTTCCACCTGACATTATTCTTTAGAAAATAGTAGAAACCATCTTACTCCTTAACTCATAGCCCCCCTCCTCCATCTTCCAAAGCAGCAATGTTGCTTCTTTATGAACATTATTCTGTATTCACATCTTCCAACTCTGCCTCTCCTATGCTCTTCTTCCTCATTTAAAGTTTGTTATTACATTTAACACACCTGGATAATCCAGGCTACCCTCTCTATATGAGTCAGTGAATGTGCAACCTTAATTTAATGTGCAATCTTCACTTGCCATGTAACCTGACCTCTTTACAGAGTCCAGCAATAGCACCTGAGTATCCTTGAAAGTCATTTTTCTACTGATTGCAGCAACATTTGATCAAAAACCTAAAGGAGGTCAGAAAGCAAACCTGTGACTATTTGGAAGAAGAGCTTTCCAGGCTGAGAGAAAAGTGAAAGCCAAGGTCACTTACATTTGTGTGTGCTTGGCACACTGAAGGAATAAGGAGGACCATGTGACTTGAGCAGAGTAAAAGAGGAGAAATAACTGAAAGTTTACCAGGGAAATGTCATGACCCGACTGAAGTTTTAACAGAATTCCCCTGGTTGCTCTATTGAGAACTCACTGTAAGAGTCAATGTCAGAAGCAGGGAGGCCAATTAGGAAACCAATAAAAAATTAAAAAAATAAAAAATCCAGGTGAGTGATAATAGTAGCTTAAACCTGTATAACAGCAAGGTGTGTGGCTAAGAAATATATATCAGCTACCATAAATATTTTGAAGGTAGAGTCAACAGGGTTTTCTGAATGTGATTAGTTATCTGGTATGAGGAAGTAGCATTAACTGCATCAGTAATTGGAAGGATAAAACAGTTGCTTACCTTGATAGAGATGACCTCAGGAGAGATAAGTCCTTAGAAAAAGATTAGCCTCTCAATTTGGTGCACATTAGGTTTGAGACCCAAGCTGAGATGTGAGTAGACAGCTATGAGAATCCAATATATATGTTATTTAAATCTATTTGATACCAAGGGGATGAATTAAGTAAAAAAATATTCAAGGTCCGAGTAAAAATTAGAAGACTAGAGGAAAGGAGGGAATTTTTTTTTTAATCTTATAAATTCCAGTGCCTAATGCAATTTGCTAAAGGAGAAACAAGAATTGGTTTTCAATTTATGGCCGTAAGGTTCTGAAAAAAAAAATGATAGAGCATAACTTGCAGAAACCTTATCAGTAATAACATCCAAAAATCTAATTTGTCATCCTCAGGGGTGTTTCATACTCTAGACTGAAATCCTTGCATGCAATATTAGTGTTAGTGTTAAGTAAACCAAAACACTGGAGGGAATCAGGAAAAAAAGAAAAAAAAAAAGACAAGACAAGACATAATAAATTAGAAACTGAAAGCTTTGTTCAGGGAGTTTAAATTGTTTCTACTACTGAGAAAGAGTTGTAAACCTGAAAATTTTAAATGCACAGGTACTAGAGCAATTGACTGCTTTGTCGTTTCATTATTCAAATCTCAAAGAATTGCAGAATATCCTATGGGAAGAGTTATCAGCATTCATCTTGGATCTTAAGCTCTCAATACAGCATTCAAATGAGATGCTCAGTAATTATTTTCTGAATGAAGAGTCCAATACCCTCAAATTACATGTTAGAATAGTTATTTCAATACCTCTTCACGCGCACTCCTGAGATCCACTTTTCCCACTTCAGTTATTTCACAGAAGCTGCCTCATATCTATGTGACCGCTTGTTTCTGACCACAGTTGATTTATCCAGCCCAAGCTAGGCCAATCAGAGCTCTTTCCTTAGATTTTGAACTTAATACTACAAAATAGTCTTTGCTGACAGAAGTTTTCATGTATACAATTTGAGAGTCTTTGTGAGAGAATATAAAGCTGGTACCCAGAGCAAAAGAAATGAGTCAGTGAACAAGACTTGGCATCACTGATCACCTGGTTTTAGTTGTTTTGAGATTTGTTAGGTTGTCGGAAACATCATGACCCATTTTTACATAGCAAAAGGGAAAAATACATCATGACTTTTCCTATAACCCAACACATGGGTTCCTGTCCTGGAATGTTTCTGTTAAATGTTTTCTTAGAACCCATGGGTCAATTAATTATTCTTAATTGGGTTCTATTCACTTAAAGCCTAATGACTTGCAACCTAGAACTTATACAATGGGAGCCTGAAAACCAGAAAAAGGAACCTTTTAGTCATGGGTGATATCCATAATTAGTGAGAGTCAGAAATCAATAGGGGTTTTGTTCCTTCACTGAATTCTCTTTAGGATCTCCCCCAATGAACAATATCACCCAAATGATGGCCTTTACCTTCAACTATTTTCTTCTATTCATCTATCTGTATTTCTACTGCCATCACCCTAGTCCAAGCAACCATCACTTCTCATCCAGACTATTACCAATTAAATCTGACTGCTTCTTGCAGTCAAAGAAATGAGAGGCAGAGGCTGAGGAAGAAGGGAATTTATTTCTGAGACTGATTTCAGGGAGACAGCAAGCATTATCGAGTTGTCTCAAACGTTCTACATGTTCTCAGTATTTATATTCGGTTGTCAGAAAAAGTCATAACACATTTTTACATAAACAAACAAAAAAATACATCATGACTTTTCTGAAGATCCAACTGATTCAAGACCCAAGTACGTATAAATCATCCCTCACTACCATCAATCAGGGTTCATCACGTTCCCCTGAGTAATTTGTCCTGATTCTTGTTTTACTTCAAATACCTATTCCTGGTTTCTCATCTGACCATTCCCCAAATATATCTCCTTATGACTCAGCCCTTTGTCAGACTTTTCTTTTTAGAGGTCTTTCTTAATTTCAAAATGACTGCTGTCCTGCTAAACCTCAAGCTGGCTGCTTCAAGACTCCTATTTCCCATTTTACCAAGGATAAAACCAAAATGCTTTAACTTTTCATGCAATGAGTTAGAATGCTTACCTCTCTGACCTCAACCGGTCATCTCTCCACCTTAACCAATGTGTTCTAGTCACACAGGTCTTTTCTTAGTTTGTAAAACTTGAGTCCAATCTCCATGGGTAATAATGAAGTTTATTTTCTCAATTCCGAGATCAACCATGTTTCTCATTTCAACAACTCTAAAGTCAAAGGGACTATTACATTAAACATATACAATGCTTTTCTTTTGTTTAAAGAATTATTCATTTAATTTTTTTATTCATTCATTTATTTTAATTTTACCAGAGAGAGAGATACACAGAGAGAGAGAGAGAGGGAAAGTGAGAAAGCAAGTCACCAGGTCTGGGACTCGAACCATGGTCAGCCATGTGGAAGTATCCAGCGCCTTAACCACCATGCCACCTGCTGGTCCCCAAGGCCTTTCTTTCTTCTGTAAAGATATCTATCAGTTTGCTGATGTATCCTGCAGTGATGGCATGTAGCTGCTGTGCTAGAAAGTAGAGGTGACAAAAACAAGTAAGAAAGCCCCTGTCCTCTAGGGATTTGCAGACCCTCATGTCTGGCAGAACCACATGATTTCAGCTCTGGCTTCAAAACAGTGAGTTACTACTGCTACCTACTTCTATATCCTATACCAATTGCTCCAGGAAATTGGGGCATCACAGAATCTGATGAAACTTATGGGCTTTCTCTCCAAAACAAAAATATACATGAGTTTTAAAGGGAATCATAGGCATTTTATAGACTCTCCAAAGATGATCCATGATCTCCCTCAGAAGAATCTTTGAAACCTAGGTAAGAATCCCTGTTTACCCTCTTAAGAAAAATCCCCAGTTACTCTGCAGGCCACTTTTATGACTTTATAATTCTTCAAATTTAAGTATAAGTATGTCCTGAAGATGAAGAATAGAGTGCAGAGCAGAGTGCAGAGCTGAGAATTACTGGCTCAGTGAGTCCCTGACAACAATTTAAGTTGGGCTGGTAGCCAAAAGAATCAAATTTAAGGGGAAAGGATAGGGGTTTATATGAGCCTTAGGAGAAACAACCTATAACTCGTTACTTTTCTCATTCATTTAGTGCAAGTCAACCAGCCACGGGTCAGTGTTTGATTTACTCTCTGCTAGGATGAACCACCTTTGTAGCCCCATGCTCATTACCCCAGATCTACCCTTGTGGTTTGGCTGCATCTCAAGGCTGTAACCATAAACGTCAATGTAAATATACATTTTCTAGAAGGATGATAAAATCAAAACAATCTATTTGCAGGAAACCAGTGTGTAAGTGTGTCATTATAATATAATTTTTCTACAATTTTATAAAACTCTTGTCAAAGTGCTTGTCAAAAAGAGATTCCTAGTAAGATACTGTTATGAGCCACTGGGCTCTCTCCTCTTTAACAAAGGCAATTCATCAGGCTGCACACGAGAGCACCCAAGAGTCTGTACTGGCTCCAGATAAATGAACATTCACTTTCGTGCTGTAGTCTACAGCCCTTGGCTCTGCTTTCCTGACAATGGGACAACAGCAATGCCCACTCCTAAGAACTGCTGTGAGACAAAGCCAGCATCTTGTACAGAAGAGCCCAATGGTTGGCAACTGGAGTCACAATTAAGGTACAGCATTATCATCATCGACACCACCAGGAAAAACAACACCGTATCAGTGTTCCAAAGCATTAAATTTATTTTTTAGGGAATAATGTCTTGGGAATATCTGTCTCCAAAAAAGACAATAATGTGAAGTGAGAAATTAGGTTTAGTATTGATCATAAATCTTCTATGAAATAGAAATAAATAAATAAATACTTGTAGCATCCAGGGGGCTCTATTAGGAGCCTATAATCCAAAGAGAGGAGACTCCATGGTCGGGAGGCAATCATAGAATCAGGATCGTAAAACAGGAAATACTCATTTGTGACATGGTAGTTGCAAAAGCAGAGATGAACTAAGCCAAAAAATAAATACAGTCTCCAAATTCTAATTATTAAATACAATCAAGGAGAAATGAAACATCTATGCAAGATCAGAAGTGGACATTGAAGTTAGGTACAGAATTAAAATTTGAAGCCAAGGAGGGGATATAGCAATTCTGAAATATAAATGGTGGGAAGAGAAGTTGGTAAAAGAGGTTGTGGAACCCTGCTTGGGAGAGAACTTCCAACACCATCTGGTTTTGTAGCTTCTTTTAATGACTAGCTGACATAATGTTGCTTGTAAGTATGAGCTTGGTTTAAGGACCTGAAAATGAGGTCAAAAGATGCATTTTTGCAATATACATAGCTATTATTTAATAGCATGATACTTTTAAAGCTGTAGGAAAATGTCATGGTGCATTGAATTCTGAAACAACATACAAAACTTGGACTATCTTGTAAAATCCAACCATGTGGACTATATTCATGGTACTATGGTGCTATGTCCTATTTAGTGATTATGTGACTACTAGTCCCTGAAATTTGTAAATACAAGGTTTAGTTGTAAGCAGGCCCATATGCCATCATTAATGTCTCCTTCCTCCATGAATGTGTGTGTGTGTGTGTGTGTGTGTGTGTGTGTTATGTGTATATATATATATATATATAGTTATATATATAGTTATATTTTATTACTCTATACAAATACAATCCAAATTGGATTTTATTCATGTTTTCTTCTGATTTTAAAAGAAATTAAATATTTCCTGAGAGTCATGTAGAGAATAATAAAGGTAAATCGACCCTGACTAGAAACACTTTTTCAGTTCTCAGTGGAGCCCAACCCATGAGGCTGAGGCTGACAAGAGAGACTCAAGGATCTAGATTCAAAAACAAACAATTATGCAGAGAGGATATAGGTAGACTAAGATCTACAATCTACACAGGTCAAAAAGGGAGCTAGAGACTGACAACCCCTGATGTAAGAATTTTCACCCTATGACTAAAAACTTGCAATGCTTAACAACCAAAACAGGTCTGAAAAGCAAATACACAGAAGATGCCTCAGTGGTTATCTACCCAAGGTGAAATCACCCAACTGGAAAGATTTGGATATGTAGGAGCGGTACCATGTAGGAAAGAGGTTGGTTGTCCTTATAACTGGGATAAGCATACTGCTGGCATGTTCAGGGTGAGAGTCAAAGGTGTTAAATGACCTGTAAGGAGTGGACAGTCCCATGCAATAAAAATGGGCTAGCCCAAAATGACAATAACATCTCTATGAAGAAACAAGATTGACTTGGGAGTCAATATTTAATAAAGAGAAAAAGGAGAAGAGACACAATTATCTGTTTCTGTTCCATATGAACAAATTAAGAAATAAAATATTATATTGAAAAAGTGACTAACCATTAAAAGTAATGTTAATTGTTACTCATTCTCTTTATGCTTGTTTATTCACGTAATAGTAATCACCTCATAGGCCTGTTAAGAGAGGGAGGGAAGGAAGACAACAGGGAAATAAAAGAATTGAATTGACAAAAAAAATAAAGGGCTACTTGCTAATGATAATTTTTTACTGATGTGCATAGTATTCGTGCTGGAAAAAGCAATGCAATGTTGTACACTGTAAAGGTATATGTGATTAAATGCAAATTAAAATTAAAAATATTAAAGAATTAGATGACTTAAACTATTAAAAGCATTTTTATAGTACCTCACATAACAACCCCAAAATAAGATTTTTTCCATTTTATTATTCCTAAGAAAAATAATCAAACCATGAAAATTTCCTTTGAAACAAGTAATTTTTATCTTTGCTTTTGAAAAGAGGCAACCAATGTTTGTTTCCATAGCCTTGATGCCAAAAGATTTTTCCCATTAGCATATATGTTTCCTCTTCTCTGGCCCTGGAATTGCACCCATCCGAGAAAACGTGCAAGGCAGGTCCTCACATCAGACCCTGGTGCTTCTCCAAGCAGAGACTGTGTGACCCAATAGAACTGAGCTGTCTCTGTCAAGACTTGTCTTCCAGAAATCATTAGACGTATTTTGACCCCAGCTGTAATCTGAAGTGTGAGGCAGTCTTACGGAACTGAGCCCTAACCTGTACAGTCTATACTTCTGAGTAATAAGTATCAGGATTGAATCATATTGTTGGGCATTCAGTTAATGTCAGGGAATTGGAGAATTGAATGATTCTTGGAATAAAAAATAAAACACAGCATGGGGACCAGCAGTTGGCGTAATGGCTATGTCGCTGGACTTCCATGTAGTTGACCGTGGTTCAAGGCCTGGACCTGGTGGCTTAAACTCACGCTGGGCATGTGTGCGTGCCTGCCGAAGATCCTGAGAGGAAAATGGAAGAGAAGGGATTGCAGTGTGGCCATCCCCTCTGGGGAATGATTTCTTACTTTCTGTCTCTCTTTCTGTCTTTCTGGCGAGCACACGCGCCCTATAGCAAAAACTTCTGAGAAAAAAAAAAAAAACACAGCATGTATGTGTATGGGAGAGAAGGGTGGCAAGAGTTAATAAGCAGAGAGAGGTAGATTACAGATTAGTGATAGATATAGATAGATAAATGATAGACACATGATAGGATTATCATTTCAGGACAAAAGATAAATGTCATAAAGGAAATAATAGGGCAGTTCTCATAAGAGTAACAGATGGTGACTGGTTTGATAGAGTCGCCGGGGCAGGCGTCTCAGAACCGGAAACACTACACTGTATATGAAAGATAGGAAATATGTGGCTCATTGAAATCCTATGCACTAAGCAGTATTTCCTTCATTTTTTAGAAAAATATACTGAAGAAGAGTTAGATTAAATCTTTTGTTATAGCCACTCACCTAAAAAGTGGCACAGTTAGTTTTGTGTTCTGTCTTATCACCCTAACATGCCTTGCCTGTTTCAATCTGGCCATGCTGTCCAATAGAACTTTCCATCATAACAGAAAGTTGCCATACCTGTGGCATCCAGTTGTCCACATGTGCCTATGGAGAGCTGGAACTGTGGCAAGCTGACTGAGGAAATCAATTTTTTATTTAATCTTCATCATTTGAATTTTTTTTTGAAAGAGATTTTTACTATAAGGGCTTGTATGCTCGCTGGAGAGACAGATAGAAAGAGAAAAATCATCCCATAAGGGGGTGCCACATCACAATCCCTTCTCCTCCATTCTCCTCTTGGAATCTTGGACACACACACACATTCATGCCTGGCGTGAGTTTTAAGCCACCGGTCCGGGACTGGAACCACGGTCGACTACATGAGAGTCCAGTGACATAAGCTTTACACTATCTGCTGGTCCCCATCATTTGAATTTAAATAACCACATGTAGCTAGTGGCTTCTATCTGGGTCAGTGAGGGTCTTTATCTCTTGTGTGACAGCTCTGAACATTTAGTCTATTTCCCTAATGTTCTTAGAGTTTTGAGTTCTACCTTCTTTCTGAGAAAAATGTTGTCTGACAGAAAACACACCTGCTAAATATTAGCTACATTAAATATCCTGGGGACTGTCACTCTAATTATTCACTGTGTCCCCCAAATGGAAATTAATTCTATTTTTCATTTTATATTTAATATACATATTTTTAATGTTAAAAAAATACAATGTTTCAGGCACACTCACATGCCAGGAGCTTATTAAACCAAAGGTACAAGGCAGAAAAGCTGATTGAGAACACATGGGTACTTTTTCAGCATAAATCATAGAAAAAAAGTATGGCAATATGAGGAAAAGCCTCTGCCTTATAAAATGGGTGCAACTTTGACTATTAAGAAGTAAACAGTGTTGTCAGGGAAACCGCCCAGAAAGTGACAAGGAATAAATGGATTGATTTTATTTTTTCTCTACCAGGTCCTAAAGCAAAGATCATTAATGCAAATAAGGGGGGGGGGACATAGTCCAAAACCAAGTTCTAGAAGTTTCTCCATGCATTCATGATTGACTGGCATGAGTAATGTTACATGGACACCACACAACTCACAGAGTGGTCAAAAATATACTTGAAACCTAACCATAGTGATGCAGCAGCAGCATGTCAGTGTGCAATGCTGGAAGCCATATGGAAGATCAGGGTTCCATTCCCAGGTCGACCTGTACATGCTGGTGGCATATGTGCCCATGATCGTGACTGGCTGGGACAGCTGGGGGCACAGGAGTGAAGAGGATCAAATCCTCCAAAGGATTTTTTTTTAGAGATTTTTGCTATAGGGCACATATGCTCCCGAGAGAGACAGAGAGACAGAAAGGAAGAAATCATCACCCCCCGGCAGAGGAATGGCCACACCACAATCCCTTCTTCACTCTCCTCTCAGGATTCTGGATATGCACACACACACATGCCCAGCGTGAGTTTGAAGCTGCCAAATTCAGGACTCAAACTGCAGTCGGCCATGTGGGAGTCCAGCAATTTAATCATTATGCCACCTTGCTGGTCCCCCTCCAAAGGATTTTAAGTAAAAATCTCTGACCTTCAGCCCTCCCATATGTAAAACAAAGATAATAACAGGACCATTTCGGTGTTTGTTTAAGATTAAATGAAATATCACTGTAAAGAATATTAGCATGACATCTGACAATAGCGAATACATAACATTACTGTTTGGATGATAATAATAACTAAGAAATCATTGTTTTCGTTGCATGGCTCTCCCTCCTTGATTTTATTGAATATGAAAGAACAAATGAAGAGCACATAACTCATGCAAGATACTAAGCTAGAGGTTTGGGTATGTCTTACTGAGTTCTCTTGAAAACTGTAGAATATTTTCCATAGTAAGTAAAACTGGGGCCAGCAGGTAGCATGGTGGTTAAAGCACTGGAGTCCCACATGGCTAACCACACTTTGAGTCCTAGATCCTACTCAGGCTGGGTGCATGTACACGTGTGCCCAAAATCCCAGGAAGAGAATAGCAGAGAAAGGATCATGGTATGGCCATCCCTTGTGGGGGTAATTTCTCACTTTTCCTCTCACTATCTCTTTCTTCTCTGGTAGGCACACACACTCACCCTATGGCAAGAATACCTTAAAAAAAAGTGAAACTGAAGCATAGGAGGGTTAAGATATTATATAAAGACACAACCAGATGTGTCTAGCTCAAAATTCTCTCTCTTTCTCTCTCTCTCTTTCTCCCTCTCTCCTTCTGTTACCAGTAATTCTTAATTAAAGTCTTCACTATCATTTTTAATTATGTTAATCTTTTCCTAAAAATGATCTTCTCTTAATGAATTTATTTTTGTTTTATATGGATTTTTATGTCACAAGGCATATTTTTGGCACTGTATTCTCATTCTCTCATCCTCCAATTTAGTCATTTCTTTCTAGGTCTTGACACTTCCTTACATTAGGCTCTCTTCAAAGATAAATTTAGGCACATTAAAACTTTAAAGGGGTTATTTGAGCAAATAGCAATTCATGAACCAGGCGGTGCCAAACCACAAGTGGTTGGATTTCACCAAGAGGGCATGACAAGGAAACTTTTATAAGGTGTCCACAGAAACAAAACAGAAATCATTCAATCAGTTAAAGTGGAAGGACCCTAGTTAGAGGTTGGTTGAGTGTTTCTGACTGGTAATGTCTCTAGTTAACAGTTAGCTGGCAGTGTCTGATTGGTTACATGTCAGTTTCATTTTATTATTCACAGTGAGTTGGATTCAGTTTACTTGTGTAGGAACTCAAGGTACTGGAGTCTTCTCAGCCTAATGGCTTTCCAATTAATTATTTTAATAGTTCCTCAGTTTTAGTATTAGCCATTGACACTAAATACAGGAATAAATACTAAGACTTCCCTTCCTCCTACTTGACTCCAACAGTTCATGTAGGAACTCAACCCTTAAAAAGTACCATGTACTTCTGGATTTTTCTAGAAGGTATTTTACATGTATTTAAGAACAAATAAATAATGACAGATAGATGATTTATAGATAGATAGATATGATATAGCTAGATAGATAGATGATAGATAGATAATAGATAGAGAGATAGATATCAAGTTCCCCTGGAATGTCTTATTTCCCTCTTCATCCCATGTCAAACTGCCACCGGCATTCTTTGGACTCTGAACTTTTAATCAAAACACCTGGACACACCAGGCATGCACCACTCCTGCCATGAATGCTCAGTAACCTCAGGAGACTAAGCCTCACAATGTTGTTGGGAATTTGTGGCTCATTTGCTAGGGCTATTCAGTGATTTGCAGCATCTTAATGAAAGGAATGACTGTTTTGCTCTTACTTAACTGCTAACTTTCCGTTTCCATAAAATTCAAATCATATATTTGGGGGGCGGGGGGGCTGGCTTAGAAAACTAAGCCAAATAAAAATATATATGTACCATACCATGAATTTGGCATCCATTGTAAAGAGAAAAGACAAGTAATCCATTAGGATAATCTCCCAAATTTTTTCCCAAGTGTCTCATCAGTTTCTTAAGCATAGGGGGTTCAGAACAATTCACATCTCACTTTATCCAAATAAGCTCAGATAAATTTTCCATAGAATCAAGCTGAGGCACCTATTAAAAACTGCTTAGGTAAGTACACAAACAGAATCACCACATGAGAGGCTGGAAGCTGCAGGAAAGATCTGGGTTCAGTCCCCAACAAACCCGAACATGCTGGTCATAGTCACGAATCTGTAAACCTGGCTAATTGGGAAGCTGGGGCAGGAGGACTGTAATGCAGTGAGACCCTACCAAAAAGTTCTCTTTCTGTCTCTTTTCCTTTTCCCCTCTGTCACACACTTTCTCCCTCTCATTAAAAATTAAAATTAAAAATGCAACTTAAGATCCATAATGCATTTTTAAGACAAAACTCATAGAAGGAATTCTTTCATATACATAACTCACTCCCTGTTCAATATTTCTCCAGCCAAATTTATATATTATAGCTACTTCATCAAAGAAAACACTTCTGGAAAAACTACTTTTCCTTAAAGTCCAGGAAATAAGAATAACCTCCCAGTAGAGAGGTTTTTGTTGCATAAAGTAGAAGTAAATAGTTGCAGGGCAGCAGGTGGTGAGATGGTTAAGGCACTGCATTCCCACATGGCTGACCACAGTTTAAGCTCCAGACCTGATGCCTGACTTTCTCACTTCCTCTCTCTCTCTTTGTCATTTTCTCATCTCTCTCTGATGAGCACATGTGCCCTATAGCAAATTTAAATAATAATAATATGTTAATTTTCAATAATGAACATGTATTCTTGAAAATTTTGTTATTTTTCAAAATAAAAATAAATCAGAATTTAATCAATTGTATCACAGTGTGAACAGGTCACCATCCTGGTCATTATTAATTACCAAGACGGTTAAATTGCCCAGACTGATCATTCCTCCTTCTGATTTAGCCACCCCAGGGAAGCTTATTTATGTATTTCCAACTCCCCTAAGAATCAAGATTCTAAGAGTTTTAAAGAATCTTAAAAGTTATCAAATTAATCACTTATTTAGTGGTTGAGGTCTCTCTTAAATATCCCTGCAAAGTCATCTTTCAGTTTTTGCTTGATGCCCTCCTAGTGACAGAAAGTGTTGCTTCCCAGTGCCTTGTCTTCTATCTTCCAGTATCTCTTCTAGAGAGATCTCTCTTGTATTAGGCCAAAATACGTCTCTTTCTCTAATTCTATGTACTTCTCTGAACGTAGCTTATAGGCCACTCCTTCCAGCAAGAAGACGGAGGTTGTCATTGTGCTGCTTGGGGGAATTAGAAAATATTTTTCATTCTACTTAATGTTTATCACAGCACTACAGTGCTCTATTATGAATATCTGTCTAGAACCCAGCCTACCAGGCATGACAGTAAGCATCATTGTATGCCTAGTACCTAGAGCACGGTCAGGCTCGTAGGAGGTTCTTGTATTCTCAGTTGAAAGTTATGAGTATAGAAAGATAAATGTGTGGACAGATGGACAAATAGTTCAGTAGATGGGTGGATTTTTTAAGTTATTATTTACTAAGTGCTTACCTATACTTGGAACTCACTCTAACCACAAAACAAGCTATAAAGTAAATATTACTATGATTATCTCTCTTTTACCACTAAGAAAACAAAGGCTCAAAGAGTTTTTATTCATTGTAAACACGGAGCCAAGTTAGCAAATATTGGATCTGAGATTTAAGTGGATAATTACAAAGTTTTTGCTTTTAACCACTGTGTCATGGTGCTGTTGATTAATGAATGATTGAGAGAATGAGTAAATGAGCTCATCTATGAATCAATTTCTTATAATATCCCACTGTTTCCAAAACTCTCCATGTGCCTCAAAATTCTGTTAAAGCTTTCAAAGAAGAAAGCCCACCCTGTGTTCAGTAAGTTCTAAATTAGAAAAAAAGAAAAGTCATCATCAACCAACCATTTTTATCACATTTCTTTCTTCTTTCCTTTTTCTTTCTTTCTCTCTTTCTTTCTTCTTTCATTCTTTCTCTTTCTGTCTTCTTTTTTCCTTTCTTCCTTCTTCTGTCTTTCTTCCTTAATTCTTTCTTTCAGGAAGGTTGGGGTATGTGTATGTGGTAAGCATATGCAAAGTAATTTTGTTTCCTGTTTTTGGTCTTTTTTTTTGAAAAACAGGGACTTGCCATGTAATCTTCATGCTGCATCCCCCAAGTAGCTAGGACTACAGGCAAGCACTATTGCACCCTGCTTTTTAGAGTGGGCTGGGAATTGAACCCAAGCTTTCCTGTGGCCTCAGCATGCAGAGTAGGAGTGTCAAGAATTCACCATTACAGCTGAGTCATACTTTTTATTTTTCTAGGAGGTGAAAATATGGATAGGATTTATCTTTGTAACTCTTTTTTTTTTTTTTAACTCAGGACCTATCTCAGATCTCACCTGTGAGAATCTGACAGGTACAGCCACAGAGGGTTAAAACTTACATGAACTTCATCTGAACTTCATTGGGACTCTTCCATTATTTTAGAAAGCTTTACACTAAGTTTTGTAGCAGGAGAACATGCAACTTAAATTAAAGAATCAGAGGAGGGGGTTTGGGTATTTTCCAACCTGGGTCAGCAAACCCCAAAGGCCTATAATTAGGTTTTCCCTCTGTTTCTCCTTAGTTAAATCATTGAAACCATGGATGAGAATAAAGCTTAATCAGATAGATTACCCATTCTTCCCTCAAGATACAGATCTATTGCAGACACAAAATATCTTCATGATATTTTGCAAATACCTCCCAAATCTGCTGGGTTGGCCTAACAGTTTTATTCTGGTCTGTCCCATCCTTAGAAGCAAGCACAATGATTAATATATGATAATTCTAATATTGCACAGACTACAACTTGAGGACAATGGTAATTTGTTTTATAAGAATGTTTTTTAGAAAGTACATTTTTTGTGTTTCTGAAATGTAAGAGGAAAACTGAATAACTAATTTCAGGTCTGTGTTCTCTCCAATGGTGACACCAAAAGGTTGGGGCAATCAATGAGAGCTATAGTTTAAAAGTCACCTCAAAGATCACAGTTTCTTAATAATTCATTATTTTTAAGGTTATGTTCACAGGGAATATACACCTCTGACTTTCTCTAGGCTGTGTAGAAGTCTAATTTACCTAGTGGGAAATACACAGGTAGGCTTTTGGTGGGTCTGAGTCTAGACAATATTATGAAACTCAGATTATGTGTTTATGCTTCATCTTCCATATCTGTGAAATAGAGGTATTTTTTTTTCTTTTCATCTCTTACATTATAATTTGTATTGGGTTATCAGAAAAGTCATGACACATTTTTGCATAAAAAAAACATCATGACTTTTCCAACAACTCAATAATTGATATATAATAGTTTTTCATGTTTATGGAGTACAGTGTGAACTTTCACTATATAATGCAATGTGTAATGATCAAATCACAGCAATAACACATCCATCCTCTCAAACACTTATCATTACTTTGTGTTGTGAACATTCTTTTGCAGCTATGGTCTAATACCTGTTAAATTCTGATTAAGTATTGTTATTCTACTGTGCTATACGACCCTAGAATTCGTTTGTCTAACTGCACTCTCCTATCTGTTAGATAAGTTCTTCTTACCCACCTCTATTCTCCTTCTCAGATTCTGGTATCCACCATTTTACTCTCTACTTTGATGCAATAAAATTAAGCTACCACAAATGAGTAAGAACATGTGATATTTGTCTTTCAATGCCTGGCTTATTTCACTCAGCATAACATCCTACAAGATAATCTATGTTTCCACAAATGACAAGCTTTTGACCTTTTTAATACCTAAATTATATTCTATTGTGTTTACCTCATTTTCTTTCGTCATTCACCCACTGATGGACTTAGGTTGATTCCAAATCCTGCCTATCGTGAATAGTGCTAAAATAAGCATGAGAGTGCAGATACCTCTTCAACATACTGATTTCCATTCCTTTGGATATACACCCTGTAGTGGGATTATTGGATCATAAGGTAGTTCTAGTTTTAGTTTCTTGAGGAATGTCCATATGTTTCCATAATGGCTGTACTAATTTACATTTCCGCCAACAGTGCACAAGAGTTCTACTTTTTCCACAACCTCACCATCCCTTGTTATTCTTTTTTTTTTAATCATAGACATTCTGAAGTGATATAATATCTTACTGTGGTTTTGATTTGCATTTGCTTGATAATTAGTGATGTTAAATATTTTTCATATACTTATTGGCTATTTGTATGACTTCTTTTGAGAACTGTTTGTTTGAAGTCATTGCTCATTTTTTAAACAAATTATTTATTCAGGGGGTTGGGCAGTTGTTTTGTTTTGCTGGTGACTTATTGAGTTTCTTGTATATTCTCATTAGTAATCTGCTGGAAGTAGAGTTTACAAATATTTTTCTCCAATTTTATAGGTTGTCTCTTCACAATGTTTCCTTTGCTCTGATGAAGGTTTTTGTAGTATGATGTAGTTGTCCATTTTTACTTTTGTTGCCTGTGCTTTTGAAGTCTTATTTATGAAATGGAGCTTTAATGATGCTCAGGTGAGGATAGGAAATGACATCCTCAATAGCCTTTATTGTGAATTTCTATATCTTTTATCTCAGCGGGGCCATGAGTCCTATATCATCTTCATGCCTGTCACTTGTACCTCTCTACCACATATCCACCATCAAACCACAACAGTGAGGCAAGCATGGTGTCTCTAAAAAGGGAGAAATAATCATTCTGGCATCTGAGATCAAGGAAGGGGAATTTAATCAGTCAATTACAGATACACTTGCCTCTATATAACATATGAAATAGATTAAAGCAATTCACCATACATTTGTCAATACCTTCAATGGGTTTATGTTTTAGATAAATCTGTAAAAATTATGTTTATAAACTATATTATTTAAATGCCCTATGATTGCCACCTCTTCAAGGAATCCTATCTTTAAATTTGTAAAGGCATGATGTGGTCAGATTATAATGGATGAAAGTCAAATACTCCTCCATAAATCATTAGTAATGCAACCACTAGGTGAAGAAAAGAGAAACATACCTCCCTGATCACAAGTTAATACTGTTGGTAACAATTCTATTTATTTACGGAAAAAAACAATGAAAGAAAAATAGAAAAAGAAATAAGACAAAAAAAAGAAAATTGTGATTATGTAATGAATTATATGACCTAGTATTCAGTAATTTACAACATAGTATTTTCTCCTTTGGTCACTTAAGACTCTCAACAATGTTTGATTATATCAAGTAGGCATATATTGGGCAGATTGAAAAAATAATAAATAAATAAACAGTCTCAGAGTATGTTAGAGTGTTACACAGCTCACTCAGCTAACAAGTGAAAGGGTAAAAACTCCACTCTGGTTATTTCAAGTCCAATACTTCTTACTCAACACCAGTATTCTACCCTTTCCCATCAGTCATGAAATGTGCTGCTCATCATTCCATTCACCAAGGGAAGACTCTGGAATCATTCCCAACTGCCCAGGACTGGCTTTGGAAAAGTCCTAAAGAAGATCAAGTATGAAAGTGGTGGTTCCAGTCTGTCTACTCGATGTTCTTTCCCCTACTTTCCTAGCTGCCATTTTCAAGATGAAAAAATTGAGATTTAGCAATAACTTCCTGAATATCTATCTGTTGGTATGTACATATACACAGTACCAAATTCAGGCCTGTCTTACTTCAAACATGCTGAGTAAAATATGATCATTAAGAATGCTGTGGTACTATTTAATTTAACCTAATGAATATGCAATTTTGAATGTAAACTTAAGAAAAACTGACCACCAAGGAGATTGTTTTTCTAGAGTTTCAAAGCATATTACCTACAAATGGAAATTGAAATATTTAATAAAATATTTACATTACAAAAAAAAGTTTAAGTTTCTTTTTTTTTACTAAAAGGAGGAAGTTTAGCTTTATAGTGAAATATGGTAGACATTAATATTCATCTGAGATGATCAGTGATTCTACTAGTCCTAGTTTGAAATAAGAACCCTATGAGTATGAGATAAATTATTGACAATCAGAACAAATTTTAGTCTCAGATGTTCAAGAAGAAGTCACTGCATTACATTGATTTTAATATTTGTACATAAACTTATTTTTTAGGATATTTTGTAGTTCTACTTTAATACAGTTCCAGAATAAAAAAATGGAAAATTTTACAAAGAAAGCTGAATTTGGCATCAGATGAGCCTATTTCAAATTCCAACTCCAACCATGTAAGCTTGCACAGCTAGAAGACTCATTAGTATACTTAGTTGTAGTTATTACATAAAAAGATCTATACAATACAGTACCTGGGCAAAAATAGTACCAGGTTATTATCATTGTAATTTATTAATCTACTTTAAAAACAAGCACTATGTACCATAGGATTTTAGGCACCAAATCTGAGATAAAAATGAGAGATCTTCTCAGGACTCCAAAAGTTATAGGTCAAAGATGTCAGAACTGGGGCCAGAACCATAAACAGGTATAGCTATAAATCCACTGACCATAGCTCTATCCATTGGACAGGACTTAATATCGAGGCCTCAGCTTGGTGTTGGATATTTTCTCTTTGTTACCCCACCACGTCTAACCCCCGTTCTTGTCTACACCATTTGTATTTAGGGGGGTTACCTGCATGAAAGAAATCAACAGACTCTCTGTCCTTCTGGATTTGGCTGAGCACAGCCAGTGGGAGACACATTAGGGAGGTAGAAGAGAATGAGGCTAGAGTATCTATTTCCCCAGTTTACTTCCATGTGGTATAGGTTGGCACTCTCTATCTAGCACATGAGTGAGAGTGTTTAACTTCAGGTTGCAAATAATCAAGGCTACATTGTTCAAAGAAAATTTTTTTAAATAATAAAACCAACTAAAAGTCCATCAAACTTTTATCATCACCATGTGCAAATAAATCAACCTTTTATAATTACCATGTGCAAATAATTCTAAGCAATGTCAATGATAGAACATTCCTTCTAGGGACAAACTACTTCCCCAAGGCAGCAACCACCTCTCAAGGGCACAGATCCTGTCAATCATCCCCCTCCATGTAGTGACTCTCCAAAGGTTTGATAATTACTTCTTTTCCCTGTGCCTCCTACCCAGGGGCAGTAATAGCTCTCTGTAAATGCTTCCCTGGTTTCTACAAGTCCTGCATACACCTTTGTAAATAACTCATGGAACTCTGGCCAATTACCCAATTTGAGTGCGGTGTGCATCTCTTGCTGGCACGGCAGCTGGAACCACCCAGCAGCAAGGGAGCCTTTATTCTGAAGTGCTCAAGAGCCAAAATGAAATCTAGGCATCCTATTATTGAGAAATAGAAATAAACCAGGCATTTGAGAGAAATTAGTCTCTGTCACGTCAATAAATGCTTTTATTTTTCATTATTCAAACTTGCAAATCACAAATCTACCAAGTGAAAAACTCTTACGAGTTTTCCTAAAGCTTTTGTTCCTCTTACAACTTTTCCCACTTCCCTCCAAGGAAGTTTTCAAGGAAACCACCTAGAAGGGTACAATGGAAAATCTTATCTAGTTTTGCCTTAGCTGATTGGAGGTTTGACTTAGTCTTGATCTCTATTAAAAGGTGACCTTCAGTAGAGGTTGGATTGGCAACAGTGTCCAACCCGACATTCAGAATGAAATGCTGGGCAGTTAGAACAGACCCTCTCTGCTGTGCCTTTCGTCACCTGCTGAATAGCTTCCCTCCCCTTAGGAGAGCTAAAAAGATAGCAACTATGCCCCACCCCTATACCCAAAAATTCTGGGCACCTCCTAATCCTCTTGCCTGTTTTGTGACGTCAGAACTATTTACACCAGCTAGTCCTTGGCTCTTCGGCTTCCAGCTCAGGATCCAAGATCAGCTTCTCCACAGGAAAGGCAACTTGACGGCTCCTATTTCTTAACCTGAAACTCCAGCCAGCAGTCATTTTTAGCTTGTCATTATTCACACAGCCACTTTCCTGTGGAACTGATTTTATTAAGGTTAAAGCAACGTTCAGAGGCAATAAAATGACCTAAGATGAGCAAATAATTGTAGAACTTTTGTTTCCTTCCTCACACCCCAAAAAAATACCTAGCAAGTTTGGATTACACTGTCTGGTTGCAAAAGAGCCACCCTGGGAGAGTATATGAAAGGAATCTCCACAGGGCGATGAGATGTGCTCTCCAAAGTCATGTGTCACTGTCATGGCAATCAGTAGACAGGCTCCTATTGTGCCTTAGCGGCTGCAGAGCTCAGAGGGCAGAACTTCCTGTGAGTGGGCTGTTGGTTGTTTGCTTGTTGCTACAACAAAGCCTCTGAAAGAAATTCCTGGGGGTCCAATGTTCAAAGTTCTCAGAAGCCTGAATGCAGGTCTTAGATCTCCCTGAGTTTAACCGGAAATGCCAATATCTTCTGAAAGTGAGATGAAACTTTATTTAGAGAAATGTTGAGGCAAGTTTTGTCTTGGCTTATTGCTTTTAATCTCTATGCCAGACACTTTACACACACACACACACACACACACACACACACACATCTTCATCTCGAGTCTTCACAGGAGCTCAGTGAGATAAGTTGAGTATCCTTGTTTGCAGCAGATAAAACTGAAGCTCTGGCTTGGAGGTGTAAGCAACTCTGCATCCCCTCAGCAGATGGGAATAGCACAGCAGACTGGGTCTCCGGCTGACCTGACTTCAAGGCCCAATCATACAGCCCCCACCTTTGTGACCACCTAGCCCAGAACTACATGAAGTTCCAGAGGTGAGGCCCCAAAGATGCAAACTCTCAACTCTGACCTCCAGGGGTTGAAGTGTACTGCATAGTAGACCAAGTTGCTGCTATGGGGAGGAACAAATCTACACTGTGGGTGGAAACATGATGGCAGTGCAGAAAAGAAGCCTAAACCAGGTACCCAGGTGATAACTGGCAGACAGTGGGAAGATGGGACAAGATGGCTTATCAATTATTCTTTGCTATATGACAATCCACTTCAAAACAGTGAGATAAGGCAGCCACAATTTACTGTTTCTCATGATCCATGCAGTTTGGTGGTTCTTCTGCTTCACATCATGTCTCATTAGGGTTACTCTTGCAGGTACAAGATTAAGGCTGAAATGGTTTGGATACTCCCAGAGTCCTGCCTCAAGGGTTTTGGCCTTGGGTGCTGTCTTCTGGTTGGGAGGCTTCAGTTCTTTTCTACGTGATCTCTACTATCATGTGGTGTTTCATACCCAGGGTCTCTCTTTTTTGTCCTCTCTTTTTAAAGGAATAGCTTATAGGGAACCAGAAGTTAGCGTAATGGCTATGTCACTGGACTCCCACATAGTCAACTGCGGTTCGCGTCCCAGACCCGGTGGCTTAAAACTCACGCTGGGCGCGTGTGTGTGCGTGCCCAAGATCCCAAGAGGAGAACGGAGGAGAAGGGATTGTGGCGTGACCATTCCCCCTGGGGGATGATTTCTCGCTTTTTGTCTCTCTGTCTCTCTCTGTCTGGCGAGCGCATGCACCCTATAGTGAAAACCTCTCCAAAAAAAAAAAAAAGAATAACTTATACTTCTTTACATCATGGTCACTGATCCTGAATGAACAAAAGAAAAAGGTGCTAGAACTCTTTTTACTTTTGTTTTTCTTTTTTTTTTTTTTTGGAGAGGTTTTTCGCTATAGGGTGCATGCGCTCGCCAGACAGACAGAGAGAGACAAAGAGACAGAAAGCAAGAAATCCCCCCCTAGGCGGGATGGCCACACTGCAATCCCTTCTCCTCCATCCTCCTCTCGGGATTTTGGGCATGCACGCACATGCGCCCACCGTGAGTTTTAAGCCACCAGGTCCGGGACAAGAACTGCGGTCGACTACGTGGGAGTCCAGCGACATAGCCATTACGCTAACTGCTGGTCCTCAAGTGCTAGAACTCTTAAGGACTATTCTTAGAGTTAGCACAGTGTCATTTCTACCCTACGCTATTAATGAAAGCAAATCTCGGTCAGCCCAGATTCTAGAAGAGGGAAAATAGACTGCATTTCCAAGGAGGTAGAGCAACATGTCCACACCGCTTTCTCTGTCTCTCCAACTTCCTCTGCTGAGCACATTTGCCCTCTGGCAATGAATTTGTTTTGGTTTTTGGTTTTTGGTTTTAGATTTTTGCCATAGGGTACATGACCCTGCTGGAAAGAGACAGAGAGAGAGAGAAAGTGAGAAATTACCCCCCCCCAAGAGGCCACACCACAATCCTTTCCCCTCTATTCTTCTCTTGGTTGGTCACGCGTGTACATGAGCCCAGCGTAGTTTTCAAGCCACTGGGTCTGGGACTCAAACCATGGGGTCAACCATCTGGAGATCTAGTACTTTTAACCACCAGGTCATTTGCTGGACCCTAAAAAATGTTTTTAGGTTTTCTTTGGTTTTTGTTTGTTTGTTTTTGTTTTTTTCTAAAAATTGTTTTAACTATTTCTTTCAGCAGTACATCTTAGAACTGCTAATGTGATCATTTACACTATGAATCTCCTAGAAAGACGTAAACTAAGAATGCAGAGAGTAAATTTTTAAGAGCTGAGCTATGAAATGCTAGGAGTTCCCATGAAGAGACTTTGTTACAAAGCAAATAAACTCTGAATTCTTCTATTTACAGTTCGGCATGTCTGCCATGATTTTTATTTGTTTGCTTGCTTACCACTTAAGGTCATATTGCAATTGAAAAGAAGTTGCAAACTTTTTAGAAACCTCTGAGTTCACTAAACAGCTTTCACATGAACCCCACAGAATAATTATTCCTCATCAGTTTGGGGAAGGCAGCCTTAGATGCTAAAAGAAAGCAGTTTTGCAAAGGAGCATGGGAGCAAACCTCATCTGGCTCAGCTTCCTCTCCAGGGCAGTCACTCTGTGATTGCTCTGGGCACAAAAGGAACTGCGGGCACAGCCTGGCTGAGCCCTTACCAGAGCCTTCACTCTTACCAGTATGTGTCTGCTTTGCCTCCCACTGTTTATTCATGGATGGCCAGCTCCTCTGTTCTCACCACGCACTGGTGCTCTGTTGTTTAAAGCAAATCTGAGACTAGAAAGAGAATGGCAACAATTTCTGTCTGTGCCTAAGAGCGCAGTCCAGAAGTGACTGGACTCTGACAGAATTTCTTTTCATTTTTTGTTTTCATCCATCATTGTACCTTTCTATGGCATATAAGATGGTTTTTCAAAGTATGCATGTAGTACATGAGAGTCAAATCAAGAATATTACCCTAGACAGCATTTTCAGTAAAGAGCTTTACATTCTTGTATCTGTTAAGTGTTTACTCCCTTTGCCCCTCTCATTCCCCCTCTACCATCCACTCCCACCCTTACAGTCTCTGGGACATCTACACTTATCCTCCCTACTATCACAGCCCATCCAATCATATTCAGTCCCTAAAATAAAAGCCATTCCATGAGGCACTAGTGAAAAACGTTTATTTAATTAAATATTTCATTGGCGAAATGGAGTAGAGTTTAATTAACAGAATTTCACTTCAGATAAATCTCTGAAAGGCATGTCTCTTTCAATGTATTTTTTTCGTATTTGCATTTGTCATAAATCTTTATGGCTTATAACACGGTCTTTCAAAGCATGCATGCAGTGCATGATAATCAAACTAGAGATATTACTATAGATATCATTTTCAACAAAGAATCTTATGTTCATGTCTCTTCACAAAATCTCTCCTATAACACCCTGCCACCCTGTCTTGTCTATCCCCCTCCCTCTTGTCTCCAAATCTCCCAGTGTCTCATCCTGTCTGTCCTTGTTGCTCTATCTCCAACCCTGTCTCCTGATCTCAGTTTTTCTTTGTCTTCCTCTGTCTCTTTGACCTCCTCTGTCTGTTGCCTTTTATCTCTGTTTGTCTCTCTATCTCATACTCTACATACAAAGGCTCTTCGCAAAGTTGGTGAGAAAATGGAGTTAATGTACTGGGTTGTGAGAAAAATGCATCATGGCTTTTCTGACAACCCACTACGAGTTTATTTTGGTCCACCAAAAAAATTTGAAATCCATGCATTTGTTCATAATACGTATGTTTCATAAACTTCGTGAAGATCTCTTGTTGGTTTAGCTCTGTCCCCTGTGCTAACTCTAGCTCCGGCCTTCCCCACAGACAGCCTGCAGCCCATTTCCTATCTCACCTTTTCTGAAATACTCCCTTTGCTTTGGAAGTCACTTGCTAAAGAAAGAAATGGGTTATTGTCTGCTGAAGAGAACATGTTCCCAACTGGATTGATGAGAAATGTATTCATGTTAGAATACTCACTTTACAAGCTAAGTGATGTATATGATTGAATGTATAAAAGAAAGTAAAATAAAATAATATTTAAATGAGTAAATGGATGAAGATAAGATCAGGATCATGACTTTGCACATGAAAAGGGTCATAATATTTGTTTGTTGCTTTTAATCTACCTCAAATATCCCACCCCACCCCCCACTGAGACACACACATCCCTGAATTAATGGCAGAGTAGAGAGGAGAAAGATTCTCCCTTCTGGAGCATAAATCTGGAAGGAAACACAAAAGATATCTAACCTATTGACTCCCATATAAAGATAAGTCTAGAAACACTGGGAAAGGCACTTGCCATTTTCTTTTTATTCACTGTGCATTAAATGAACCCAGAATTGAAGGCCAGTTTGCTCACTTGCAAGCGTGACCTGGGAGGTCCACTCAACCTATCTGAGGTGCACTTTCTTTATGTCTACTCTATAGTAACACCAATGCTAGTGAGTTCTTGTAAGGTTGCATGTGAAAGTAGTTCCTTAATCTCAAAACACTTCACCAATGTAAAAGGTTGAAATTACTATAGCATTGGCTCCAGGTAGCAGTTGGAGCTTATTACAGAAACAGCCAAGCTGTCCATGGAGTAGAAAATGTGTGGTGAGGGGAAGACCACAAACTAGAGAAACTGCTAAGGGAAGAAGTATGTCAGCCCTGATGTCTAATTCACAAATGATCCCTACACATCCTTATTCTTACCATATCTGTCAGGGTCCCAACAGAAAACAGATGGCCCACTCAAGTCAGTATGATGACAGTTCAGTAAAAGGGCAAATTTCAAAATGTATAGGGAGAAAGTACAAGAGATAGAGCAATACCCAAGGGCTAATAACCATGGCTGGTACTGCCATCCCTAGTCCTGGAGGGGAACAGTGTAAAAGCAGTGACCAGAACCTAGAAACAGAGAGGGCTATATGGAAAGGGCCTCAATAACTGTAACCATCCCTTGAGGGGAACCCATGAGAATGTCAGGAAGAGAGCTAAGAGAATAAATACTCAAGCTCTCATTCTTTCATCCCTTCAATACCCTGCCAGGGCTCCACATTGGCCAAACACAGTTAAAACTCAGAAGGCAAGAGAAATATTGACATGGCCCAAGCAGAACAGCCTTTCAAGATAGAAAGTAAAGAGAAGAAGGGTTCTCACTGCCACAGCATGGTTCTAGAAGGAAACACAAAAGATACCTAGCACACTCACTCCCATATAAAGGTAGGTCCTAGACACGCTGGGAAAGACACCATTTTTCTGAGTCCCTGAACTCAGGAATTTGAAAATCCCAAAGCCATATTATACCACAGGGAAAAAAAAATACCATCTGACCTTGAGATCAAGCAGATGAAGGCAGGCAAAACCGAGCAATGGAGAAAGATAGAACCATGAGGAAATATTCTACATCCCTGAATCTAAACCAGTCAAATGTGTAACCGGCCAAAATGGAAACTAGGTTGTGAACTAATAGATAACCTTTCACTTAAACTTGTTCATATTATTTTCTATCACCTAAAGCTACGAGATTCTCAAATAACGTTTCTCATCATAAATGAAGAATGGGAGATGATGAGAAGTCAATTAACTTTAAAAAGTCCACATATACACGAAGTGACAGAGCCCTAATTTTGTTCCAATTTTAGCTTCGAAGTCTGTGCACTCTTCCCAACACCCCATGATGCCTTGGGTGCCTGTTATCCCGACGTTGGTTGTAGACAGAGTTTTTCAGACATGTCTGTTTCCGCTTATATCACAATTCCTTTAGGTTACAGGCCCCACTGTAGACATGTTCCCATGGAACTCTTCCACTCACTTGCACTTTTCTTTGTTATGCAAGTACTTTATTCTAATCTTTAAAAGCTGCCTTCCACAATCTAAACAACTAAAAGAAAAAAGAGCTGTGATTGTATACTAAAGAGAGGAAAATAAATCTTGCCAATGTAGGACTGAGCTACAAGACAAATTTGCACAATAGCCTTCGGAGTAAATGACAAGTTCATTCTGACCAGTGGCAGGGTGCCATATTTTGACAATGGTTTCAACATGCGCAGCCTGCTGGGAGGGCAGTGTTGGTGATGCTTCTTGAAAAATCCTTTTAAAAGAAGCAGCATGCTTTCCCACTTACCACTTTGTTAAGAAAAGGGAGAAAATGTCACACAGGAAAAATGAGATGACTTTTGAAAACTTGAACAATGATATCCATTGATA
>NW_006160057.1:1998010-2012430 GCF_000334495.1 Tupaia belangeri chinensis
AGGAATGTAGTTTAAAGAAAAAAGAAGGAGGAAAGAAAAGAAACAGAGTAACATTTCATTTCTCCTTTGGTAGACATTTCAGAGCACAGCAGTGCTCTTGGCCTTAGAGAACAGTCTGTCTTGGTAACTAGATCCTCACCTTGTGGCCAAATCAGTCAGACAAGGAAAAGACACAAAGCACAATGGGGAGCCCATGGCTGCTCTTACAACACACACACACACACACACACACACACACACACACACACACACACCTCACAGAGCCCATAGGTTTTGGTCTATTTGCAAATGAACTCAAGTGAGGTCAGCCTTAGAGTTGTTGAACCTGGCAAGCCAGGGACTCTTCCCAAACAGAGCAAGAACAGAGAGTGCATTAACTTTGGAGATACAGAGAGCTGGGTGTGAAACTTGTCTCTGCCACGACATATTCCTGTGAACATTGGGAAGATTACTGAACCTCTCCAAGTCTCATCTATAAAATGGGGATATGAATGCCTTCTTCTTTGGCTTGCTATCAAGATATTGAATGATGAAGTGGGGAGATTAATGTCTCTGTATTGACTGACATGCATGGCATTCCCTTTTGAAAAAGCAATGTAATACACTGTAAAGTTATATGTAATCCAATGTAATATAAAGAAGATTATGATGATAATAAAAATAAATAAATAAAAATGCAAAAAAAAAAAAAGATTCAATGAGTTGACATTGCTAGCGTTCCATAAAAAGCAGCAATTGTTAGTTACCTTTCTTTAGAGACTGCTCAGGTAAGGTCTTTCCCAGAAGCCTTTAAACATAGAATGATGGTGAAGCTTTGGTTTCAGACAAATCTGGGTTCAAATCCTGACATAGTCACTCCTAGCTTTGTGACTTAGCATCAGTTAACTTTTGCTACATAAGAAACTGCAAAATCCCAGTGGCATGCAACAATAAGCACTGATTCAGCCTGAAAGTCTGTGGCAAAGGTAAGAGTTGGCTACTCCAGCTTGTGCTCAACCAAGAGGCAGCTCATCTGATCCCTATTACTCCTTTTTATTTTTTTTTTTTACTTGTCAAAGGGTGCAGGCATTCACCAGAGAGAGACAGAAAAACAGAAAGAGAAAGCATCCCCAATGGAGAATGGTCATGCCACATCCCTTCTCCTCCATCTGCAGGAGTTCCATCCTATTGGAACTTGGGGCACACACACCTTTCCCATGTATTTTTCAAGCTACCAGCACCAGGATTCAAACTGCGGCCAATCACATAAGATCTGACTTCTTAACCACTTGGCTATGGGGCCAGCATGATCCCTATTACTTCTGTTCACACATCTGCAGATGGAACGAGAAAGCTTACCTTGGATACAATTACTCCACATGTCTCCTGTTCTATTCCTGGAATCAACAAGGTATATTTCCAGCTTCTGGGCCTGTGTTCATGGAAATGGCAAAAGCACAAGAGAGTGGGTAAAAACATACAAGGCTTTCATAGCCAAGGCTTGACAAAGGCACACCAACAGTCTGCCACGTTCTGTTGACTGAAGCCAGTCTGAAAACTAAACCTAATTTCAAGGCACTTCAAAATATGCCCTACCTTTGGTTTGAGGAACTGCAAAGTTACCTGGAAAATGATGCCCATTACAGGGAGGGTATGGTAGATCTACCATAGACTAGTTACATAATCTCTCATCTGTAAAGTAGGAACAATACTAGTTACGTAATGGGCTCTTTTAAATTATATGGGGGACCCGCAGATGGCATAATGGTTATGTTGCTGGACTCCCACATGGCCGACTGCAATTTGAGTCCTGAACCTGGAGACTTGAAACTCACACCAGGAGCATGTTTATGCATGCCCAAAATCCTGAGATCAGAAAGGAGATGGGATTGTAATGTGGCCTGGCCACCCCTCCTGAAGAATGATTGCTTGCCTTCTGTCTCTCTTTCTCTTTCAGTCTCTTCAGAGAGTATACAAAAAAAAAAAAACCCTCTCTAAAAATAAATAAATAAATAAATAAATGATATATTGTGTGCTCAGCACACTGCCTGGCTCATAAAAAGCACTCAGTAAATGTAGGCTAAAATCAGTTGTTGGTGTAGTGGTAATATGATCAGGGTAGTACTCTGTCCCAAACTTTTCCATAGTGTCTTGACATGCTTTATTCATTCGTTGACAAATTATTTATATATTTGCTAACTAATCCTAATTATCATATACCAGAAGCTTTATCAATGTGCTAGCTACACAGAAGAGTAATATCAATTAATATTTGCACAGATTTCCACACCCAAGATTGAATTTGATCCTGACAAGTACCCTTTGATGTAGTGTGAAATGAAAGAGGAAGCAGAATCTGACTCATGATCTCCATGACCTTCAGCAGACAAGAGATCAGGGCCTGTCAAAGTCAAGATTCTCTGTCAAGGGACCAAAGTTATTTTAGGATGGGATTGTCCCTTCATGCCTCCTTCTCACTCAGAATTCATAATTCTAAAATATTTGAAGGAAAAAAATCACAGTAATCCCATGCCCAAGGATGCTTAGTTCCATTTATTCTCTTATTTATTTATTTATGAAATAGTTCATGTCTGGCTCTGTCCTAAAGGACTAAGGATACTATCTGGGAGAAGGAAAAGGGAGTTAGAGATGGGGAAGGCACTGCAGACAGAGAAACAGTGTAAGCAAGGGCAAACGGTAAGAAACCTTAAGCACTTGTGAGAAAGTGAGATGAGCAATGAGAAGGCACTTATTTCAATGCCTAGAGAGAGGAAAATGCTGCAAGAGCAGCAGCGAGGCCTCTTATCAAGGGTGGCTTTGTGTATAGTGCAAATGAGCTTGACTGGTCCAGTGTGAAGTGTATTCACTTTACAATCTGTAGCAATGTATAATGACTGAATGTATAAAGTAAATTTTAAAAAATAAAGAAGAAAAAGATTGTAAAAGTGAGGAGGCTTTGGAAGGTTTTAAAAGGAAGCAGGAGGAAGACAAGTCTGAAATTTCTACCAGGCCTCAACTACCTGTGTGGGGAAGGATTTTGAATTGCAGCACGTCTTCATAGGAAAACCGCCAGCAAGCATCCCTCCACTCGGCTTCTTTCTAGAGTTGAAGAACAGGGAAATGGAACCTATTAGGGATCAGCCCATCCTTGGGAATAATTCAAAGTGGGGAATAGTTAGTTACATCAACACAAAAGAAAGTCCTGATAAATATGTCTAAATATAACAATCCTGAATTACTGAACTATAAGGACTCTAGCAAAGTGTTTGATCATCCCTTTCATGACAGGTGTGAAAATCATTGCATACAATGGAAGCGACCTGCCTAAGGTCACAAAGGAGCCTCCTAAATCCCAGATCTGTTCTTACCCTACCCTGATGCAGACATCCCACTGCTTCTGGAGTCACACAGGGCACTTGAGTACCTACTGTGTGCAGGCACCACAAAGATCAGAGAACTGAAGACCCCTATCTTGTCTTAGTAACTCCAGAACATTATGAGTGAGGTCTCTTGGCTCCTTCTTTCAATATGGCCCCCAAAAGCCCTTCCCACCTCATATATGCCGCATACTGGGCCCCAGTGGAGACCAAGAAGACACAGGCACCGAGAGGATAATGGGTGAGTATCAGCTGTCCTAGGAGAAGAACTGACTCCCTGACCCAGTAGGACATCTGCATGTGAGGCTAAGGTCAATATTGTGAGAGGAGGCCCCCAAGAAAAGTGAAAGTGAGACCTATGGTTCCAAGAGGGTAACATTAGTAAAATCAGAACATGTCAGAGACACCAAGAGTTTAGACTAGGAATCACAGAGGCAGCCCAGACTAATCTACTGATCCATCCAGTGGGCACGGTCTTAATGGCCCATCACTTTATTGCAGTCATTCTGTTCCCCTAAGACCTTAAAGCCTGCCGGAAGGTGACTTTGCCTTCTATACTTAGTCTTTCCTGAGCTGAGGAGACTTGGTCTGATTGTTTGGTTTATCCTTTGCAATCAGTACACATGACCTTGACTCTGCAATTCAAGGTCTCTAGGAATGCTTCTCTTCACCCAGGTAAAAGAGCATTAATATTGCCAACTCACTCCTTACTTCCCATCTTAAATTTATTCACATAATTCTCCAGTGTCCCCAGCAAACATTACATTTAAAATAGACAAGGCCCCTTTCCTATAACAAGAAGGCAACTGTTACCATAAATCAACAGGAAATAGAGGAGAGGATTAAAAGGGGAAGCCTAAAGAAATACATCTGGGATTAATAGTCTGTTGGCAAATAATCTTTTCTTGTTCCTCCCTAAGTCTATGGAAAGAAGTAGCTCCTTATTAGAGGAAAAAGCTCTCTTTTAAGAAAGATTAGCTATGAAACAGGTAGTTCAAAGGACAGCAGGCAGGAAACCTTCTATTCCAGCTCCAAGTTGCCCCATACAATTTTTGCTAATTCTGTGGGCCTCCAGACTGGTCTGGAAACAGAACTGAGCAAGGTGATCCTCCAGATATAGAAGTCTAATTTTACCCAAAACCAGGTTGAAGAAGATGAGAAATCAATGTTGATGACTTCATGAGAACTCAAACAGATAAGGCTTAATTTAGTCCCCTTATTGTTACTTTGCTCAGTTTTTCTTTCTTTGTGAACTATCTTTACTAAAGCTTAAGAAGTAAATAAATGAATCCATTCCTAAAGGGAGGTCTGTGGGTTGGGTTGGTGAGAAAATGAAACAAGGAAAGATTGTCTTAAGGTAGCACAAATTGAGAGAATCTTAGAAAATACAGCCTCCCAGCCCACTTCCAAGCAAGACGTGCAGGGCTATTATAGAACCTCTCAGGATTCAGAACTGCCCACAAGTCTGCCCAGGCTGCTCTGGCCGGTCTCCTATTGCTAGCTGGCTTTGCATCCTTGTCAGTTGAAAGCTCATGTGGTCTGCATTGCACATAGATGCAGAACCAGGATATCACTCATATTGAGAGAAGTTGCCTTGAAATGTGAAGCCCAACTCATGTGAGCTAACTCACAGAAAATGCTTCTGGTGGGGGCCAGTCCTGTAGCTTAGTGGTTAAGGAAGGTAGATCCATCATGGCCAATCACAGCTGAAAGATTAGCCAGGTAACTTTAAAAACGTTCTGTGCATTGGCATGCATGCCCCAAATCCCAATAGGATGGAGAAATGGAGGAAAAGGGATTGCAGCATGGCTATGCCCCATTGGGAATGCTTCCTCCCTCACATGCACATATGTGCTCAACTTCTGGCAATTAAAAAAAGAATATTTCTGGTGGAAGCTTCAATGGCTGTCTGATTTTCTGCAGCTAATTTTAAAATAAATTTTAATCTCATTTTCTACTGTCCTCTGCCTATATACCAGAGAAGATATTTTAATGGGCTCCCAAATTGACTAGGCATGAGGGTTTAGAGAATTCTGACACTCTGGGTTAAACCATGAAAACCAACTATATTAACTTAATGCAACAAAGATTCACCTTACAGGAAGGGAGCTCTTATTACAGTGTAATTCATCTGTTCCAGGTACTGTGCTAAGAATCTGATCCTCACAGCTGTCCCCTAAGGAAACTTTCTTTTTTAATTAATAGATTTTCTTTTCATAGTATTAGGTTTAGCATTCCTTTATGCCTCCTGTCTTCTACCTCCATTTCTGCTATTCTTAATTTCTTGCATTAGTGTGGCACATTTAGTTTACTTGATGAGTCATTATTGATATTTTATTATTAACTAAAATTCACAGATTACAGTAGGGTTCACTCTTGATATACATTCTATGGGCTTTAACTAATGTATAAAATATAATGTACAATAATGGCCCATATCCACCATTATAGTATTACAGTGTATCCTCCTATTCATCCCCTCCCCCTTAAAGCCCTACCAACCACTAACCTTTTTTTACTTTTGGGCCAGCTGGTGGCATGGCAGCTAAGGAAGCTAGATCCCACTTGGTCAACTGTACAGTTTTGAGTCCTGGACACAGAAACTCAAGGGACATTCCGGACATATGTGTACATGGGTGCCCAAAATCTGAAAAGAGGGAGAGATAGAGGAGAAGAGACTGTGATGTGACCATCTCCCATGGATGGCGCTTTCTCACTTTCTCTCTCTCTCCCCCACCCCTCCAAAGAGCACAAAAGCCCTCGTGAAAGAAAAAGAAAGAAAGAGAAAGAGAGAGAGAGAGAGGGAAGAGAGAGAGAGAGAGAGAGAGAGAGAAAGAAAGAAAGAAAGAAAGAAAGAAAGAAAGAAAGAAAGAAGAAAGAAAGAGAAAGAAAGAGAGAGAGAAAGAGAGAGAGGAAGGAAGGAAGGAAGGAAGGAAGGAAGGAAGGAAGGAAGGAAGGAAGGAAGGAAGGAAAAGAGTGGAATAGCAATAAAGGTGCTGGACTCATACATGGTCAACTGTGGTTCAAGTCCCAGACCTGGTGGCTTGAAACTCATGCCAGGTGAGTGTGCATGTGTGCATGCCCAAAATTCTGAGAGGAGAATGGAGGAGAAAGGATTCCAGCATAGCCAACACCCTGGGAGGTGATTTCTTACTTCTCTCTCTCTGGCAAGCACACTTGCCCTATAGCAAAAATCTAATGAAAACAAACAAACAAAAAAAAAGGTTAGGGAATAAACTCAATTGAGAGGGCAAAGTTGTACTGGGCACCAGCTGATTCATGAGTGGGGCCATATTTAACTACACAACTGCCATTTCCTGAACACTCTCTAGGTGCCAGCAGACACAAGAGCAGATTCTGGAACTTTATAGGAACTTTATGATGAATAAAATATCACAGGTCCTACTCATACCAAGTTCATAGACTACTGGGAAACAGGCATTAAGCAAATTATTGATAGAACAAAGATAAATATATGAATACAATTATGATAAACTCTTGAAGAAAAATAGAATATACAGTATGATGAGAATATTTTCCAGGGGACCTAGTTTATGTTGGGAGGAGATGAGTGTGGTGGGAGATCTCAAGGAAGATCTCTCTGAAAAGGGATGAGAAGCAGTTATTCTGAAATGGGAGTGTTCCACAAGGAGAGAGCAGCTTTCATGAAGACCTTCATGTGGAGTATAAATTTTTTGTTTTAGGAAACAAAAAACAAAGTACATATAAAAGTACATGCAAAGTAGTCTAAAGTCAATTTTTGAAATTTAGAGCTGGTAAATAATGGTTTTGAGTAGTTAAGTTTCATATAATCCAAAAAATTCTATGAAAATGTATTCATATGCCCTAACACTTAAAGAGCTGCTAAAGACTAATGTTTATGAAGCATTTTACAATAAGACCCCAGGGACTTGAAAAACATTCAGGCTTACATGCATGCATGCCCAAAATACTGACAGGATAAACAAATGAAGAAGAAAGATTGGAGAGTTCTCTCTCTCTCTCTCTCTCTCTCTCTCTCTCTCTCTCCTCTCTCTCTCTCTCTCCAATGAGTACATGCACCCTCTAGCAATTAAAAAAATTAAAATTTAGGAACCAGCAGATAGAATAATGTTTATGTCACTGGACTTCCACATAGTCAACTATGGTTCGAGTCCCAGACCCAGCAGCTTAGAACTCATGCCAGCAATATATGCATACATGTCCAAGATCCTAAGTGGAGAATGGAGAAGGGATTGGGGCATGATCATCCCCCATGGAGGTTGGGGATTTCTCACTTTCTATTTCTCTGTCTTGCTTGCGAGCACATGCACCCTATAGCAAAAATCTCTCTTTAAAAAAGAAAAAAATTGCATTTCTTACATAATTTTTTTCATAATATTCATATTTCATAAACTTCTTGAAGATATATCTATGTACACATATGCATATTCATACACACACACATGGATATACTTGGTTTTATCACTGAACATCAAGTTTTAGAGATCTAGCCACGCTGATACACAGTAGATTTAATTTATTTATGTGTAGGGCTATGCAAATTCACATTCAATTGTCCTGTTGAACAGTTCATCAACCATTATACTTAAAATGGGGACTTTTTTTATGTGTGACCTTGCTATAGGGCATGTGTGCTCACTGAAAAGAGACAGAGGGTAAGAAAGTGAGAAAGCACCTCTCGCTCCCCAGCAGGGGATGGCCAAGCCACATTCTTTTCTCCTCCATTCTTCTCTTTGGATTTTGGGCACACACACACATATACCTGGGATGTTTCAAGTTGGCAGATCTGTGACTCCAATCGTGCAGTCAGCCATGTGGGATCTAGTTACATTAACCTCTACACCACCTACTAGCCCCAAAATACGTATTTTTATATGTGACTTGGTGTATCAGTGACCTCAGGAGGAAAGGGAACTACTCTTACAGATGAATCCTTTCTTCAACCTTGCTGCTCAGCTTTCTCCTTTCAAGGCCCTAATGGTATCTCTGCACAGATTCATTTTACTGTTTTCAGAACTATTACTTCTACCTTTGCCTCAACTTGTTTTGTGTGTTTTCCCTTATTTTTGTTTTCCTTTGGAGCCCCAAAAGCACAAGATTATGGTAATTATAATCTATGATTCATCACTGGCCCATGTATAATCCTCTTCCACTCTGTTTCTAAATAATACAATAAACACCCTGCATCTTCTGCCCAATCTAAGGACCTCTGACTTTCATCTAGCCACATTTTCTCTCCTGCCTCATCCCCTTGCTTCCTTGTGAGACTGTGTCCACATCATTTATCACTACCTGGCTTTTTCTCCCCTTTCAGTTGTTCACTAAAACCTTTTTATTTGGGGCCAGCAGGTGGTGTGGTGGTTGAGGCACTGGATTCCTACATGACTGACCACTGTTTGAGTCCCAGATCTGCAGCTTGCTTTCTCTCTTTCTTTCTCTTTCTCTCCCCTCATGTGCCACATAGCAAATTAAATAATAATAATAATAATAATAATAATAATAATAATAAACAAAATTAAATAATTCTTTAAAAAAACTTTTTAGTTTTAATTTTCAGTTTCTAAGTTTACTTGTGTTTGGCATTTCATACTGTTTCATGCTATACTGAGCCTCCTGGGGTAAAATGTTAGTGCACAATAGAGTTCGTCCACTTTTGCAGGTATGTAATAACTCATAATTAATTATAATTATAATTAAAATTATACCTGGGATTAAGATTACTGGGTCATTGGAGGTCAGATGGTGGAGCAGCACTAAAATAATGCTCTGTGAGGCTTATAAACAGGGGAAGGTTTCAAGTTCATGTCTGAACGCCTTCCCACATATTCCAGCAGTGCAAGTGCCTGTGACCCAAGATGGCAGGGTGGATCACAGCATCCCTGTGGGTGGTTCTCTCCTCTTTCACTCTCACTCACAGGAGAAATAAATAAATATTTTTAAAATCTTATTGAGAGCCACTGGTGACATGGAGGTTAAGGTGGCTGGATTCCACATGGCTGACAGGGTGGTTCAAACCCTAAACCCGGCATCTTGAAAAACATGCCAGGCATGTGTGCACACATGCCCAAAATCCCGACAGGAGGAAGATATAGAGAAGAAGGGCTTAAGACATGACCATTTTTCATGGGAGGGGGGTGCATTTGCATTCTGACTTTCTCTCTCCTTTTGTTTTCCTTTGGAGCCCCAAAAGCACAAGATTATGGTAATTATAATCTATGATTCATCACTGGCCCATGTATAATCCTCTTCCACTCTGTTTCTAAATAATACAATAAACACCCTGCATCTTCTGCCCAATCTAAGGACCTCTGACTTTCATCTAGCCACATTTTCTCTCCTGCCTCATCCCCTTGCTTCCTTGTGAGACTGTGTCCACATCATTTATCACTACCTGGCTTTTTCTCCCCTTTCAGTTGTTCACTAAAACCTTTTTATTTGGGGCCAGCAGGTGGTGTGGTGGTTGAGGCACTGGATTCCTACATGACTGACCACTGTTTGAGTCCCAGATCTGCAGCTTGCTTTCTCTCTTTCTTTCTCTTTCTCTCCCCTCATGTGCCACATAGCAAATTAAATAATAATAATAATAATAATAATAATAATAAACAAAATTAAATAATTCTTTAAAAAAACTTTTTAGTTTTAATTTTCAGTTTCTAAGTTTACTTGTGTTTGGCATTTCATACTGTTTCATGCTATACTGAGCCTCCTGGGGTAAAATGTTAGTGCACAATAGAGTTCGTCCACTTTTGCAGGTATGTAATAACTCATAATTAATTATAATTATAATTAAAATTATACCTGGGATTAAGATTACTGGGTCATTGGAGGTCAGATGGTGGAGCAGCACTAAAATAATGCTCTGTGAGGCTTATAAACAGGGGAAGGTTTCAAGTTCATGTCTGAACGCCTTCCCACATATTCCAGCAGTGCAAGTGCCTGTGACCCAAGATGGCAGGGTGGATCACAGCATCCCTGTGGGTGGTTCTCTCCTCTTTCACTCTCACTCACAGGAGAAATAAATAAATATTTTTAAAATCTTATTGAGAGCCACTGGTGACATGGAGGTTAAGGTGGCTGGATTCCACATGGCTGACAGGGTGGTTCAAACCCTAAACCCGGCATCTTGAAAAACATGCCAGGCATGTGTGCACACATGCCCAAAATCCCGACAGGAGGAAGATATAGAGAAGAAGGGCTTAAGACATGACCATTTTTCATGGGAGGGGGGTGCATTTGCATTCTGACTTTCTCTCTCCTCCTTCTCTCTCTCTCTCTCTCTCTCTCTCTCTCTCTCTTTGAATGTCTCTCTTTCTCCAGCTAGCACATTCATCCTCTGGCAAAATATTTTAAAGTTTAAAAATAAGCTTATTGAGTCACAGAGCATGGGAATGCACACATTTTCAAACTAATGTCAACTGCTCCTCAAACTTCCTAGAGGGTAAACGATGAAGTCTTAGAAAAATTGGTCATACCCTTGTTTTCTTTAGTATCTCCTTGCTATATATAGACACTTCAATATAATGATAATAGTACATCTCATAAAATTACATGTGGAATATTTGTGAATAATAAAAAAAATTCCTCATAAAATTGAAAGCCATGACCATTGACCTCTTTTAACAAGTGTTAGAAGTGGGAACACTAGTAATAAGTTGAACACTGTTTATAAGCCATGCCTATAGTTATTCCTTTGTCAGTCGTTTAACTCCTAGCAACCTTACTAAAAAGTTTCTGTTGCCTTTTCATTTTACAGAAAAGGGGACTGGAGTTCAGACAAAGGAGTCCTAGTGAGAAAACTAGCACTCAAATCCATCATCTTTTCTTCATCGTATACCTGTCCTTCTCAAGTCCACATAAATCGTGATGTTGGCATGCCTACAGGACACTTAGTTTCTCTCAGAGGGTTTCATCTGAGACTGTGTCCTCTTGAGATCCTGTAGTTTATTTAATTCGTATTAATGATGGTTTTTGTCTTCCTCTGCTTCTCAACATAATTACCAGATATCAACCTTAGCATCTCCCTTAGAACTATGCTTCATCTGCTTGCAACAACTATGAAACTCACACACACACACACACACACACACACACACACACACACAAACACGCAGTTTCATCCTTTCTGCCTCTACCCAAGTGAAGATGCTACATAGTCTTTAGAGTGTTTCCTTGACTTGGGGTTGGGAAAGGGATACTGAGCTGGCTGGGATCAGAAGCAATATGGTCTTCAACTATAATCAACTAGAGATGTTGGGCAAATCATGTACCCTCTTTAAAGCTAATTCCTTGTTACTATATGAAGGCCAAATGAGACAATGCATGTGACAGCACTTTGGTAAATTTAAAATATTACATAAAGCCAAGTTTTTATTATTGCTATAACCACCCTTTCTTAGAACAATGAGATTTAAATCCTGAATTAAACTGGCAGCCCCTTGACATTCACAAACCCTGTCGAGACAGTGCTATATAGCAAAGAGGTAGGATTTTAAAAATAAAATACATTCGACTTTCATCTGACTCTTCACCTTACTAGCTGTATGACCTTAATCTTTAACAACCTTACCTTAAAAAAAAAATGGAAATAATACTACCCATCTCAGAGGGCTTTTGTAAGGATAAAATTCTATGATTTACATAGAGTATCTGTGGTAGGCAGAATTCTAAGATGGTCCTCAAGATTCTTGCCCCCTGATGAATATGCCCTGTAAAATCACCTCTACTGAGTATGGATACACTTGTCATTACAATAAGATTTTATTCCTGTGATTAAATTACTAGTACATTGACTTTGAGTAAGTCACAATGGAGAAGACTATGAGTGAACCTGAGGTGAATCCATGAAATAGATACTGAGACCTTCCTGAAAAGAGAGATTCCAAATAAGAAAGAGAAAGAAACTTGTTGACATTGAGGAAGAAAAATGAGTGTGACACACCAGCTGGGATGGGAGTGTAGCTTCTTAGAGCTGGGAGGGGTTTTAGCCAGCAGGTAGCAAAAAGTCAGGGACCTAATCCCACCACTGCTGAGAAGTGAATTCTACCACCAACCAGAATGAGTTTGAAAGCAAATCCTTCCCCACCATTGGACACCATAACTGGATCAAGTTTTCACTTTCTTAATCCTATTATGAGGCTCAGTACATGGCGGGGGGGGCGGGGGGTGGGGGACATGATCAACTATAGCAGGTGAAATTACAGATATTAGAGAGTGGTTGATGGATGTGACACATTGAATCTTTGCTCTCAAGTCTATATTCCCTCCATTGGTGCTCTTTGCCTCAGAACTTCTTGTAGAGTAGGAAGATATTTTTTTCTACCCTCTTGAAGTTGTGCTTGCTCATGTAGTTGCTTCAGTCATTGGAATGTGAACAGAAGGGACACTGTGCCAGTTCAAGGTCAAGGCTTTTGGAGGAATCTTACCCACTGATGTTCTCATAACCCATCCTGAGAAGACCAGGTCCCAGGTGGGGCCTGAGCCTCAGACTGAAAAGACACAAAGCAGACCAGGACTTGACTAGAAGCCCGGAGTTCAGCCAGGCCAGCAAACTCAGCTGAAACCTGCCAAACCACAGTCAGGCTGCAGATTTATGAGCATGAAATAAATGACTGAAGTTAGACTCCCAAGATTTTGAGATTATTTGCAGCAAAACCTGACTAACGTATCCAAGATTTTACAATAGCCTTTAATTTGCTCAATTATTCTATACTGAGTTTGTACTTTGTTGGCGGTGGTATTTTCAGAGAGATTTTTTTTTCTATAGGGCACATGCACTCACCGGAGAGACAGAGAGAGAGAGAGAGAGAGAGAAAGTGAAAAATCTTCCCCCGCAGGGGGAAGGGCCACACCACAATCCCTTCTCCTTCATTCTCATTTGGGGATTTTGGGCACCACACACCCACACCCAGTGTGAATGTTACGTTGCGAGGTCCGAGATTTGAACTGTAGTTACCTACATGGTAGTTCAGCAACATAACCATTATGCCATCTCCTGGTCTCTGAGCTTATACTTTGTGCTAGGCAGTGTTGAAGGAACAGAAGATAGGTCAGAGAACAAAACAGACAGAAATCGTCCCGTGCATATGTCTTTCAGGTGGTGACAGCTGTCCATGTGAGAAAAGCTCAAGGCTTTTGGAGGAATCTTACCCACTGATGTTCTCATAACCCATCCTGAGAAGACCAGGTCCCAGGTGGGGCCTGAGCCTCAGACTGAAAAGACACAAAGCAGACCAGGACTTGACTAGAAGCCCGGAGTTCAGCCAGGCCAGCAAACTCAGCTGAAACCTGCCAAACCACAGTCAGGCTGCAGATTTATGAGCATGAAATAAATGACTGAAGTTAGACTCCCAAGATTTTGAGATTATTTGCAGCAAAACCTGACTAACGTATCCAAGATTTTACAATAGCCTTTAATTTGCTCAATTATTCTATACTGAGTTTGTACTTTGTTGGCGGTGGTATTTTCAGAGAGATTTTTTTTTTTCTATAGGGCACATGCACTCACCAGAGAGACAGAGAGAGAGAGAGAGAGAAAGTGAAAAATCTTCCCCCGCAGGGGGAAGGGCCACACCACAATCCCTTCTCCTTCATTCTCATTTGGGGATTTTGGGCACCACACACCCACACCCAGTGTGAATGTTACGTTGCGAGGTCCGAGATTTGAACTGTAGTTACCTACATGGTAGTTCAGCAACATAACCATTATGCCATCTCCTGGTCTCTGAGCTTATACTTTGTGCTAGGCAGTGTTGAAGGAACAGAAGATAGGTCAGAGAACAAAACAGACAGAAATCGTCCCATGCATATGTCTTTCAGGTGGTGACAGCTGTCCATGTGAGAAAAGCTGAGGACTAACACGAAAGCTGTGTACTTGGGAATACAGAGTGCTAAGTCTTACACGGCTGCATAGACCTTTTAATGCACTTTTAAAATTAATATTTAAAAATTGCATGCAGCGATCCCCCACATTAGGCCCAACAAGAACGGAATTTAAGAGACCTAGGAGACTAATGAGGGGCCACTTTGAAGACATCCCTGGCATACCATCATAAGTATAAAATG
>NW_006160057.1:2012450-2015493 GCF_000334495.1 Tupaia belangeri chinensis
TACCTAGGGTATTTTAAATTACCACAATCCAGGCTGTGACTCACAAATTTTGGGGGTCTTTTGTTTGTTTGGTTGGTTGTTTGGTTGGTTTTTTTGGTTTTTTTTTTTGGTTTGTTTTGGGGTTTTTTTTTGTTTTTTTGCGAGAGATTTTTGCTATAGGGCACATGTGCTCACTAGAGAAACAGAGACAGAAAGCAAGAAACCACCTCCCAGGGAGGACAGACAAGCCACAATCCCCTCTCCTCCATTCTCTTCTCAGAATTTTGGGCACACACTCACTCACACACACACACACACACACACACACACACGCAAACATGCACCCAGCACAAGTTTTAAATTGCCGGGTCTGGGACTCAAACTGCAGTCAACTATGTGGGAATCCAGCGACATAACCATTACACCATCTGCTGATTTTGATTTAATTGGCTGAGAATCAGGCATTAGTTTTTTGTTTTTTGTTTTTTAATTATTCAGGTGATCCTTAATGAACCAGCAGATTTCAGACGCACTAAACTATGTTGGATTTCTCTGTGTAGCAGAGAAACTGCATTTGGCCAGCCAGATAGCAAATGCAGCAGATGCAGTAGTGTCTATAAATAATGACTGCATGCCTAAACCTTGGAAGGCTCGGAGTCAGGCATCTCTAACTTCCCACCCAGGTCAGAGTGTCTACAGTCTCATAACTAACACAGCACCAGACACAAAAGGAGCTGACATTTGCTTTCTTATTATGACTACTTGCAGTACGCCAGCCTACGATTTCTGTCACTGATCGAGCAGTTAAGCTTTCAAATTCAATAAATTTGAGTTATTCATAATACAAATTGATTTGAATGATATGCTATCATTTGGGGGGATATATATCTGAAACTTTATTCCTAAAGGCAGTTTTTCAACAAGAAAGATCCAGAAACCTTTTGGTTAAGTCACAAATTTCATCAAATGCTATTGAAGTTATTTTACTGGCCTTATTTTCTCCCAAACAATTTGGAGGGTAGACTCCCTGGAAAGCAGTTAAGACAGACTCTCCATGTGCCAGGAAATGAGCAATCTTATCCCAATTCTTATTGTCAGGAATAATATTTTTCTAGTTGGGATCTTTCGGCAGTTCAGGGATCAATGATTTTCTGACAGAATGGGCCAATGCAGAGGAGTAGGTGCTTTTTTCATGTTCTTTACTCTCCTCTATTATAAAATTTGGGTAGTGATGAAGTGGAGCTCACAGAAGAAGGTATTTTATATTTTATTGAAGAAAAGTCTTTATAATCATGATTAATCATATCAACTTTACAAATAACAATGAGCCCAGAAACTAATAGGTAGTGGCCTATCAGTATGGAATGTTTGGCCAGTATAAGTTCATTGGATTAGACCTAAGAAAATCTTCTTTTTGTTCATGCACTGTTTGGGGACCTTGTTAAGTTATACCTGTTTTTTCCTCATTCCCAGATTGGACAGGACATAGTCACGTCAAAGTTGAACACCACTAATAGCACTTAATTTTCTGCTGTATTTTTTCAACTTTTGACATCTATGTGCATTTCAGGTAGCTCTGGTCATTACTTCATAAGAATGACACAACAGTGGGACCAGCAGATGATGTAATGGTTATATCGCTGGACTCCCACATGGCCAATAACAGTTCAAGTCCCAGATCCAGAGGCTTGAAACTCATGCCAGGTGTGTTTTTGTGTGTACTCAAAATTTGGAGGACAATGGAGAAGGAATCACAGTGTGGCCATCCTCCCCTGGGTAATTTATCATTTTCGGTTTTTGTCTTTCTGGTTAGTGCCCATGTGCTATAGCAAAAAAAACTTGTTAAAAAAAAAAAAAAAAAAAAAAAAAAAAAAGGAAAAAAGAAAAGAAAAGAAAAGAAAAGAAAAAAGGCAGCAGAGATGGAGAAAGTCCAGAGAAATTGTTGACCAAAAGATGTGGCAAGCCGTTATATGAAGACAGAGCCAAAGACAAAAATACACTATAGGTTGAAAAGAGATATTATTTTAAAATATTAAACCATTACAAATGTGGACAAAATAACTATATATTGGTTCAGCAAATTCCAAATACCGGTCCTGGAAAATATCCATCTTAAATCCCTAGGAAAGAAATTTTATACTAAATTGAATAGTGATTTCTGACAGACAAACAAATTACCCTGTGAGATTGGATTTTCTTCATTTTACAAAGCAAAAACCTAAACTAAGATTTTAAATGACTTGTCTGAGGTTGTACACTAGTATGTGTGAATATAATAATAATAATACCTAATGTTTGTTAGGTTCTACTATATATTGGCTACTGTACTATGCATTTCTATGCCTTATTTTGCCCTTTTAAGTTTTGCAACAGTTCTTTGAATTCACTACTGTTATTATCTACTTTATAGAGTGAGGAAGCTTAAAGAATCATTGAATGTATCAAAATTACACATATGGTGGCGCGCCGGGAGCGGCCTCTCGATTGTGGAAGATGATCGCTCTAACGGTAATGGTTATTAAAAATAGAAATAATTTACTAAGGGACATTATGGAATTTCTTCCCCTGGAAATCTTTAAAAATAGATTCGACGTCCATTTCTCCTAAGTACAGTGGAGGCTTCCTGTTCCTGAAGCACATCCAGGAAGCATGCAGGACGCTCTGCTATGCTGTTTCTCACTCAGCGTCCACCGAGGGGCACAATCCACAAAGAATTCAAGCTGCTCTCTCAAACCAGACTGCAGTCAAGCAGAGAGGTACTTGCTGGCCCAGGTGGGAGCCCGTATACCTGCACTCACTTTGGAGTTTTGTTTCGCTGTTTGTGATAAGAGAGCATCTCAAGAAAGGGCCATGTGCAGAGTTCTGGGGGAGTCCCCTGGAATATGCAAGCAAGAAGGAAGGCAGGCCAGCAATTGCCCTGGCCTGCCAGGTATGATAGCTACAGGTGTGCCTGTGGTATGACTAACGTTTTTCTTGCCGAGGTGAGAAATAGAACACAGGACTATTTTTTTTTTTTTTGAGAGGTTTTCACTATAGGGCGCGTGCACTCACCAGACAGACAGAG
>NW_006160057.1:2016049-2037724 GCF_000334495.1 Tupaia belangeri chinensis
AAAAAAAAAAGAGAAGAGGATAGAGAAAGATAGCAAGTGAACAATAGAGGGGATGTTAGTGAGAAACAGATATGGTTTATTATCTGTTGAAGATGACGTGTATAGTATTCTCAACTGGACTGGTCTGGGAAGTATTTCATGATGGGTGAAGTCTTTTAACAAGCAAAATGAGAAATAGTGATTGACTGTTTTAAAAAATTATAATAATAATAATTATTGGGAAATGCATGGAAAAGACTTTGAATGATAAAGCGGGGAGATCGATGCCTCTGTATTGACTGACATGCATGGCATTCCCTTTTGAAAAAGCAATGGAAGTCAATGTAAAGTTATATGTAATCCAATGTAATATAAAGAAGATTATGATAATAATAAAAAAAAAGAAAAAAAAGGGCAAAAAATAAATAAATAAATAAATAAAATAAAAATAAAATAAAATAAATTGCACATATGGTATGGAATGGGAGGAATTTTGTAAACCAGCCATCTGACTCCAACATTCACACTGATCAGGCCAAACAATTCCAAGATCCTAAGCCATTTTACTGCAGTGTATATATAGACATGTATATATCCCAAAAAGCAACACACAATGAGAAGTGGAAACTCTCAGATTGAAATTCAAGACTTTTGATGGCCAGCTACAGTGGCTCAAACACAAGGCCACCACTACATGGCGGTTAAAGCCACATAAGAGGCTTAGGTTTGGTTCCCAGCCCAACCTACACAGGCCAGGTGCAGTAGCATGCATCTGTTTCCTAGGTAACTGGAAGGCTGGAGCAGGAAGATCAGGACATAGCACAGTTACTTTATTTTGGACAAATAAAGGAGGATTTTTATATAGTAGGCAATAAAAGTCATAAACCTTGTTAACAACTGTTAATTGAACTAAGTTAGCCTAGCCTAAGCCAGCCTCTGTATATGATTAAATTGGCCCAGAGCAGTGTCTGAATATACTGAAGTGAAACCTACCTTGATGTACAAGCAAGTTTTAACTCAAAGTAAGAGTATAATACCCTGACAACTAAGCGATTGAGCATCAGCCAATCACAGCAGCTGATCCATCAGCTAACCAACTGAGCTGAAAGCTGATTAAAACATCATCAGGGACCAGCAGTTAGGTAATGGCTATGTGGCTGGACTCCCATGTAGTCAACTGCGGTTCAAGTCCCAGACCCGGTGGCTTAAACTCACGCCGACAGCGTGTGCGTGCATGCCCAAGAACCTGAGAGGAGAATGGAGGAGAAGGGATTGCGGCATGGCCATCCCCCCTGGGGGGTGATTTCTCGCTTTCTATCTCTCTGTCTCTCTGTCTTTCTGGCGAGCACACATGCCCTATAGTGAAAAGCTCTCCAAAAAAAAAATCATCATACAAAGCAAATGTAAACTGCAGCCAATCCAGTTGGTTTTGCATGCCATTTCCTGGTTTGTATGTCACTTCCTTTTCTCTGGTTATAAGTTCAAGCTGCACATGTGTTTGAGTAGAGTGTTCTGAACCAATGTCCAAGGAATGCTGCCCAGCTTCTAGAACCTATCTCTGGCTTAAACTCTGCTAACCTTAACTGATCTCAATTTTTTTTTCTTTTGACACACCCATGTCCCTTGAATTTAAGGTTTATATTTGGCATGTCTTTATGGGATACACTTACTCCTCAAAACATCCATTGTTTTTAATCCAAACTATCACCATTAACAAAAACATAGAAGAGCATCATTGAAGCCACTTATTTATTTAACAATAATCTAGGGGGCACTTATGTGTCATGCACTGAGCAAAGAATTGTGAGAAATATGATGGCTCCTGTCCTCATGAAAAAGTGTATCTAGTAAAGGAATGAAAGTGCTTCAGTGTACTATTCAGTATAATATGGAGTAGCAAGTGGCAACAGGCAAGAAAATTATACCACCACCCTCTTATTGCACTAATTAAATAATATCATGTATGTAGAATTAAGGGCTATGAGAGATTAAAAAAAAATAATAAAAAGAAAAACACCCACTGCAACATTTGAGAACCAGAACCCAAATGATAGTGAGATTGTGAGTACCTAGGAGACTTCAAAAAGTCCTTTGGGTCATGATATTCCAAAATGTATCCACGATTTTTAGAAGTTTCCTAAAAATTGTCATTTTTCCTACCTTCTTCCCTTATTCTCCCACAGTGAGTCTAAAGGACACTGCTGTCTCCCAGAAACCTGTTAACATAGTTAAGAACCTATTTAATGAAAGAGGCCTAGGTAATCAGGATGTTTAAGAGGGGAGATCATCACCCATTTGAGCTTTGTGTTTTAATTGGGAGCCCAAAATTTTAAATTCTACTCCTGCTTGTAGCCAAAAATACACAGACCAGGAAAGAAGGGTGTGATGCAAAATTCAAGGTCAATAAACTCCATCCATTTCCCCAGGAACAGAGCACTTTTTGATTGTCATTTAGCAAACATCATTCTGTCTAGTGTGTGTTTTGCTCAGCTCAAAGCCTGGTACCCAAACCTCTCAGACACCTGGAGATGCCTAGCAAATAGCCTGCTAGTCTGCTGAGTGGAATTCAATGATACCAGCAAGCCCTGAGCAGAGAACCAAACTACATTAAGTCTTGAGGACAAGATGCTTTAATGTGATATCCACTCCCTTTCCTGTGTCCTTCTCTTCTTCTGTCCACAATTTTAGCTTTAAGCATTCCAGCAAGGGAGCTGAACCTCTTGGTTATATGTGTTGTTTAGCCATATAATTTCAACACTTCTGACTTAGAGGAAAGAAGCTCTGGAGATAACAACAAGCATTTTAATAGGGCTTCACCTATCAAACATTTTTCACATATCCTTTGGTCCTGGCAACCCTCCTATGGTGTCCATTCCATTCATGCCACTTTATAAATGAAGATCTGAGACCTGGAACGTATAAAGGACTTGCCCAAGCTGACCCTATAATGGGCAGTGTAGCAATTCAAAACCCTTACTCTAAAGTTCACATCACTTTTCCTATAGCCTAGAGCCTCTCTACTAAGACCAGCTGTTGTTTTGGAAAGAACACTGAGCAAATAGAAAGTTAAATCCTCAAGGCAAAATAACTCAAGAAAATAAACAAGTTATCCATGGGACCAGATGGTGGCACAATGGTAAAACACAATGCTCTGTGAGACTGACCTCCATGATAAGACTTGAAGTTCATGTTGGGAGATCTCTTAAAGTTTGCTAACCATGCATATGTCTATGAGATTTTCTCTCTCTCTTTTTTTTCTCTCTCCCTCAAAAAAAAATGTTTTAATGAAAAACTTTTAAAGGTCTACACTGACAGGCAACCAGAGAACTTTCCACTAACACATACTAATAGATGTTTTATTTCCCTCATGAAAACCAAAGAAAACACCAAAACTACTTATTCTGTGTTTTTCATGATCTATGTCCAAAAGTTTTATCTTTGTATTTGTCAATGGCATCAACACACATTGAGAAATTAAGTGGCCAAAGGAGTAGGAGATTTACTGTATTGTGACGCTTACATGGATGATAGTTTAAACATAACTCAGTTATACTTACCTCTAACTTGTAGTGGGGTTCCCTAGAAACATGAGGGTTTTTTAAATTTATTATCATAATCTTGTTTATATTACATTGAATCATGTGTATCTTTATGGTGTATTACATTTCTTTTTCCAGAAGGAATACCATGTATATCAGTCAAGACAAAGACATTACTACCCACATCATCATCAAATAGTTTTTCATCATTTTCTCCAGATGATGATGATGATTATTATTATTATTATTATTTTTAAACATTCAATCATTATATATCATTTTGCTTGTAAAAAGAATTTACCCAATATGAAATACTTCTCAGACTCATCCAGTTGGGAATACTATACATGCTATCATCAACAAGTAATAAACCATTTCTGTGTCCCACTAACGTCATGCCTCTATTTAATACTCTTCTTTTCTCCTGCCTCTTTCCACATTGTCTTCAGCATCCCTATCTATTTTCACTGCTTTTATGCCCTCCAATATTTCGATCTCTACCATAAAGTGTGGATAGTCAGTATAAGTAAGTGGATACATATAATATCTTTCTTTCATATGCCAGCTTGCTTTACTCAGCAATAGATCCTCCATATCTGACTACTTTCTATCAAATGCCAAGATCTTGCTTTTTAGGGCTGAGTAGTGTTCCACAGAGTATATGTGCCACACTTTTTCAATCCATTCATCTATTTGTGGACATTTGGGTTGGTTCTATATCTTAGCGATTGTGAATAAAGCTGCAATAAACTTTGATGTGCAAGCACTTTTCCAACTGAGCATTCTCCTGTCCTTTGGGTAGATACCCACAAGTGGGATTGCTGAATCAAATGATGGTTCTACTTGTAGATCTTTGAGGAACCTCCATATTGTTCTCCACAGTGGCTAAACCAGTTTACATTCTCACCAACAGTGTAGGAGAGTTCCCCTTTCACTACATCCCTGCCAACACTTATCACTTTTTATATTTTTAATCTTTGCCATTCTGAGGGGTTTAGATAGTACCTCATTGTGGTTTTAATCTGCATCTCCCTTATGATGATGGATGTTGAGCATTTCCTCATATGCTTTTTGGCTGTTCATTTCCTTTCCTTAGAAAGATTTTTGTTCAGCTCATTTTCCCATCTTTTAATTGGGTTTATCTTTTTTTTTTTTTTGTCTGAGTAAGCCAGTTGAGTTTCCTGTGTTTTCTGGTTATCAGTCTCTTGTCTGAGGCATAGTTTTCAAAAATATTCTCCCATTCTGTGGGTTGTCAATTCATACTTGTTGCTATGTTCTTTGCTTTGCAGAAACTTCTTAGTCTAATGTAGTCCAAGTTGTCTATTTTAGGGATTATTGCCTGTGCTTTGGGAGTCTTATTTAAGAAGTCTTTTCCTACCTACAATGTCTCCAAGACTTTCCCCAGCATTTTTCACCAGTAGTTTTATAGTTTGAGATCTTAGGTTCAAATCTTTGATCTATTTTGAGTTGAGTCTTATTAATGGTGAAAGATAGATATTCAGTTTCATCTTTCTGCTTGTGGATACCCAGTCAGTTTTTCCAGCACCACTTAGAAACATGAGTCTTAAGTATTCCTCCTTTCATCCAAAGCCTTCTCACACTCAAAAAAAATCATGTTTGGGTAATAAAAATGAAAAGGTTCAAAATGTTGAGAGTTGGAACCCAATGAGAAAATCTAAGAGAGGGCCTTACATCTCTAGGATAACAGAAAAGAGGCACCGGGAGGCTTAAGATACAGTTGAGTCTGCAGATGGTGTGGTATATCTTAGCGATTGTGAATAAAGCTGCAATAAACTTTGATGTGCAAGCACTTTTCCAACTGAGCATTCTCCTGTCCTTTGGGTAGATACCCACAAGTGGGATTGCTGAATCAAATGATGGTTCTACTTGTAGATCTTTGAGGAACCTCCATATTGTTCTCCACAGTGGCTAAACCAGTTTACATTCTCACCAACAGTGTAGGAGAGTTCCCCTTTCACTACATCCCTGCCAACACTTATCACTTTTTATATTTTTAATCTTTGCCATTCTGAGGGGTTTAGATAGTACCTCATTGTGGTTTTAATCTGCATCTCCCTTATGATGATGGATGTTGAGCATTTCCTCATATGCTTTTTGGCTGTTCATATGTCTTCCTTAGAAAGATTTTTGTTCAGCTCATTTTCCCATCTTTTAATTGGGTTTATCTTTTTTTTTTTTTTTGTCTGAGTAAGCCAGTTGAGTTTCCTGTGTTTTCTGGTTATCAGTCTCTTGTCTGAGGCATAGTTTTCAAAAATATTCTCCCATTCTGTGGGTTGTCAATTCATACTTGTTGCTATGTTCTTTGCTTTGCAGAAACTTCTTAGTCTAATGTAGTCCAAGTTGTCTATTTTAGGGATTATTGCCTGTGCTTTGGGAGTCTTATTTAAGAAGTCTTTTCCTACCTACAATGTCTCCAAGACTTTCCCCAGCATTTTTCACCAGTAGTTTTATAGTTTGAGATCTTAGGTTCAAATCTTTGATCTATTTTGAGTTGAGTCTTATTAATGGTGAAAGATAGATATTCAGTTTCATCTTTCTGCTTGTGGATACCCAGTCAGTTTTTCCAGCACCACTTAGAAACATGAGTCTTAAGTATTCCTCCTTTCATCCAAAGCCTTCTCACACTCAAAAAAAATCATGTTTGGGTAATAAAAATGAAAAGGTTCAAAATGTTGAGAGTTGGAACCCAATGAGAAAATCTAAGAGAGGGCCTTACATCTCTAGGATAACAGAAAAGAGGCACCGGGAGGCTTAAGATACAGTTGAGTCTGCAGATGGTGTGGTGGTTAAGGTGACTGGATCCCACATAGCCAAATTTGTGGTTCAAGTCCTAGACCTAACAGCTTCAAAATCATGCTGGGCACATGTGAATGTGTGCCCAAGATCCTGAGAAGGGAATCAAAGAGAAGGGATTGTGGTATGGCCATCTCTCCAGGGAGAGATTATCCCTTTCTCTCTTTCTCGCTCTATTTCTCCAATAAGCATGTACTCCCTATAGTAAAATAAAAATACCAACAACGAAAATCATACAGAGTCATCTGTCCTTTGCCAAGTCAATTATTATATGACTGTTTCTACAGAGACTACTGGACAGGAAGCAAGCAAGAAGCAAATTTGAGAACTAAATATATAAGGGGGAATATAAGAGGGAAAGACTGATTGGTGTTCCAAAGTACAATACTGCATATTCTGTGGACACATGCTAATTCATGAATTTATGCCATGGATGGACTAGTCTTCAGAATTATCTAATTTGTACCAAGACATAGTACTATGACAACTGTGACAATTGTCTACATTTTTAAATGAAGAACCTGAGGGATGCATGGCTATTAACTGGCTCATTTATTTCAAAACTATACCCTTTCTAAGACTTCCTCTCTTTGTCATCTCTCCTAAACCTGGTCACTCCTGGGTTCATTGTTGAGGTTTCTAATTGTTCTGATTCAAGAGTTAATAGTGGGTTAAAATTGGCAATCAAACTCACAATCTGCAATAGACTGTTGATATAATGCCATTTTTACCTAACTTTATAAAAGTATGCAAGACCTGCAATAAAGCACAGAACCTTCACTTCATCAGGAAGATGAGCAGCTATGCAAATGCACAGCTTCTTTTCCCCACTCACCTTCATGCATGGAAGCTAGGGTGCATGGGGTTGCCATCATTGAGAGACGTTCCAGTCTGTTTCCCAAAACTTATTTTCTTCACTATCCAGTCACATAGGCCCAAGACCTAGAAACCATTTCACCATTTTTTCAGCCCAAGTGATGTCTCATGAACCGCAAATAAGAAACAGCATTCCACATTTGCCTTAAGTCAGTAATTTCTAGGACACATGAAGTGAGCACATGAGGTCCAAGATTAATCTCCAAGACAAGCCTGGATCAGTCCGGCCCTGACGTTTACCCTTTACTCAGACTTTTATTAACATAGAATTGTCTCTTTTCTGTAGTTGAGTTCTCAGCTAAATAAAAAATAGGATCAAAGAGGCTGCAGATGGAAAATCAAAACATTATCGTCATTAACAGAGTAATGTTGGAGAGAGAAGCTTATATCTGTGAATACGTGAGCTCAAAACACCAAAGCTTGGGCTCAGTACAGAGGCACATATGGCTATGATGCTATGCTCTGCAGTTCGGAGCCACATGGAAGGCCCATATTCAATCCCAATCACACCTAAATGCTGAGCATGGTGGCATGTACCTGTAATCCCAGTGACTTGGAATGCTGACCCAAATTTGCAACTCAAATTTGTCTTTAAAAAGAAATGGAAAGATTGGAAAATATAAAGGCATGGAGAGCAACTATGGATACTAGAGACAGTATAGAAGGAGAGTGGGAAATGAGAGAGGGAGAGAGTGAGGAAATCAAGGGGAAAAAGAAAGCAAAAGATTTAAGAGACATAAAGTGAAAAATTATCTGTTAATGATAATGTGGTAATATCTTTAACTTAACCAATCAGTATACAGTATATTCATGAGGAGAAAGTTCATCTGATATGTTGTAACAATACACAGTGATTGAATGTAAATAAATAAAAAAGAAAAAAATGACTTCTTAAAAAATGTGTTTATGTCCCCACTTAATATATACCGAGTGTCCGCACTCTATGACAGAAACTGATTGACTAAAGGATATAAAAACATAGTAAATGGATATGAATACCAGATATAGTGTGTGTGAAAGAGTAGAGTATGAGGAAGGACATTTAGGAGAAAAATAGAGATGCAAAGTATTAATGGGACAAAGAAATGTTATATTATCTGTTGAAGAAAATTTTATAGTTTTATCAACTGGTCTAGGGACAATTGTTCACATGTTGGAATATTCACTTTGTAAGCTAAATAATGGATTTAATGTATAAAATAAAATTAAATAAAAAATAAATATATATGTTTTCTTAGTTTAATTCATTTTAATCTATTTTAAGGGTGAAATGGAGATTATTCTAATCTCTTACCTTTTTCTTACATGCATTTTTTTTTGTAAGAGGTCTTCAAATATTTACAGAAAGGGTGTATTATGAAAAACTGCATGAGTTTTGGGACCAGCAGTTAGCGTAATGGCTATGTCGCTGGACTCCCATGTAGTCAACCGTGGTTTGAGTCCCAGACCCAGCGGCTTAAACTCATGCCGGGAGCATGTGCGTGTGTGCCCAAGATCCAGGGAGGAAAATGGAGGAGAAGGGATTGTGGCATGGCCATCCCCCCTGGGGGGGGGTGATTTCTTGCTTTCTATCTCTGTCTCTCTCTGTCTTTCTGGCAAGTGCACATGCCCTATAGCAAAAATCTCTCAAAAAGAAGAGAAAAAGAAAAACTGCATGAGTTTCAAAATGTTTTTACACCAAAATTAACTCATGTTTTAATTATGGGAAAAAAAAGAAAAAGAAAAGAAAATTACATCAAAACTTAAAATTAGATTTATCCAGCAATAGCCACTGACTGGGACAACTCATGCTCCTGAAGGAACAAAACTGCCTTGGTCTTCCTAGGGCAGGATCAGTGTCTTGCATGCCTCCTCTGTATTGACAGGTAGGTGGTCAGTAGGGCAGAAATCCCAGTGCACAGTAATGACAAAGAAACCAGACACGTTTCTCTTTATCTAAAACAATAAAGTGTATGAAAAGTTGAGATATTATAGTTGAAATATTTCTTTTGTATGTAGTAATTGATTCCATACATCTTTATTGAGCACCCACTGTTTTCCTGGCTATGGTCCAGGTGTTGGAGATGCAACAGCCAACAAGATAGACTAAGTGCTTGGTTTTTTGAAACTTGCACTTTCCTTGGGGAAAAAGCAGATAGACAATTTAAGGACTAATGTGTTAACATGAGGCGATGAGTTATTTCTATGACAGAGACAGAGAAAAGGGCTGCCCTTTAGAAAGGGTCACTGAGGAGGTGATAGATCTAGTTATGCATGTGCACACACACACACACCTGAAAGAGAGGCCTTTCTGGCAATAGGAAGAACCAGTGTGGGAGTTTTGAGGGCAGGGCCCTCAAGAAACACCTAGGAGGCCAATATATCTGGAGCAAAGTGAGTGAGGGGGAGAAAGGGAGAAAGAAATCAGAGAAGGGACTGTGGGCCAAATTAAGTAAAATAGACAGTCTTGTAGTCTTCTTGAGTTCTCTCCCAGAGTGCATGAATTTCATATCTTCTCACTGCACCCTGGAGAAAGAAGGGACCTAGACAAACAAATGTCAATAATCAGAATACAGAAAGCCTGGATATTCACTTATAGCAGTCATAATTTTGAAGAAAATTGATATTTTTATTTTAAATCTCATTTAAGTAGAACTTAAAATGTGGAATTCTTGCTGTTTGGATATGTGATGTCATTCAGGATTCAAGAGAAAAACGATGTCTCCATGGCGTCAAGATGGAATCTGATACACAGGTTATTAAAAACCATCCCTTACGTTCAAACTAAATTCTTCCTGCTGTCATCTAGGATCATTTCTTCTTGTTCTGTCCTGACAGACAAGAATTGCTTGCAAAATACTGTCTGAGGAACTGCATTTCCAGAATTCTGCTCACATATGATAAAATAACAGAGCAGCTCACCCCCAATATATACCGCCGATGCTTACATGGACACATACATACCCACACATATGTAAATACAAACAGTGACTGCCAGGCTGGGTGCACAGGGATTCTTACAGCATGTGTTTAGTGCCTTACACAATAATTCACAAGGTGGGACCTCTCTCCTCCAAACCTACTTGCCATCACCTCCTCCCATACTGCTTTCTCTGACACCAGTTCTACAACTTCCATTCTATTCTCCACTTTACAGTTGTCTTGGATTTCCAAAACACATGGGGTTTGCCTTATGCCTAAAAGGTCTACAATCCAATTGCACAAGGGCTCTTGAGCTTCACAAACACCATCCTCAGATACACACCATAACCAGGAACTAAATCTCATGTGTGAAGTTGCATATTATCCAGTAGACTTGGTGCAAATTTAAATATTCTCAAGACTCTCTCAAGTCACATCTATGTTCACTAGCCCACCAATAATTAAAAAGACTTTTCCTAAGTTAAACACTTGGAGATTTTCTCTTTTTCAACTAGTTTTCTCTCTTCTCACAGCCTGCTATCCTAGTTAATCTTCATTTGTGCCTCCATAGCAGTTCTCATATTTTTTCTGTCCTTCTGAACCCTAAGAGAGAAACTCTCTTGGGTGGCTGTATCACTCAGGTTCTCATGGTCTCAGCCATTCCACCAAGTTTGACTGAAAGGCACCAACAGAAAGACAGAGATCTAGGTATTCCTTCTCTGTCATGGTCTTGCCTCAACACTGCAGCTCCAGCTCAGCAAACACCTCTCCATTTTATCATTAACTTTTTTTAATTAAGTTTTTTGTTGTTATTTTGTTTTTTGTTCATTTTTGTCTTGTTTTGTTTTTGTTTTTGTTTTTTTGCCACAGGGCACATGCACTTGCTGGAAAGAGACAGAGAGAGACAGTGAGAGAGAAAGTGAGAAATCATCCCTCAGAGGGGATGACCATGCCACAATCCCTTATCCTTCATTCTTTTGGGATTTTGAACATGCATACACACGCATCCAGCAAAAGTTTCAAGCCACTGGCTCTGGGACTCAAACCAGGATAAGCTATGTGGGAGTCTAGCACCTTAACCACCAGGACACCTGCTGACCCTATCCACTTTATTAACACCATTTTCTCCTCTCTTCTTTAAGCTCTAAAGGTGGTAACAGCTTGTCATTAGTGCTATTCTCTAAGAGCGTCAACATGGCTTGTTCATCCTTTTAACCCTGACTATGCTACTGTCAGTAGTTCCTTTATTAAAATCTCTTGATGTAAACCATCTGAATGGAATTATGCTTTCTTCCAGAACTTTACTGCCTGTTTTATGCTACTGTAGTGGAATACCTGAGACTGGGTATTAATAAAGAACAGAAATTTATCTCTCACAGTTCTAATAGCTAGGAAGACCAAGATCAAGGTGCCAGTATCTGGTATTTGGTGAGGGTCTTACTGCTGTATCTTCACTTGGCAGAAGGTGGAAGGGTAAAATAAGACAAATGTTGTGTCTTTACATTTTAGAAGAATAGAAAAAAGAAAACCCAATCTTATTAATGAGCTCTTTTTACAGCACTATTAATTCATTCATGAAGACTCTACCCTTATGACCTAAACACCACCTATTAGACCCACCTCCCAACATTGTTGCATTGGAGTTTAAGTTTCCAACACATAAATTTTGGAAGTGACAGACACATTCAAATCACAGCATCTACCAATTAATACTCCAGAAATGGTCTCTACTTAGTTTCTTCGGTCTCTGAATAAAGGGATCACTTTTCCTTTGGGGCACAAGTCTAAAAAGTATTTAGACATTGGAAGTAATAGAATTTGGTGATTACCAGGATGTAGGTGCTCTTCCATCTTCCGAGGAAGATGGAGAATCCATTCAAAAGTGGCTTAAGCAAGAGTATGCACTCACAATTCATCAAGAAAGAGCACAAAAGGGAACCAGCAGTTAGCGTAATGGCTATGTCGCTGGACTCCCACGTAGTCGACCACAGTTTGCGTCACAGACCCAGTGGCTTAAAACTCATGCCGGGCATGTGTGCGTATGTGCCCAAGATCCTGAGAGGAGAATGGAGGAGAAGGAACTGCGGTGTGATCATCCCCCCTGGGGGGGAGGGGTGATTTCTCACTTTCTGTCTCTATCTCTCTCTCTCTCTCTCTCTCTCTCTCTCTCTCTCTGTCTGTCTGGCGAGCGCACGCGCCCTATAGTGAAAATCTCTCAAAAAAAAAAAGGCACAAAAAAGGAAAGTCAAAGGTTAAAAGGTAAAGTCAATTGAGTTTGAGGCTCTGGCTGGACTTCTGGTGGGGATATTTCTGTATGCAATTGTGTGTAGGGGTCTATTTTCAAGAGAGACATCTGGACAGAGCTATCCTTCCCAGTTGGTGTGATCCTGGCACCGCCTCACTCTTCTATTGCTTTGCTTAGCTTTAACTGTATGCCAGTTGTTACCCCAATCCTTCCTCTCACCTTACCTTACTTAGAGTCCACATTACTGACTCAATGCATGGCTTTCTCTTAATATGCCTTCATGTCTTTTCCAGAATATCTAAAAATTTAATTTCTTTATAATGCCAGTTCTTGGTATAATCAACTACCTCAGTGAGACAGAATAACTTATGTCCTTACCCACCCTCAACTTCCAACTCTGGGCTGAGATGGAGCTCCTGCCTCCATGTCCCAAGAAGCAATCATTTCCCCATGTAAATGTAATTCAAGTCAGTCCCTGACTCTAGCCAAGGAGATGTCCTCCAAGTCCCCTTAAATGTTTAAGTATGGATCCTTTTCAATAAGCTGTGGCCATAGAGTGAAAGATAAACATTCCCACCTGGAAGTGATATTAATCATTCTTTTGGGAAGTGAGGGCTCCTGCTCAGAGAGTAAAATGTTATAAAAAGAAACGGCATCTTCTGCTAAAGAACAAGTGTACCTAAGCTCACAAATACACCCCCCTCCCTACTGAATTCAACTCCAGAGGCCCAGGAAAATTTCAAATCAACCTCCCTTTAGCCAAAGTCAAATCCTTGCCAAGATAGTGACAAACACATTCACTGGTCAACACTAAATCTCCATCTCTGCTTTTCTCATCAGCTACACCTGTGGCTGAGCCCTTGATCTCTCCCCAGTGACAGGAACCAGCAAAGGAACACATAGAACTCATCAGGAACCGGATGTCAATACTTTCCTGCTCTTGCTGGTCACCTCGCTAATTTGCTTCTCTTCAATTTAGCATACATTAATTGAGCACCTGTGGTGTGCCAGGCTTTGGGAACAGCCCTTCACATCCCTAAATAATTAAAGCTACCTTTTTTGCACTTGTAGGGATTACTATTTGCAGTAAGATAAAGACATACTATTGGGTCATTGGAAAAGCCATGATGTATTTTTCTGTTTTTCTATGCAAAAATGTGTCATGACTTTTCTGATGACCCGACATACAATAATAATGTATTGTGGTAAATATTAGGTTGTTGGAAAAGTCATGACGTATATTTCTATGTAATGTGTCATGACTTTTCTGACAACCTAATAGTATATTTTAAATGCCAGGGGAATACAGCTGAAAAAGCAATAAATCCTCTTTAGGATGACAGGAGATGAAGTAGGAAGATTTAGGAAAAAGCAAAAGGAGGGATGAGATGAAAAAGATGGCAAAGGAAATAGAAAACTAATGCACTAAGGTTAGAGCCAAGTTATAGAAGGGCTTCTTTTGCCACGGTGAGGAATATGAGAGTAGGAACTGGAAGCCCTTAACATAGATATTTCCAGTTTAGAGTCTTTGGACCATGGAAGAATGCCCTCGAATGTGGTTCTCAGACCAGTCACAGATACCAATCGCCAACACAAGTAGCAGATTTGGGGCTGTCCTTTACAAACTTGACATGTACATGACAGGTAAACACATGCTCAGTGGACTCAGATCAGAGTGTAGACTAGTTCAGGTAGATTATACTTGTGGAGTGAGTTTCATGTGGCTTAAGTTGAAAACAGTATTAACTTGTGGGAAATTGAAATGTTGGAGAAAAAGAAAAAAATCTCGTCCTTCCCCATAGATAATTTGAGAAAGATCATTCCAGAGGTCTCCAGGTTGGATTTTAAAGTGTCCTTGGCATTATAGGTAAAAGAGTATATGTTTGTGCTTTCTTTCTGAGGCAAACCCATAGCTTTTATCAGATAGATCATTGACTAAAAAAAATCAAGAGCAACTGCCTCACAGACTATTAGGAAAGGAACTGTAAGATTTTTTTTTCTGCATGTTAGAAAGATCCCACCTAGACACTAGAGTAAGCAGTGGCCCACGCGAACAGGCAGGGGTCTCCTCCAACCCCTATTCAGTAGGTTACAATGCTACCCCAGCTCTCTGGACCTCATGCCTAATGATCACTGCCATGCAATTCCTCTTCACAGATTTTAAAGATGCTTTTCTCTGAAAGTAAAAAATAAAAAGGCAGGAAAATCACTTAGAAAACATTAAACCCAAGTGAAAAAAATCAATTTAATAATCTTAATTCATTTTAGATGCTGTAATGATATATAGTGATTGAATGTAAAAAAATTAAATAAAAAATTAAATAAACAATATTTACTAAGCACCTCTTATGAAAGCCACTATTCTAAGAAGGTAAGATTCATAAACAGGTAGAATTTATAATAAAATGCAAGCAGAATAAGGAAATGGATCTGCTGCCAGGGAGATTGCACTCTAATGAGAGGAGTTATATTCTAATTTACTTAGAGGCAGTCTTGGATTTGAACTTATTCAGATGGGATAGAGTACAATGAGCCCAAGAAACACCAGTAGGGTGTGGATATATGGAAAAGAAGACCAAAAACATGCATCGTCAGGTCAGTTTTTATTGGTGTTAACTAGAGCTTAATCTTGCTGGAGACTCTGGAAGCCACCTCATAATCACCCCAACAACTAAGGATGAAGGAGATGGTAATTTAGATGCCACCATGTTCTAGCCTTGGTAAGTCCTGCCAAATATGCAGGCAATTGGAGCTCTGGCCTCCAGAGGAAAAAATCCATAGGCAATTGGAAGTTGAACATTCACTTCAATGGTAAATCACAAGGCGATATGGACAGAACAAAGGCAGTATTTGCTTTGGGACCCTAAATCTTTGAATACCCTGTCCATTCATTTGTTCATTCATTCATGTATTCCTCCTCCATTTATTCATCATCCATTTAATGATTGCATCCATTTAATATTTTGTTAGGCAAAGGAATCTCTATTTATGTCAACATAGAAGTCAAGAAATGAAAGTGACCTAAAGGGTTATTTAACCCAAAATGGAGTGTAAATAAAAATCACCTGAAGAGCTACTTGCAAATGAAGATCGTTGGGCCTGACCTACAGAGGTTTAATATGGTAGATAAGGAAGTGAGTCCTAGAAATTTATATTTTTACAAAACATCCCAGCAATCTTTGGACCATACTTTGAGAAACTCCAATATTATCCATTTCCTTCAATTTATAAATGAAGAAATTAAGAATTAAATATGATGACAATAATCATACTTCTACAGTGTGTTATACCATTTTCATGTCTTTTCATGCCTTTGCTTTTCTCCTTGCCAAGATCTTCCTTCCCTCCTGCCTCTTGGCTGCCAAGCAAATTCTTAATCATCTTGAAAGAGCAAGTTCTGGCACTTCTGCCTCTGAGGAATTTAATAATGCATCTTTTTGCTATGCTTACTGATCTCCTATAACATACCTTTATTGTACTTGCCACCATATTTCCTTATAATTGTTTTTATATATGTACATATAGCCCACTAGGAGATTTTCAAGGGTAAGATTTAGGACTTACTCATCTTTCGTCTCCCATGGCCAATGTTCACCTGTTGAAATATCCATTTTGTAAACCAAATAATAATGTGATTGAATGTATAAAAAAAAATTAAATAAAATAAATAGATAAAGCTTCTTTGATCCCATGAAAGTCGACCTGATCAACTAACCAGAGCCATAGGACTTGGTACCCATCAGAATGCATGGAACTTGGGAACCAGCAGTTAGCGTAATGGCTATGTCGCTGGACTCCCACGTAGTCGACTGGGGTTCGCATCCCAGACCCGGTGGCTTAAAACTCACGCCGGGCGCGTGTGCATGCGTGCCCAAGATCCCAAGAGGAGAATGGAGGAGAAGGGATTGCGGCGTGACCATTCCCCCTGGGGGGTGATTTCTCGCTTTCTGTCTCTATGTCTCTCTCTCTGTCTGGCGAGCACACGTGCCCTATAGCGAAAATCTCTCAAAAAAAAAAAAAAAAAAAAAGAATGCATGGAACTTGACCTGCTTTAGCTGGCCCAACCCTAGTAGTAAGAGCTATCCTCTAGTCATGGAGGAGACAGGGAGGAGACCCAATGACTGAACTCCATGGTTGCTCCCTGCAGGCAAAGTGGAATGCTGTCATAATAAGAAAGAGGTAATCCTTAGTATGAAAAGCTATTACTCACAGGACCAGCACTTGGTGTAATGGCATGTCACTGGACTCCCATGTAGTGTTCGAGTCCTGGACCCAGTGGCTTCAACTCTCACCGGGCACATGTGCATGTGTACCCAGGATCCCAAAAAGAGAACGGAGGACAAGGGATTGTGGCATGGCCATCCCCCCTGGGGGGTGATTTCTTGCTTTCTGTCTATCTTTCTTGCAAGCATACACGCCCTATAGAAAAAAGCCTTAAAAAAAAAAAAAGAAAAAGAAAAAAAGCTATTACTCTCTACTGACCTTGTCCTACTCCTTATAAAAGGAAATCATTAATTTAAAAGAATTTTTCAGTTCATAAAGTTGTGTATGAATCTAAATATCAAGCAACCTTAATATATCCTTTCAGAAGAAACTAGAACATAGTATTTCTGGTGTGGAGAGAACAAGGAGGGTGCTAAAAAAGGAGCCATCTGACACACATATTTTCCATGGGTGGAAGATTGTGATGCTTTATTACACATCAAGAAAATCTGCAGAAATATGGATTGTGCTCCTACCCACCCAACTATAAAACTGTCGACAACATGATATCATTTACAGTTATTTTTGAAGTACTGTTTATAGTTGCCTGCATAGGCTGGCCAGTTTCTTTGTATACTCCCTATTCCTATTTATCATTCATGCTTGGGCTTCCTTTGGGATACTTAACAAGTGCCATAGTGAGTAAAAATAAAATCCAGCTAATGTACAAAAACTTGCAGAGTCTCTATTTTGGTATGTTGGCTTCCCTTCCACATACCATATCCTTGTCACACTCTGTGTTAGCTATCCTGGGAAGGGTGGGACTCCCAGACAGAAACAGGCAATGCAAAGAATATTATAAAATAAATTGATTACTTCTCTTTGCCTTCTTAAACAAAGAACAAATGCCAGTTAGTTCTAACATGTTCAGACAGTCCCCTGAGAACAAGGACCTCGTCTTTTTCAAGCTTCCTGACATATCCTCAGATTCTTATATGCTCCTTGAAACATAGAAGGTGCATATTAAATATGTTAATGGGTTGATGAATAAAAAATTTCTGAAGGGATTTAACTCTTCTTACAGAAGAATTATATAAACATAAAAATCATTTGGGAACCAGCAGTTAGCGTAATGGCTATGTCACTGGACTCCCACGTAGTCGACCGCGGTTCGTATCCCGGACCCGGTGGCTTAAAACTCACGCTGGGCGCGTGTGCATGCGTGCCCAAGATCCCGAGAGGAGAATGGAGGAGAAGGGATTGCGGTGTGACCATCCCCCCTGGGGGGTGATTTCTCGCTTTCTGTCTCTATGTCTCTCTCTGTCTGTCTGGCGAGCGCACGCGCCCTATAGCAAAAACCTCTCAAAAAAAAAATCATTCTACTAATTAAAATTCAAATTATCAAGAATTAGTATAATATACATATATATAGCCAACCACACACACACTCACAATTCAGTTATAGTTCTAGTATGACTGTGAATTAATTACGTAAGTTGTCAGTGAAAGTTTAACTGGGAATAATGAAGGTAGTATATGACTTAGCATACACATCTCTTATCTCATAGTCAGTTGTGATATTTCCTACTAGTTTGGCTACCATTCTAGTTCTCACAGATCAAGTCAAAATTGGTCACCTACCAACTTGGATGAGAACTGATTGCTATGGACTTTGAAGAGATTTCCAGGTTATAATCCTATTATTATTCAAAGTTCATTTCTTTTCCTTTTTAACTTGCTAACCTTTTATATTTTAAACAAAAAGTAATAAGTTCTTTGGAGAAAATTTATAATCAAATGAAAGTAAATAAAAAAGGGAAAACCATTATTCATTTGTTCTTTTACTCATGCGACCCTTATGCCTTGGATAATGGTTTGTCCCCCAAAGTTTTGTTTTAGAATTTCATCTCCAGTGTAACAGCATTGGGAAAGGGGTGAGAACTTTAAGAGTGGAGGCCTATTGGGTGGCGATTGGATCACGAAGGCATCACGCTCATGTATGGATTAATTATGTTTCACAAGACCCAGTGAGCTCTAGTTCTCATAAGAAAGAATTAGTTCTTTCAAGAGAGTTATTGTAAAAGGAAGATGATGGCCCCCACCCACCATCCTCTCTGCTTCTGTCAGCCATGTGATGATGTAACTGGCCTAATGCCAGCCTAATGCCTTTGGACTTTACAGTCACCAGAATCATTAGTCAAATAAACCTCGGTTCTTTATAAACCTCTCAGAATCAAGTATTTCTGCAAGCAATACAATCGTGAACTAAGACATCAACAAATAATTTTAAGGACTGTTCTAAGGGCTAGGGATATGGCAGAAAGTAAGAAAAATAAAACATTTGTCCATAGAATGCTGACATTCAAGAGGGCAAAGAGGACTAATAAATCCGGGTGTAGTATCAAGGTGGTGATGAAACCTGGTAAGAAAAATATAAAAATTAAGAGTCTTGGACCAATGTAATAAAGGGTCCATAGGGAATGTCCTTCTAATCAGGTGACAGATATGCAGAAACTGAAGGAAATTAGAGTATGAGCTAAGCTTATTTTCAGAGAAAACTATTTTATCCAGTGTAAGCAGCAAACACAAGGCTCAGAGGCATGAGTGTTTCTGACATGATGAGAAGAACAGAGGAACCCGAGTGACTGAAAGTTGAGAACAATATGATTGGCAGTCACTAAGGAGAAGTTGGGGGCTCTGGATAGTTGAAAAGATTCCATATTTTACTATGAGAGAGACTGAAAGCCACAGGAGGATATGTTGTCACATGATGATCTCAGTTTTATCTTTAAAAAATTACTTTGGAAGTTGTGAAAATAAGAGATCGTAGGGGGTAAAGGCAGAGAGAGGGCCTCCAGTATGAAGCTGTTGGAATAGACCTGGTAAAAGGGCAATCGTGGTTTAGGCCAGGGTGCAGCAGTGGAAAGTCAAACTGACTAATATGTGTAAAGCTCATGGCAGTGTCTGGGACACAGAAAATCTCCATATCCTACAGCTGCTATTATTAATATTGCTGTTATCCTATTTTACCTCTAGCCAAGAAATGGAGATAACAAATCCCATAGGGGAATCCTTGGCTCTTTGAGCTATTGCCTGCCACATGGTTCTCCCTTACAGGGCTTTTAGATATGATTTTGGTTCATTAGCATCCTTTGCCTGATAATGATCTGTTGTTTATCATATCATTGGAATGGATGTGGTTGTAGTGATTCTAACACAGATTAGCTACATGACTTCTTAGGATCGGGGCTGTTTTTCTTCTGGGCTGTGTGCCTTTATGTGAGTGTATGGATGTTGTCTTAGGTGACTTGAGCTGCCAAAGAGCAATATCACAGGGTAAGGGTTTAAATAACAGATTTACTTTCTCACAGTTCTGGGGGCTGGAAATCTCAGCTCAAAGTGCCTGCCAATTCCCTTTCTAGTGATGACTCTCTTGCAAGCTTACAGAAGGCCACCATTTCACTGTGTGCTCAAATGGTCTTTCTTCAGTGCACTCCTGAAGAGAAAAGGAGCAAGCTCTCTGAGATCTCTTCCTATAAGGGCACTAGTCCCATCATGATGTTTCATGAGATCCAGTGAGTTCTAGTTCTCATAAGAATGGGTTAGTTCTTACAAGAGAGAGTTACTATATGAGGATAGAAGCCCAAGGTCTTGCTCTCTCTGCACATACCCACCATGACCCTTCCCACCCTCATGACATCTTCTAGATCTATTTCCCAATGGCAACATCTACAGGCTCCATCCTACTGTGGTTTAGGGCTTCAATATATGAATTTGAGGAGAACCCAATTTAGTCCGCAATAGTGTTGTACATCCAACAAACAATAATGGCACAAACACCTCAAACCAGAAAAGGCTACTTCCATTTGTTCTTGCTGCCAGCATTCCTGACTACTCTGTTCCCTTCCCTCCTGTGGAATTCCAGAAAGCTTCACTCTTGTGCACACCTCATTATCCCTTTTCCAGATTTGCTAACTTAGACCTGTGCAGCAGGAGAAACCATCCCTTGCCTTTCCCACTTTTCCTTAATTACTTATTCTACCCACCAGGATGGAGATGCTTCCTTACCTATCTGCTGAATAATTCCCACTCCCTTTGATATTTTCTAAGCATCATTTCACAAATGTTAGAGAGCTCATCTAAGGTTAGGAAAAAGCTCTCTGTGAAGAGGTTCCTTAATCAAGTTGCATCTGTCAGACAGCCCTATAGTGTAGCACTTAAGTGCCATTTATAGTTTGAGTCTCTCAGTCTAGCGGTTTGAAAAACACACTAGGCACATGTGCATGCATGTCCTAAATCTTCACAGGATGGAAAAGTAGAGAAAAAAGGATTGCAATGTGACCATGCCCCATTAAGGGCTGTTTTCTTTCTTTCTCTCTCTTTCTCCTCTCTCTCTACCCCCTCTCTCCCTCTTTCTGTCTCTCTTGTGAATGCCCACATGCCTTCTACCAATAATACATACAGAATCTATATCTATATATGCATTATACTATATCCCTCTATATAATAATATATAGCTACATCATCTGTGATTAGAAAAGGTCGACGACTTGCAGAAGCACTTGCTGCAAGTTATGGGCTCTGGTTCCAGGTAAAGCTCTTTTGATCTGCTCATCTCTTTCAAGTGAATTTGCTTTCCTTCCTGAATATTTCTATGTACTCAAACTCCTGCAGTCTTGTCTGTATGTTTTTCAGTGAGTCTCACATGGAGCCTTAGCGACACATGATGAAATAGGATTGATTTCTGAGTAAATTGACACAGTTAACTCTCTGAGCCTGACTCCTAGTAACCATCAAAGAAGTCATCATCAGAGGACAGAATGGAATCAGTAGATAAAACTGCAACATTCTAGCTGGGATTTGGTGAAATACCACAGAATTTGAATCAAAATAATTGAGTTGGAGTCCCAGTTTTATTTTGTGATCTATTAGCTTGTGATTTTTCTTAACTAATTTGACCTTCCTAAGTCCCAGATTTCACAGGGATCTTTATATGCATGCAGTGCATTGGTAGAGAATGTAAGTGATATGGGTAGACCAGTAGGCATCTTATCCAGGCAGACATAGCAATTGGCTGCCAGTATCGGCTGGGTTGGCTCCACCCCCCCACGGGGAAAC
>NW_006160057.1:2037878-2069841 GCF_000334495.1 Tupaia belangeri chinensis
AATTGGCTGCCAGTATCGGCTGTCTAGACTCCATCTCCCAGAGGGAAACTCCCATAATCCTCCACTTAGTTCTCAATGGTGATGACATTAAATTAGTTATCAAAAAACCTTCTCACAAAGAAAACTTCAGGTTTTATAGTTAAATTCCATCAAATATTTAGAAATGGGCAAATACCAAATGAAAACTCTCCCAGAATGGAAATAACACTCCCCTGACTCATTTTATGAGGCCAATATAACCCTGCTACTAAAATCTGGAGAAAATTAATAAGAAACCGTAATACACAACAATATCTCTGGTGAATTTGCTATAAATGCATGGGTAAATTTACTATCTTCTTTTCACAGGTGAGAGAGTGAAGCTTGGAAATGATAAGGAACTTTCCCAAAGACATTCAGCTAAAAAGTAGCAGTTCTAGTCTATCAGACTCCAGAACTTCTGCTCCTAACCCATATGTTAGAGACTCTTCCTCATATGTTTATTGAACAAACTTAATTCTAAATGAATGAATTGCTAATAGATCAACTCGGCCTCTGAGAGGTAACAAGAAAGTGTTCTAAGGCATGCAGGTGACAGGTTCTACTTGAGCACAGCCACTCCCTCCTTGTCCTCACCTCTGGCCCTTGAAGTTAGGGATAGGCTCCTTCATCTGGCCAAGACTTGTTCACCACCAAGAGCTGCAGGCTCTGGGTTTTAAGAGCTACAGTGTCAGCTCCATTGAAATTGCCAAAGTCACAGTTGTTTAAGAGAGTTGCATAAAGCCAAATAAATACTGAGGTGGTTTGACACGTGGCCAGTTCATGCCCTGCTCATTATAAAATAGGGCACTGCCAGCACAGAAATGGTAAGAGCAATTAAGTAGAAGCAGCTGAGTCTCATGACCATAGTCCCCTTCTCGGTCTGCCCCTCATGTACACTTTTCAACAATCTCCCTTGAACCTCTGAGAGAGAGGGGAGGGTTGGAGGCTGAGGTTCCTCAAGGCTCATTTCATAGAAATGTACTTCTGTCTAGGAGTCTATGGCCTGGTTGTCTCTCCACCAGAGACCTGTGTCTAGGAAGGGAAGGACTTGTCCTCCATTTTACCCAAATCTAGGGCAGCCCCTGCTCTGAGCAGTTATCTATCTTCAAATTCACAGAATGCAGCAGCAATAACACCAGATTAATAACACCTAGCTCCCACAGCCAGTCAGTTATCCTGTCACATGCAGAGGTGAGAGGACACTTCTTTTACATTGAAGCTAGAAATGAATTCTAAAAGATGAACCACTTTGAAACCTAAAATCAGGAGAGAATATCAAAATACCACTGAGTACCCATAGTATTCTACAAGACCGCAGTTCAACTTTCCCTTATGTATTTTTCTCATAAATATGTACTAAGGACCTTCACTAGAGTATTCTCCCAGCCCAACCAGCCTTAGCATGAATTCCTAAAAAGCACACCTTTCTCCTGGTATATGAGTCCAGAACAAGAGCTTGGCGAATGGCTAGGGTGCACTCCAGAATAGTTGAGGGTTTTAAGACATACTGCCCTTACTCTCTGTTCTTCTACTGATTTTCAGTGTTTCCTATGGTACCTCCATACTGAACAGGGCTGACTTGTGTAGTCAATAGGATGCTGTGAAAATGAAGGAATGTGATATTTAAGGATAGGTAATAAAGAATATTAAGACTTCTTTATCATACCCTCTTAGAAGACTCACTCTGCGAAAACTAGCTACCATGTCATGAGGACACTCAAGAAGCCCTCTCAGGGGACTCACACAGAATTGAGGATTCCTGCCAATCACATGTGAGGAAACCATCTTAGGGGGGATTCTCCAGCCTTCATCAAGCCTTCAGATGACTACAGTTCCCCTGCATCCTGATTACAACCTCATGAGAGACCCTGAACCAAGACCACAAAGTCGAGGCACTTTCAAATTCTTGAGTCAAAGAAACTAACTATAAGATGTCAGGTTCTTAGGTTTTGTGGCTAAGTTTTGGGGTAATTTGTCACCTATCAGTAGGTAGCTAATACACTAAGCCTTAAAGAAGTGGAAGAATTTCAATTATCAAAAAGTGACTGAGGACAGTCCTTAGATATGGGAAGACTGGTAGAACAAAGGAGAGACAAAGTGACAAGACGTATCTATTGGAATAGGAATTCACTTTCTAAAAGGATCCAAAAATTCTCCACCCTTTTTAGGGTGAATATTGTCTTGAGGGAGTAGAAACTTAGTTTCTAGTGGCATGTCTTCAGGCCCTCTAAAGGAAAATTGGGCAACAGCGTTTTTGCAGAGCTCCACACCACAGGAATGTCCCACCTTTAAGTTCACAACAGCCACTTGACCAGGGATAACTTCAAAGGAAACTCAAGTGTAGAAAAAAATATCCTGTATACTGCAAAGAGTGGTTAGCCTGGATAATAGGATGAGAAATGAAGGGCAGTAACTGGAGGGCACAGAAGAGACACTTATCATTTATTTCTGTATATCTACATTATTTATGCTTATACGACAAAGGAGAAAAAAATATTTTCAGTTCTACTCTAGTCTGAAATTAAGATTTTTTTAAAGTTGTTTTAAAAACCAAAAGCCAAGAAGAATGAGTAATTTGGTCAGGTATTGCCTATCCTCCTTTATATTCAGGATGCCTGTATAATTGGGGGCTGGGTTGGGGGGCAGAATGGTAAGAAAAAAGAAGCAATTCTTCTTGTGTTCACTATACAGATACTCCAACCAGTTCCCACACCAATGGAGGAAGCATAAAAGTAAGGGATTCTGTCCTCCAGAGACCTGCCAAGACACAGAAAACAGAAGCAAATGTTTGCTTCTTTAAGATTCAAAATGAAAGTTTGCTTCACTAACAGAATTTTCTGTAAGGATTCCCCAATCGGCCCCCAGCTATGGGGCTCTGAGAAAAACCTCTTTCAGCCATGTGGATACCCAGGAAACAGAGCAGAAATTACTTCTTAAGTCTGTAAAAAAAGTCCTTCAGATTTATATTTAAACATATTTAAAATATATCTTCAGTGGAAAAGTAGAACTTCTTTTTTATTATTATTTTTCATTTTAATTTACATTTAATTACTGTACATCTTTATAGTGTGTACAACATGATTTTCCCCAGCATGAATCAAGTGCATATTAGTTAAGTCAAAGACATTAATTACTATACACATTATCAACAGATTTGTGTTTGGTTTTCTATTAAATATGTTGTTTTTTCCCTGATCCTCTCCCACTTCCTCCCTGTTACCCACTCTCAGTTATGTCCTCTCAGTCTGTCTTCAATATCTACAATCACTCTCCCTACTATTTATTATATCTTCTGATCTTTCCATTTATGCTATAGAGCACAGACATTTGACAGGGACATACGTGCCTGTCTTTCATAGTCTGGCTTGCTTCACTTAGCATTAGCTCTTCCATATTCATCCACTTTGAATGACATGTCAGGGCATTATTGTTTTTACATGGGTGAGTAGTATTCCATAGAATACATGTACCACATTTTTTCAACCCATTCATCTGTTCTTGGACATTTGCGTTGACTCAATGTTGTAGCAATTTTAAATAATGTTGCAATAAACATGAATGTGCAAGTGTTTTTACAAGTGAGGGTTTTTCTATTCTCTGGGTAGACACCTAAGAGTGGAATAACTGGGCCATACCATAGTTCTATTGGTAGTAGAGCTCCTTTTTTAAACCGGATATTAACAAAGTAAGAGAAATGAAAGCCCACTATGGTCATAACTAAAAAGAAGCACTTGATGTAAATTCAAGGGAAATTTTAGGATGGAAGTTATAACCTTAGAACAACTCATATTAGTTACCAGGAAGACCAAAAGTTTTTATAGAAGCCTGTAGGTACATAATTCAATCTAAAACTTCCTTTTCTTTTCCTCTGCGTTGTCCTAAAAAGGTAAGAAAGTGAGGAAGAAAGGTGAAAATACTAATTTTTCCATTTCCATTATGAAATTATTTAAGAATATTTTTAAAAGATATAATTAGATGATAGGAAAAAAATCTGCCACCACTCAGAAACCCAGAATACTAAGACCAAAGTATGCCTGAATCTGTACCCTTAAGGAACTTAGAATCTGAGAATTTAGGTTGTCTTAATGAGACCTAAAGTCCATCAACATTAGCCTACATCTCTAACAGATAACAATGAAAATAATGTGAAACACTCAAGTCAAAGTCTTTGAATTTCTTTAAACGATGCTTTATTCATCAATGCCTTTTAAGTACATAATTTTATAGTTTGGAGTTTTTAAAGTTTTTAAGTTATTATTTCATTCATGAGAAAGTATATGTGTATGCATGAGAAGGAGAGAGACAGGCTTCCTCAAGAGGGTCTCATCACACCATGATTCCCTTCCCATAACCCAGTTCTTCAGGATCTGGCATGTTTTCAGAGCAACCAGGGATCCAAACTCAGCCTTGCAGCTTCCAGCACTACAACTCAGAATGCCACTAACTGCTCCACCATGGTTGAACCTACTATTTTATTAATATCAATATTTTTTATTTAAACTGGACAGTGAAAATCTATTCTCTTAATATTCAAGTGTGCTTATTTTTTTTAATTTATTCATTTATTTCTTCCATGAGAGAGAGAGAGAGAGAAGCAGAGAGACAGACAAACAAATACAGAGACAGACACCCCAGCAAGGTCTTCTTGCCATAATCCACCCCCAGTCTCAGTCAGCCAGATCACAGAAAGCACTGCTGCAGTGGGGCAAGCACTAGAGTCCTATGTCTCCTATCTACTACTATGGCTGATAAGGATACATGCATGTTAGCGTGTAGCATGTTGGTTAAGGCACTAGCCTCCCACATGACCAACCGCAGTTCGAGTCCCAGACCTGATGGCTTGGTTTCTTACTTTACCTCTCTCTCTGGTTCTCTCTAGTGAGCACACATGCCATATAGCAAATTTAAAAATACTAATAATAAGAAATTAAATAAGTAATTCTTTTTTTCATAGTTTTCTTATTTTTATACATTTGATCACTGTGTGTCATTAGAGCTAGTAAAATGAATTTTACCAGCATGAATATGCTGTACATGAGTCCAATTAAAGATATTATCACATATGTTATCATCAACAGATAATTTTCCATTTTCATGTCCCTTAAACATTTTGCTTCTTTTTCTTCTGGATTCCCTTTCTCTCACCCTCCCCATTTAATTCTAAAAAAATTAACAATAAAAAAAAAGTGTGTGTGAAATTGCTAATAACCCTAACGGCAAATAGAGAATTCACTGAACTACATAAATGGCTTCTGTTTATGTTGAACATAAATTTCTTGTTTGAAGAGATTCTACCAAAATTATAAAGCCAAAACAAGAATATATGCTATTTCATCTTCCTTTATGTTTTGCCAATAATTTTACTCTTAGCTGGATTTCTCTCATGGTTCCAAAATGATATTTCTCTTCTCCTCCCCATGGGGTGTCTTTATGTCCCACTATAGCATAGGAAAAAGGAGTAGGGAAATCCTAACTGCACTTATCAGATAAGTGTTGGCTATTAGTCAACAATAAATATTACATTGACTATGCAAATCAAAGGGATACCTATCATTTGAAAAACAATCCCCTTTCAAATAATTTCAGAACTTAAATCTTTTTGTTGCTCAAGTTCAAAAGACTCTTCTCTTTAAAATGAACTTGTAGAACCAGGAAGTGGCACAGAGGTTAAGGTGGCTGGATCCCACATGGTTAACTACATGGTTCAAGTCCCATACCTGATGACTTGAAAATCATACCAGGCACATGTATGTTCATGCATGCCCAAAATTATACGAGAAAAATGGAAGAGAAGGAATTGCATCATGGCCATCCCCTAGAGATGGGAGTGGGGTGATTTCTCATTTTCCTCTCTATCTTTTTGTCTCTGGTGAGTGCATACACCCTATAGCAAAACTAAATGTGTTATATATATATAAATACACATATATATCACATGATATATACACATACATATATATATACACATAATATACACACATACATATACATATAATATACATAATACACATGCATACATACATATACTAAATTGTATATATACATAATATATACATAATATATATACATATATACACATAATATACACATAATACACATACAATATACACATAATATGCACATACATATACACATAATGCACATACACATGCATATACACATAATACACATGCATACATATATACACATGTATACACATGCATATATACATATATGTGTACACATAATACACATACATATATACACATGTATACACATGCATATATACATATATGTATACACATATACACATATACAAATATGTGCATGTGTATATATATACATATATGACAAGATCACATTAAAATTACAGATCTTGAAACCTAGAAGGAACCTTGAAGATCATCCAATTCAACCAACTTGTTTACAGGAGAAATTGGGACCCCAGACTGGTCTCTGAAAGATGAGAAGGACATAATAAGGTGAAGAAGAGGCAGAAGTAGTGAATAAAAGGATATTTTTAGCAGGGAAAGACCCTTGATGGAAGAAAGCTTCGGAAACCGTTGTGCCTGAGTACAGAGACCAATGGGAAGAATGGTACCAAATGAGGCTAGATGACAGGACACAGGAAGATCTTCTAAGATTAAATTTCCCCAGTGCCTACCAATAGACCTGTGAGACTTGAATTGTTCTAAATATGAGCAGATACACAATCAGATTTGTGTTTCTAGAAGATCAATCCAGCTGCTGTGCCAAGTTTATTGGGAACACTAGTGTTGGTCCTAAATGCTTATCTCGATTCTGTCCCTTGGTAATTACATGGTATACCTATGCCAGCTTCAATTTATTACCTCTCCAGTCCAAATCTACCCTTTAGTAGCTGCTTTGAAATAATCACAAAAGGGCCTTTGGTCATTTGTATTTTGAAAAAAGCGTATTAGTATGCTTTGCCAGTAGAGGTCACTTGAGGGACATTTCTGGTTGGACTCATCTCAATGGCTCCTGTAGCATATGCAGTTTTTCTCTGCAACACCCTTAGTATATAAAACATGATATTGTCCTTGGGCAGTTTCCTCCAAAACTGTCATCCCAGTGGCTTTGCTGGGCATTCTGTAGTGTTGCACCTACCAGTGGACAACTTTCCCCAACAGAATCTAGAAGGGGATGTCCAGCAAATCCTTCCAGAATGACCCCTCAGAAAACTTCTTTCCATCTTGTGATTCATGGCCACATGCTTTTCAATTGGTATAGATCTCAGCTCTGAGTGGAGGAGGTGCTCCTCCACGGGTACTATCCCAGGGTTACACCCCCAGCCCAAAGGGTAGTGGCTGCTACCATATCTGGTATCCTCTATTTCTCAGAGTTCTCTTTATCTTTTACCAGACATTCTTCCCATTTCTCCAATCCTCTCTAAATAATTCTTTGTATTAAACTTCCTGCTCACATGAGATGTGAGAACTGATTGGAGTACTGTGTCCATCAGAATCCATTTTCAGATTTCAGATCCTTGAAGAACAAAGTTAAATAATTGTCAGGGGATTTGTTTAGGGTGGAATGAATGGAATGGTAAAATAAACATTTAAGGCATTACTGATGGGGTTGGGGGCTAATGGGCAAAAGAAGAACATCTTCATATCTGCAGAATTTCCTATGTTCCAACTCACAAAATTCAGCGCACAAAACCCCACCTTAACTCTGTGAGAAAAGTCATGCCATTCCAATTGCATGTGAGGAAACTGAGACTAAGAGAGCTTACAGCACCTGTTTGGGGTTATACAGCTGTAGAAAGTGGAATCAGAATGTGTCGCTTTCCACTACTTCTTACCTTGTCAATTATATTCCATCTTGTTTCGGAATACTTGTTTATGCACTGAATCTTTCCTATTTGAAACTCTAAAGTATTATTTACCCTTGTAACTCCCATAGCACTTAGCAATATTAATAGAGGATTAATTCAGACACATACATACACACAACACACACAAACATACACACACACCTTAAACCACATCCTCAGATGTGTCACTTCAAACATTTCCTCAAATAAACTAACAACCTTCACCTTACTCACACCTTTCATAAATTCACTCAGTATTGATTTCTTCAGCACCAGCATTACAGCTACACTCCTTCATAACATTTGCTACTCATGTATGTGATTATTTGATTCATACCTGTGTATTTTTGCTTTCTCTTTTATGCATTTATTTCCATGCCATTATTATTCCCACAAAGTAAAGATGAATATGCACATAATAAATCTAGTAATTCATTCATTGCTCAGCAATTCAACAATCACCCCTCTGCTGGGCCATGCTGAGAGCCAGACATAGAACCATGAATGAGGCAGACATGATCTTCACTCTCTTGGAGCTTTCAAATTACTTGGAAAGACTGACATTGCATAATTCTTCACATGATGAATGGTAAGGAATCAAAACTGATGTAATCATGAAAATAGCAATTATCTTTTTAGGCACAGAATTTGTTTCTGAATGAAGTGTTCTGTAAATAGAGTCTCTACCATTACATCATTAGACCAGGAGAAGTCACCATGACTCCTCAGGTCTCAAAGCTCCCATATTCCATGATCTGCAGAAGCCCTGGAAACTACAGGTTTTCCTTGTAAGGCACATCCATGTCCAGGAGTAGCTAAGTAGAGCTACTTTATTCATTTTCCCAGGTTTTTGATGGTGTCTCCATCATCCAGTTTGCTACCTGGCCAGGACCTCTGCTGCTGAGAGATTAAAGATAAGTAAGAAGTCACAGGGGAACAAATTGTTAGGGCCCTTAAAGACTCCTCAACTCCCTGAAATTGGCTCATAGCTCCAGCCTCCAGATCCAGGGGCCACTGAATTTGTTGTTGGAATGATATGTGGCTGTTTCAGAAAAAAATGGACATTGACAGGTGAAAACTTAAAAGCAAAAGACGTAATATCCAATTTACTTTCCAACATATAAGTCTCAGTCTAAGAGGCAGATAAAGTTTCTTAATGTTTTTTTCCTCAGGCTCCTAACTGCAGCCAACAAGAATTCTTGTTTTAAGTATCATCCTCTGGTTTTCTTTTGGAAGTAAAGAATTGCCGACAGTAAAGATGGAATGCAATGTCCTTGGCTGTGTCAACTCTAGAAAGAACAGAGCTGTGTAGGTTTATGCCATAAGTCTAACACGTAGCAAATGTATAGATTGCAGAAAATCTATGTCAGAAGTGGATGGATGGACTCCTGCTGAGAAACAGATTGAAGAGCAAGAGAGACCAAGATATGTTCCCCGCAGGTTACATGCCATGTACTAAACTTGCCATTAATAAGAAGAAGATGGTGAGCAGGAACATATTAGTTTCTCAGCTCCCCCATTCAATCACTACACTAATATGTATCATGTGCCTAATATTACCAAGAACGAACAAAGATCAAGAAATGGACTAAAAGTAACAAAGTGATGAAAGGGATAGTGAAGAGGATGCATTCATTACTAAGTTCTTCTATATAGTTTACTTACATTGTTATGTTTATTATTTGCAATATTAATTAAGCAAATGAGAAAACTGAGGTTCAAAATCTTGAGAATGTGCCCAAGGTCACACAGTTGGTCAAGGGCAGGTGGGATCCCAACCTCTGTGTTTTGATTCCTTACTGTTACTCCTTGCTGCTACACTAAGTTGTTTCTAGACCTCAAGTGGAAAACAGTTGAAAAGTGTAACCCTAGACGCATTCAAGTACCAGAAAAATAGGCTAGTCAAATGGGTTGCAAGATCCTGAGTCCTGAAAAATCATAGAAATAAGAATTTAATTACCTTTGCAACCCGTGGTTATAAAGATTGAGAAACATGCAGACAGAATACACTACAGCATGCCTGCAAAAAAAACAAGCCTCCCGGAAATGCAAGGATGCTCACTGCCTCTGCCACAGTCCTCCCTTCCAATGCAGTCTGTTACCTTGACTATTAACTACTCATTCATTGCTTCACTCATTCATTCACCAAATGTCCAAGGGATTACAATGAGCTATGTAGTATCCATCTGTTCTCTGCCCTTGCAAAGTTTACTGTTGGTTAAAGCAATAATCACACAATTAAATGGATTAACATGCAAGCTGTAATAAGTGCTATGAAAGAAAGGTAAAGGGTCCAATGAGAGCTTATGCCAGGGGGACCTGAGTTAGATGGGGCATCAGGGAAGGTCTCTTCAGGAAACTGACATCTAAGCTGACTCCTGAAGGTTGAATGTCATTTTTTCAGGAAATATGGAAGAGTCATTCAGGCACAAAAACATAGTCCCAGATGGCCTCTCATGTGTCTGGTGGTTGATGAGCTGACAGGGTGAAAGAGAGAGGGGCTGGACCATGTGTCTCATATGGAACCAGCTTCTCTGGACTCACTTGTGCAGTGAGTAAGGTAGGCAACAAGAGGAAATGAGTTTCAAAGTGAAAGCACTTTTCAATTCTGTTTGCATAACATTTGCTATTGCCTCATTGGTGAAGCGAGTCATATGATCAAGTCCTGACTCTATGTGAGAGAACACCATTTAAGAGCATGATGCAGAGAGGTGTGAACAAATGGGTCATCACTGCAGCAAGTACCGTGCAAGACCTGAAGGGAGATACTTAGCCCACTCTAGGGAGGACAGGTCAGCTTCCCAAGGGAAAGGATGCTTCAGCAGAACCATCCAGATACAACACTGAAGAATGATCACCAATCCATCCTATAGATTATGAATTCTCATCTACAGAGAGGAGAGGAAGGAAAAATATTCCTGAGACCAGCATGTTCAAAGGCTTGGAAGTGAATTCAGAAACCTGTGAAAGGGGGACCAGCAGTTAGCTTAATGGCTATGTCGCTGGACTCCCACGTAGTCGACCGTGGTTCGCGTCCCGGACCTGGTGGCTTAAACTCACACCGGGCGCATGTGCGTGCGTGCCCAAGATCCTGAGAGGAGAATAGAGGGGAAGGGATTGCGGCGTGGCCATCCCCCCTGGGAGGTGATTTCTTGCTTTCTATCTCTCTGTCTCTGTCTGTCTGGCAAGTGCACACGCCCTATAGCAAAAACCTCTAAAAAAAAAAAAAAGAAAGAAAGAAAGAAACCTGTGAAAGGATGCATTATGGCATAGGGTGAAATGCAGAAGTAGTTAAGAATAAAACTGTGAAGATGGAAAGAATTACATTGTAAAGGGCCTTTTAAGTCATTTTAAAGAACTTGAGCTTTATCCCACAGGTAATATTTTCAGATTTGTTTCTACAAAGTCTCTACTTTTCAATGTAAAAATTGGGGAAACCTGTCAGAGATATTCTAGTTCAGGAGAAAAATAATAACTGTCTTTTCTGGAATAGTAGCAGTAAAGATGGGAATACGTAGTCAAATGTTAGGTATGATGAAAAGTAAAAATAATAGGACTTGATGAAAGAATGTGTATGGAAGGAAGAGTTGGAAGATTGATTCAGACTTTTGCTTGGGGAAAATAAAAAGAAGAGTGGCGTTTACTGCATAAGGTAGAATGGGACAAGTAGAATAATTAGAATGGAGATGAGTATCACTTTGGATGTTTTGATTTTCCATGACACAAACAATCAAGAATTCTGAAGAACATTAGATATATAGGTTTGACTCTTAGAAGAGAAACACAAACTAGAAACTATGTGAGTGTTCAATGTAGAGCTGGCGATTAGAGCCATCAGAGGAAATGGATTCAATCAAGGTGAGTGTCTACAAACAGCTTCTGACCAAACACAAAGATTAAAAAAAAAAATGCTAGTCTTGGAGATAAAAACTGAGTAAAATGAGCCAAACAAGGAGATGATGACTGACGAAAAGCTGGTGATGATTGAGACAAGGCGATGACATGGATTGTCCAGAAAGAATGCTTCCAAGGGAGGGTGTGGGAAGAAGTATATTACAGGGTTGAGTAGTCCTGTCAGGAAAGAAAAACCCTGGGCTAAAGACTTTAAAGAGCAGCAAAGGTTGACATTTAGGAGTACAAGCATACTGGGGTGCCTGTAGAAGGGGTGAGAATTGAGAAACTATAGAAAAACAAGTCAGAGCATTATGCTAGCAAGTTTGACTGCAAAGAAATAAGAGCGTTGCAAAATGAGTATAGAGGAATGATGAATTAAAGAATGGTTCATTTTTTTCAAGACTTGGGCATGTTAAATGCTAATGACAAAGATCTAGTAGCCAAAATGTATAAGACACAGAAGATAGAATGATGATCAATGTTTCAGGAAAGGATAATTGGGGCCAGCAGGTAACATGAAGGTCAAGGCACAAGATCTCACATGGCCAACTGCACAGTTCAAGTCCCAGATCCGGCAGTTTGAAAATCAGGCCAGATATGTGCACATGCATGCCCAAAATCTTGAGAGGAGAATGGAGAAAGAGTTGTGGCATGGCCATCTTCCCTTGGGAGTGAGGGGATGATTTCTCACTTTCCCTCTCTCTTTCTCTCTCTGGCAAGTACATGTGCCCTATAACAAAAAGTGAAAAAAAAAATTTAAAAAGATCATTGTCCTAGACTTTTTGCCCTGATCCCTTCTGGGGCCTTTTCTTCTGAAGTTCTTTATCAGTCTCAGCCACCTTGCCTGATTTCACTGTGGGGACTTTGCAGGGTGGGGTGACCAGACACTAAAGCTGTATAGTCCATGACCACATGGCCAGGGCAGGCCCATCCCAGCTACTGCCCACTCCACTGAGCTCATTGATCACATCATTCTCATTTTACATAATGGGAAGGGCTATATATTACTATAAACCTTGCAATGTGAACTTAAACAAATTACCCTAGGAGAAGTAGCCACCCAAGAAAACAAAACAGCTTACTCCCTCTGCTCCCCACTCGTTTCAGCCCCCCATGAACCCTCCCATTGTCATCACTTGAAGGCAGCCCTGCAGACACTACACAGCAGCAGTAAAGGGCTGGACAATAACATTTTGCTGTAAAACAGAGTACCAATGCCAAAATCTGTTGACCTCATTTGTATATAATGAATGAAAACCAAGAACACAGTCATTAAGGCCTCTGTCCATGGAGGGCAAAGCAAAGCAATGCAAAGGAAGAAAAGGAAAAGCTCCTCCTAAGATGCATTTGTGTGATTTGATCGTAATGGTGTTTCTGATCCTGGTTGTTTGTGAATAATAGTGAGCTTTGTTTCCTTGAAGATGAGCTGAACAAAATGATGCATCTTGAAATGATCAGTCATTCTTCAGGAAAGGAGCATGATAGAAACCTAAAAGTCTGTTCAGCTGCCTTTATTCCAACCTCCCTTTGTATTTATAGTATTTGCCAAAACATATTTAATCCTATAAAGCCGCAAGATGTACATTTTTTGGCTCATGTATAGACAGCTCTACTCAATTGGAAAAAGATGCTGTATGTCTTCCATTTCCAAAGCAAGCTTCTCAGAATGGCCTGGCCAGCCTAGGTCAAAGGAATAGCACAGAGGAGGGTCCTGGGATCTGAACCAGACAGCCTAGACACATGGAACATGGCCAGAGAGGGGACCACAAGAAGCATAAATAAATCCTGGCAAGTGGCGGTGAGCTGCGTTAGCATGATGGCCTCACAACCTGCCCAATGTACTCCCTGAAGAGTTATCTGAGTCACAAAGATGGTGGCCCCTGGCTTGGGAAAACATCTGTCCACCATGCATGAATCCGCCACCACAGGGGGAAATTGCTTAAGCGGATTGTTCAGATTCACCCAAATCAATCCACAGAAGTTATACATGGGTTCTATCTCCAAACCATGTCTTGCAAAGAGTAACGTTAAGGTCTCCCCATAAGGATGGTGGAGACCAGAGCAGAGCACTCCTCAAGCTCTACTAAGTCTCTCTGGAGCTTCGTTTTTTTTTTTTTTTTCTTTTCTTTCTTTAACCCAAAGTTAAAACTGCTTGGAGAATGGAGAGTCCACCTGTGACGTGTGGCCTTGGGATGTAACAAAGGTCAGACTCTTCCTTCCATTGCTTCATCCTCTTATGATTATATCATTTAATCTATAAACCCTGAGAAGGCCTCCTTTTCCTCTCTTCGTCTCAAATTGCCCATCTGTAAAATGGGAAGCAATACTCCCTACCTCCCTGGCTTGCACAGGAGGTTAATGTCCTTAACATAGGAATTGATCCCCAAAGGGCTTGACAAACACCAGTAGCTAGTCCCCTTCTTGATCTCTTATTGTTTCTGTTGCTATTTTCCCTAATGATCCTCAAACTCTTTGAAGGAAGGAATAGTATTTTGTTTCTCTGAGCCCAAACTGCAGTGACCAGTGCAGTGTCTTATGGGTTCATATTTAATACAAGTTGATACAAAAAAAAAAAAGAAGTGAAAGAAAGGGGGAAAAAGAGATAGGGGAATATGGGCAACAGAATCAGTTCATTTGTGTAATTAGGACAGCAATAGGAAGAGTTACTAAAAAGTAAAAGAAAATTAGCAAAATTAATAGCCAGCACAAACTTACATATGAAATGGAAGCATACCAGAGATGAAAATGTTCGGCTGGCCTCTGCCACTTAGGTGCAACCTAGGCCAAGTCCGTTCTTCTTTAGCCTCAGTTTCCACGCCTCTCAATAAGGAGGCGGTGCAGCATGATTGCTAAAGCTCCTCCCATCCATGAAATGTCTACGCTGTAATGTTAATGTAGCCTTGATGAAGTGGGCCATTCACCTAGCCAAGAATTCAGGGGCAAGCAGATGCTCAACTTGAAGGCTTGTGGAAGATGAGCAGGTGAGAGAAATTACGATAATCATAAGAAAAGGAAGAAGAGAGACCCACAGGTGAAACTCAGAGAATCAGAGCCCAACTAGCTCTAGAAGTATTTACTGAGCACCGAGGATGGCCCAGGCACTAGGAAAGATGCTTTCATGTGTACTCTTTAGAACACTGGGTTGAAAAAGTCCCCCTATGCTGAAGAGGAAAGGAGCAGAACTCAGCAAGTGTTTCAAAGCCAGGAACTCAGATGTGAAAGGAAGAGAAAATAGAGGATACAAATTTCATCCTCATAGACACTTGGGAGATAAAAGAAAGAGAGGGGCTGCTACAGATATAACTGCCATGGAATCACAGGATGAAGTAATCGGCTTCACCAGGAAGGGGCCCTAATAAGCTAAATTGTGGACCTAGAATATTTAGTAGAAATGGCTTATTGATAAGCTTTGATGACAAGAGCCAAGAAGAATAAAAAAGAAGAGACTGATTTCTGAAGTTATGTTGCCTTCCAAAAAGTGTTTAATTTTAACTCAAGTCGAGCCTTCATACTTGGCTTTAACACTTCTGTTTTCTCCCATCCCTGTCAAAGTCACCGTCTAAAACATGCACGCATATCCTCTCTCTCTGGCTTTTAGAATTTTGCCAGTTATGGTCTCCCACTCCATTGCCTTTCAAGTATATTCTTCTCAGTATTTTTCAGCTATTTCCGGCTTCAAACTGAGTATTGACTTGAACCATCTGTCAACCGTCATCTTGAAACTGCCTGAGGGCATCGCCACATTGTATAGCATATCCCTATGTCCAGTCCATGCTCTTAGGAGACTCTTCATCAACTGAGGTGCTGAGATCCAGGGCCCTACCAGGTAGAAGGTATTTCTCAAATGCTTCTCATCAATACTATTATCCAACCTGGGAGCGTGAGAGTGTGATGAGTGGATAGACTGGTCCAGCAGATCCTTACCTGGCTCTAAAGGATCATTTTCAAGCTCCTAATAGCAGAAGCAAGGCGGCAGGATTGCCAATGAGTGCTCAGAGAAAGGTAACTCATTCAGAGTCTTCTAGAAGAAAGGACATGGGCTTTGAGCCCACTGCTTTCTTTTGCTTTGTTGCATGCTATCTTTGATAATTCTCATGTCTCTTTCTGGAATATTCCAGCTCCCTACCTTTCACCTCTTAGTCATCCCTGAGATCTCAGCCTACACATCCCCTCAAAGAACTTCCCCTGCTCACCTAGTCTGAGACAGGCTGCTTTCCAGTCCCATGATTCTTTATTTCAGAGAATTCCCTTCAGTTTGTAAATATTCATTTATTAATGCAATTATTTGATATATTTATCTCCCTGCTGTAGACTTCATGAAGACAAGAAGCTGTCTTTTCTTGTCCAATATCTTGCACAGTATCAGAAGCATATGGATTCTATGAACTTCTGTTGATTGAGTGAAAGAACTCAAAGAGACAGAGAAGAAAGTGATTAGATCACCTCAAAACTGTGCAGCATTGATAGGTGTTAAGAAATTCACTGCACCACTATCCTTGCCCCAGAGTTTTGAGGCTAACGTTATGACAGAGGTCCATTCTCCAGCTAAAAAAGGAAGCCCAAGCACAGCATCAAGGATTATCATTCAGATCCTCTTCATTCACTCAGACCCAGAGATACCTGTTGAAACATTTATAACACTATCAAAGGGCTGGGTAATTCCCAGAAGAACTGTCTAAACATGAATAAAAATCAACTTTAAAACAATATAAACCAAGTAACCTCCTCCATATTAAATAATATACTTACAACCCCTTAAAGAATACCATCCAAGTGAACTATTAATGTGGAACAAAGGACTCCAACAATACCAGCACTGCACGTTCTAATCTTACCCAGGCATCCATCGAAGGAACAAGATGCCAGTGAACACCAAGACTTCTGAAAGTGGTTTTATAATCATATTAGCAACACATAAAGAGCCAGGCCAGATAAAACACTTGACTCAGAACTCAGAATAATAGCTGGATTGTGTGATTTCTCGATAGCATAGCAAACCACAAGAGAGCTAAAAGTAGTCATTACCAATGAATGAAAATAATAGGTATTGCAAGATAAATACACATGGGATAATCTGTATGGAGCCTGAAGAGTACTTAACACCCACGATGTAGCCATCCCTATCAAAGCACTGTTGTCAGCAAAGTAGCATGGTAGAGCAGGCATTTTTGTGATCAACAATGCCTCTGCCACTCTGATGGAAACTTTGAGTGTTTTAGAGAGGAGGTGCATACAAAAAAAGGCTTAATTTGAGGGGAAAATAGAATTAAAGTATGAATTCATTTTGCTGAAAAAATACTTTTGAGATTCATACATAGTTTTTTTTTCATAATACACATCTTCCATGAACTTTTTGAAGATCTCCCCCCCACAACAGTACAACAAAAGAGTACAGGTTTCAGAACTACAGTGAACTAAACTTGAATTTCAGATCTGCTCCTAATCGGTTTTATGCCACTAGGCAACCATTTCATCATCCATAAAATGGAGGTGATATTACTTGATAGGGCTTTAGCAGGAGTGATTAACAATGGCCCTTGGGCCACATCTAGCCCACCATCTGTTTTAGTAAATTAAATTTTATTACAACACAGCCATGCTTACTCATTTACATGTTGTCTACAAATGTTTTTATGCTACAAGAGCAAAGTAGTTACAACGGAGACCATATGACCTATAAAGTCTAATGTACTATCTGGCCCTTTACAGACAAGGTTGCCATTCCTGGCTGTAGACTGTGCATGTGCTGTTCCCTTGCCTAAAACACATATCCCTATTCCCTTCCACCTGGCCAATATCATCTCATCTTTCAAAGTCATTTCTTCAGAGCAACTTTCCCTAAATTCCTGATAATTCAGTATCTTGCTCTCTGCTCCCATAGTACCACTTTGGATAAGATTCATCACATTTGTAAATACTTGTTCACTGTCCACCTCCCAAACTAAACCATTAACTCCATGAGAGTCAAGATGATGTCTGCATCCTTTATCCTTACTTAGGACATCCTATATCCTTAAGTATTTTGTTAAGTTTCTACACAATCTTACCCCTCCATACTACTGCCCATCTTTGGTAGATATTTCTGTTAGTGGCCAAAGTTTCATCCAATATAGAAAAAAATGTAGAAAAGTAGGTTCATCAGAATAAGGAAAACTTTGAATTCCCTACTGCAATTCACAATGGTATGATTGTTGTCAATAAGTTAACACTGTCACTATAAATGTGCTTAAAAGAGTCTTTCTAGAACCCAACCAGTTTTGTTTTGTTTTGTCTTGTTCATTTTTTGCTATAAAGAGCATGCATTCAGCAGAGAGAAGAGAGAGGGAGAAAAATCACTCCCCATGGTTGATGGCCATGCCTCACTCCCTTCTCCAGTCTCTTCTCAGAATTTTGGGCATGCACACACACACACCCAGCTTGATTTGTCAAGCCTCTGGGTCCAAGACTTAAATCACACAGTGGGATTTTGCTGCCTTCACCTCCACACCACCTGCTGCTCCATCCAACCAATTTTGCCAACTATTATTTATCAAATATGTGCTCCATGAAGGTACTTTTTAGGTATTGAGGTGGATATAAAGAAATATAATCCAGCTCAGTCACAACTTACCTGAGGGCTACATTTTGAATTTAGATCATAAGGTAACATTTCTTATTGGAAATCCACTTGGAGAACATCATACCTTAGCATACCTTTCCATGAAGTTTAACGTCATCACATTTCTTCTTATTTAGGAAGAAATATTTTAATATTTTTCATTCTAGTACCAAGTAAAAGAGCAGTCTTACAGGGTACTTTTTGTGAACATAAATAATTTCGGATGCCAGAATCATGTCCCATGTGGCAAGGTGGAGTCATGCAATAATTGAGACCACCTTATCAGAAAGGACTTTCATGTCACTCCCACTTTGGCCAAATGCGCATCAATAGATAGAACGAAGAATGCAATTGTCCACACTATGTAAATGTGGCTAGTCGAGCATCCTCCCCTGCCCCCTGTACATGAGCACACACATGCATGTACACATACGAACACACACATGCTGAAAAGGTACACTTTAATTTACATAAATTATATATTCATTAGACATGATTCCAACTCTGCACTATATCCATCTCTTCTCCCTCTTCTGATTAGCTACCAATGTGGAAAAAATTTCCTCAAACCTAGAGGCATAAACCAACCACTTTATTATATTAGTGATTTTGTGAGTCCACAATTTAGTAAGAGCTCTACTAGGGATTCAAACTGGGGTTATCGCTTACACTGCAATTAGATTTTGATTGAGGCTGTACTTATCTGAAAGCCCAAGGCAGCTGATGTCCAAAATCTCTCACTCTCACGGTTTGCAGTTAAGGCTAGCAGGAGGCTGAGTGTCGGGCAGGACTGCCAACCAGACCATTCTCACCTGGTGTCTCCATGTGGGATGAGAGTTCTCTCTGCAAGGAAGCTGGGCTCTGAGAGGGAAGATTCCAAAAGACAGTATCCGAGACTGAGTTTCTAAATACACCCATTCGGAAGCTGCATGCTCTCTTCTAACCCAGCCTCTGAAGTCACAAACACAACTTCTACACATTCTATTGGTCACAAGTCAGCAAGTCCTGCACAAACCCAAGGGGAGGGGAATTAACACCATCTCTCCATGACAGCAGACTTTGTGGCCGTCTTTAACCAGCTATCTTCCACGTGAATAACCCTTATGGCCACTCCCATCTTTTCTGAATTCTTAAAATAACTTATTGACTATTTTGTGTCCCTCTCCCCACATAGCAAAACAAAAATGTGTATTTTTTATTATAGGAGAACTTCTGATCAAAAAGGTAAAAACAATAATGTATCCCAAGTACACTTGGAGCTCAGTCCAAACCTCCACACCTGCAATATCCACGGGTGTCCATTTTAAATGTGTGTTACCATGACATCACTTGCTATAAACAGCTGGTTGCAGAGCACATAGAAATTTCCCTGTGTCACTGACCGAATAATAACCACAGCATATTATGTCTACAGTTATGAAATTAAAACTTAAATGTGCAGTATGTAGTCATTTTCAAGATATCTTTACATTTTTAAAGGAAATATTCATTAAACTTTGTTTTTTAAAAGATATTTCTTTATTTAATGTTGTTATTATTTTTTTTAATTTGACCAGAGACAGTGAGAGAGCAAGAGAAAGGGGAAATGGGAAAGCAAGTCACCAGGTCCAGAGCTCGAACCACAGTCAGCCATGTGGGAGTCCAGCACTTAACCACACCACCTACCCACCCCTTTTCATTATTGTTTAATCTGACCAGAGAAAGAGAGGGGGAGTGGGAAAGCAAGTCACCAGGTCCAGGACTCAAACTGTGGTCAACTATGTGGGAGTCCAGTGTCTCAACTGCCACACCATCTGCGGGCCTCTGATGTGCTTACATTTTAATGCCAATAGTAAGCATGCGTCATAGGCAACCTTTGTCTTTGGCATTTCCAAAACCAGAGCCTGAGACAAGGATTTGGAGGCATGGTTCATTTGGGATGTGAGTCCAGAGAGCATTGTAAGAGAGAGAGAGTGAGACAAGGAATAGAGGCAAACCAGTAAGAGCACATTGCTGAGCAGGTTAGCAATGCAGGCACCTGGGCTCAATCCCCTGGGTACTTCTATTTTATTTTTTTAGAGAGATTTTTGCTACAGGGCAGGGATGGCCTGTAGGGATGGCCACACCACAATGCCTTTTCCTCCATTCTCCTCTTGGGATCTTGGCACACAAACACAAGCACTCAGCATGAGTTTTAAACCACTGGGTCCAGGACTCAAACTGCGGTCTTCTACATGGGAGTCCAGCAACATAAACATGATGCCATCTCCTAGTTCGAACCCCCTGAGTACATCTGCGAGACTGCCTGGAGTGTTGTCCCAGGCCGTCTTTCAGTAAGGGATGAGGTGGTTGTCCCCACTCCTCCCTACATCAGTTGGCATCACTCATGAGGCATTACATCCTAGGCACGTCCAGCCATCAGCCTGCCACATGCATACACTGAGCATCTTCTCAAGGACAGAAACCACTCTGGGAGAAATATACAGCAAATGTTGTGCAGGCAACTCCCGGAGAGGGCTGAGGGGAGTGGGTGGGACACCCACAGTGTCTGCTAGGCTGACTAGAGTGTTCTGAGCTTTATCTCCATTAATCCCCACAATACCGGTATTGCTATTGTTTAAGTTGTTGTTATCTCCACTTTACAAAGGAAGAAACTGAGGCTAAGAGAGGTCAAGTAATTGGCTCAGAGTCACACGGCAGATACAAGTTAACCTCATTCCAACTAAATTATTTCTGAAGGCCCAAAGAGGGTGAGTGTCTTGCCTAGAGCAATCCCATATCCATCCACACTACAATCAGACATAAAAAGCATGGTCACCTCTGGCTTGTTGCCACACGGTACCTTTTTGTTCTCTCTCACTGAGCTCCATGCACAGTTTAGTGAACAGCTTAACTAAAAACATCTACATGATTTTTGACTCAGAAAAGCAGACAATCCATCTTGTAAGTCAAAACATGTGTCATCTATACTATATGTTAAGAAGCTCCTCAACTGAGGATGCTCTCTCTCCCCCCAACTGTGTGGATCCAACCCAGAAGGAATCTTCTTTAGCAGAACTGCAATGTACTTTGGATACACAGAAGAGAAAGGGTAGGGAACACGCAGATTCAGCCAAGGACAGATTCATCGAAGGCTTTACTTTTCCTGGAATTCATAGCACTAGCTCAATGGCATGGACCTGCTGCCCAAACTGTAATTCTGAGCAGCAGCCTGAGCCAGGGGAATGCTTATGTAATGGAGTATTACTGGACCCTAGAAGAAGGAAGAGCACCAGGGTAAAGATGGTAAGGTAGTGGGGAGATAATATGGGGCAATCCTTGTGGGCCAGAACATAGCTGGGCATTTGTAAAACAAAATAGTAAACCAGAATGGATAAGAACTAACATTATTTGTAATTGATAGAGTGTGCAAGCACTCATGAGAGACAGAGACACAGAGAAAGGGAGAGAGAGAAAGTATTCCCCAATAGGGCACTGTAGTACCACAATTCCTTCTCCTCTGTATCTCATCCTATTGCTATTAGGCGCAAGCACACATACACACTTGGTGTGTTTTTCTAGCTATTGGGGATGATACATAAATCACACAGTTGGCCACATGGGATATGGCTCCCTTAACTATGAGGTCACAGAGTGACCCTAAGAATTTTTTTAAGAGATATTTTTGCTATAGGGTGCATGCACTCACCAGACAGGAACTGAGAAATCAGCCCCCAGGGGTATGGTCAGGCTGCAATCCCTTTCCCTCCATTCTCCTCTTGGGATATTGGGCATGCACACACACGCTCCCAGCATGAGTTTTAACCTGCTGGGTCCAGGACTCAAACAACAGTCAACTATGTGGAAGTCCAGCGATGTAACCATTATGCCATTTGCTGGTCCCAAGAACTAACATTTTTAAAGCAATATCTAAGCATTCGAACTACTCCCTGGAAATATCTTTGTTTTAGTTTGGTTTTGTACTGTTAACAGAAATACCTGAGCCAGGGTGATTTTATAAAGAAGATAAAGGTTTATTTACAACTCATGATCCTGGTGGCTGGAAAGTCCATGACTGACGGAAACACAGAGGATGGCAGGTCCGTACAGAGAACGACGTGCTGACTAATTCCTCTTTATAACAACCCCCTCTCATGAGCACTAACTCCTTCTCAGAAAGCTAGAACTCATTAGGTCTCAGGAAACATCATTAATCTATTCATGGGACTGTCACTTTCAGGATCACCACAAACCAGTCACAGCCTACTAGACCTTCTCCTAGTAGGCTAAGGATTGTATTATCACTTAATATCTTTATAATACAGACAATACAATAAAGTCCCAACATGGATTTCTGGGGGACATATTCAAATCATAGCAACCTCTTATCACTACCATTACGAATAATAACTAATGTTGCTAATGATTACAAGATCAGGCAGCAAATAAGGATCGGAGTTTAACTGAGATATGTATATATATATATATGAATAGTAACAGCTCCTATTAATCAAATACACATTTCCCCAGATACTTATACTCTTTGTCTTTACTCCTCACAATAACCCTATTATCATCCCATCATATAGCTCAGTTCCTTTATCAAATTGTTGTAATAATAATGACTACTTCATAGGCCTCTGTGACCATTATATGAGTTTATACACACAAAGAGCTTAAAACAATGTTGAGTATGTAATAAACACACCACACAGAAGTTATTACCTATTTTTAAACTGGGAAACCAAGACAACTGGGATTCCAACCACTCTCCATCTTTGTCTGCCATTCTTCCCCACTAAATGATTTACCCATTGAACCAAGTGTCAGAAAGAAGGAAACTAGTAATTGAAGAAAGGATTAGTCCCAAGGCAGCTGGCTTCTGGGCCACCTGTATCCCATGGTCAGAGCTAAATAGGAAAGCCCTGAGTGCCCTTGACTCCCATCCCTTGTGCTTTGGTGCCCTCTGCTGGTCTGAAGACTCAGTGCTGGAAATAAGTGTGCAAGGGGGCTGGGAAACAATGACTGGAGCGTGCATCTGCTCTTTACAATGAGGTTGCCCTGTACCTACATCCATCTGTGCCCTGTTTTCTTATTTTTTTTAATAAGTGGAAGAGAAGAAATGAAGAGTTTATGAGGCTGAGAAAATAAAACTTTTAAGGAGATAATATTAAAAAGAACTTAGGTTTACTGAGAGGCTCCTCTAAGTGAGACATTTTCATATGCATTTCCCCACTTAATCTGATTTACTCTCACAGGGCAGTGGTGTAAACACAGGTGCAAGGGTCTGAGAGGCAGACAGGCCTGGGAGCTGGAGGTCACTGAACTACGGAAAAGGATGGTTATTGCACTCACGTGTGCATACATACCTATTCTAGTATACTAGTAAAGGGATTCATAAAGGGATTCATTAATTTTTAGAAATTAATTAGCTGCATTCTAGTGCCCGTAAAGTTTAAATTTCACAGTAGTGAAGGGTTAGATGGTTAATGAGGCAATGGAGCATGAAAGAGGAGTTAGGCAGAATTTGTAGATTTGACATTGAAAGTTTGGCCCACAAAATAATTGATAAATTAAAGTTGACCTAAATTAAAATCTTTTATTCTGGAAAAGACCACAGGAAGAGGCTGAAAGACAAGCAATAGGCCAGAAGAAAAGACTTATAAATCACACTTCTGACAAAGCATTAGTGTCTACAATAGAATACATAAAGGACTCACAAAATTCAGCAATTAAAAAAACCCAATTACAAAATCGGCAAAAGATATGAACAGACATTTCACCCAGGAAAATACACTAATGGTGAATTGTTGCAGAAAACCAGATACTGAGGAACAGAAATGGCACTTAGAGAGATAGGAGAACTGTTTTATTATGTCAGCGGGCATGGAGGAGTTAATACTCTGAATCCCTGGCCCCAGGTGAGAGTTGGACACGGTCTTTTATGGGTGAAATGGGGAGGCGCAGTTTCAGCATGCTTGGAGTGTCCTATCCGGGAAGGACCTCAGTTTCTGCTCTAATACAGAGCTGGAAGAGAAGCAGGGAATCTATCTAACGTGTTCAAGGCCTCCAATAGCTGAACAGTTCAGAGGAGGGACAGCTAGTTCACCGGTGAACAGAAAGTCCAGGCAGTTATCAGCCCTGGTTTGCTTCAATGTTGCTCACAAGTTCCTCCATATCAGAATAGAAGGTTCAGGCAGTTATCAGCCTTGGGTTGCTCCACATCAGAATAAGCACGTGAAAAGATGCCCAACACCACTCGCCATCAGCAAAATGCATGTTAAAATTGCATCTTCACCAAGTGCGTACCTAAGAATTTGATTTTCTTTGGAATGACTATAAATGATAGTTGTGTTTTTCATTTCAGTTTCTGTATGGTCTTTGTTAGTGTATCAGACTGTGATTAACTTTTGTGTGTTTATCTTGTATCCCTTTTAGGATGGCTAAAAATTAAAAAAACAATGACAATATAAAAAAATAAAAAAGAAAGACGAGTTAACATCTATGAGCAGACATGGTGAGCCTCTGAGAGTCCTCTGTGAAGCAGATACTTCATATCTATTTATGAAGATAAATAGACACTTTATCTTTTTTTCAATAAGGTGAGGATTATTGCCCCCATTCTATAAAGTCATGAGAAGTTAGGTAACTTGCCCACAGTCACACAGCAGGTGTGTGGCAGAGCTGAGATTTCCTCTGTGACTACCTTTGCACCACTCTGAGGAGCTGCCCTCTCCATGAGTATAGGACACTCGACCTCAGAATTCCCCAGCCACTGGGGTCAGCAGGTGGCATAGTGGTTGAGGCACTGGACCCTCACATGGCCAACCCAGGTTCAAGTCTCAAACCTGGCAGCTTGTTTCTCAAATTCTCTCTCTCTTTCTTTCTCTCTCTGGTGAATGCATGTGCCCTATAGCAAATTTAATGGTGATGATGATAAATAAAATTTAATAAATAGTTTTTTTTAAAAATTCCCCAGCTACACCAGAGGAGGGAGCAGAGGCTGACCCATACTGTCAGCATCTCAGAATTAGACAATCGTCTTTCAGCCTTTGAAAGGTAGCCTTCTCTGCAGCCTACCAAAGAGAAAGAGAAAACATTTGGGAAGGCAAAAACCTCAATGCTGAAGACAAGTTATATTCGCTTTCCTGGGGTGATTCGGTTGTTCTGAATCATCCAGTGAAAACAAGCATTTTGCCATCTGGCAATTACCTTGGGACCAAAGTGTCAATCCCCTCTCCTTCATCCTGCCCTCCTTAGGAAAACACTTGCCCCTGGGTGGTCCAGATGGCCAGCGGCCCTTGCACAATGAACAGAGGTTGCTGATACATGTGACTCCTTTTGCCACAGGAAGTCCTCCCGTACAAAAATACATTCACGGAGATTTTCCTCCTCGTAAATGGCTCATTTGAGAATCAACAATTCCTGAGAAGGAAAGCATTCAAAAGACTACAGAAACTATCTATACCCCTCCCCATCTCCTTCTTACTAATGAGCTCAAAATGCTGCCCCTCTGCTGGCCTTGCCCCCATTGTGATCATGCCTACGTGGAGCCTCAAAAAATATCTCCCTCGCCAAAAGGAGAGGATCATTTGATAAGAGGCTTTTCTCTATCACCAGTTGTTTCTACCTTTCCCCAACCTGTTCTAGCCCCTGACAAGCAGCTAGGAGTAGAAACACTGCCTTGCAGGACTTAATATGGCAACCCAGTAATCTCTGACTCACACCCTTCCCCACCTCAACCCACATAATACACATGCACACATGCACACATGCACGCACGCACACACACCACAGAGTCCTCCGAGTCCTGGAGAGGAGGAAATTCATGCAAGAGGCTAGAATTCACCACTGAGTGAGACAGAGCTTGGTCATTCTGATTCTCCCAATCACACCACAGCTCAAACTTCACACTGGCTCCTCAGATGCTCTCGACAGCGTCCTGCTGATCACTTCATCCCATCTACTTCATCTACTCACATCAAGAACGGAGAGACAGAGTCAAACTGAGGCACAGCAGCAAAATGCAGGCTCTGGCTTCACACCTGGGGACCTCCCTGAGTGCACCAGGCACCCACAGGCCAGAATCCACATCTGGCTGAGCTGGGGGCAGATGGCAGCACTGAAACCCATTGGGGGTGTTCTCTGTCTCTTTTCTTCACTCATAGAAGAAATAAATAAACTTAAAAACAAAAACATTGAGAGATAATAGGACAGAATAAGAGGTGAACTAGAATAATATTTAAGGGCCTCACTTAGATGGGGTTACATATTCTGGTATACTCAGGGCAACCCCTCTGAGCCTTGTTTTTACTTATTCAATGATAAAAATAATCTGCCACTTAGTGATGCAGATACATTCTGAGAGCGGTGTCATTACGCATTTCTGCCTTCATGCGAACATCATAGAGCGAGTTTCCACAAACCTAAATGCACAGCCACTGTACATCCAGGCTAGATGGTTAACCCATGTGCTCTTTATGGGACCACCGTCGTGTACACGATCCGTCATTGACTGGTGTCACTAGGCAGTGCGTGACTGTATTTAAAAAGCTTACTATGAGGATTAAATCCATTCATATATTTTTGTGGCACATACTAAGTGTTCAATAAAAGTTCGGCTAATACATTAGTATGGGTATTAATAGTAATGTTGATTTTATTGTTAATATATATTGGTATTAATGTTACGAGGGGACGAAGCAGTATTTAAATATATCTTTGGCCCTAAAGTAGACAGTTTACCATTTTCAGTAGAGATCATTGACACTTTGGACCAGATGACTCTTTGTTGGGGGGGTGATCCTAAGCTTGGTAGGATGTTTAGCAACAGCCTCGGTATCTACCTACTAAATACTGATTGCACCTTCTCTCCAGTTCTGACAACCTAATATGTCTCCTGACGTGGCCAAATGTCTCCTGGGGGGAGCTAAACTGCCCTTGGTTTAGGAACCCTCCTTTATAGTACCCTATACCAGTCATTCAACTGCTTACTTAAACACTTGAGAGGCAAAAAATGACACTTTCAACATCAGCTCCTCTTATTCCCTACAACAATATTGTATGCCACGCCCACTTGTAGAAGAAGAAGCTGAGAAACCCAAGCCCACGGAGCTGTAGGTGATGAGAATGAAATGAAGGCCTGGGTGGAGGACAGGATGACACAACCTGAGAAAGGACGGGACAGAGGTTCCTACGCAGACCTTATGAAAGCCAGAACAAAAGCAAAAGCAACATGCACAGGAAACAAGCAAGAAAGGAGGATAAATGCCACAGGAACTAAAAGAAGAGACCAAGGACCTTAGCCCTACTGGGGTGACTAACTTAGAGGAAGGAGTTTGCAGGCTCTGACCAAAAGCTCCGTCAGGGACGCAAGTAACCAGCTGTAAGTTTCCATGGGATTGTTTTAGCTTGTCAATTGTTTATCCCTCCTCACACATAGGAAGGCCTTTCTAGGCTGATAAAGGCGAGTGTTGCCAGCTACAGAAAAACCAAGTAGGAACTGAGTAGAAACACCAGAGGAATGCTTCAGACATCCCAAGAGGAACGATGTCCAAGCTGGGTACCTGTGGTTCATCTGCTTACATACAATCTCTGCCCTGAAACCTGTCCTTCTGGAATAAATCAGGTTGTAAGCACTAACCTAGCCTCTGAGACTTATTACTAAGTGCCTTACCACCCAGGAAAGAGAGGAAGAGGAAAGGGGCCAGGATGACTGTCTATGGAGAAGCAAGTTCTGCTCCTTGAGCTCAGAGATGAAAACAGGGCTGTGTCCTGCTGGCTCCCTCACAGCATCTTCCACACAGATAGTGGCCCAGACACAATAGTTCTGGGGCCTAGCCCTGCGACTGACTGGCTAGACAATCCTGGGTGGATAATTTGCCTCCTCTGAGCTGTCATTTCTTCATCTACTAGAACTAGACAACAGCACAACATTGAGTAGCTGATTGTAAGATGTTAAGAGAGAATTGCATGAAAGGTAGCCTTAACAGTTGCTAATGTCTTCAGTGGAAGAAAAGAGAGTCTTATGACCTTCCTTTAGCACTAAGACAGTAAGATGAGGTTCAAGGCCCCAGAACCAGATTCCCACACCAACTGCTGAGAACCCACCTGATGAGAACCCACGTTCACATATTCTCCTTACTGTCTCTCACTTCTGAGAAGGTCTGCTTGTCTCACTGTTTCATTGGAAATATGCTTTCCCAGAAGTCACTTGAATACAATTCTTTATCAAAGGAAGAAATAATCCCACCTGATAAAAACCCACATTCACATATGCTCCTTAATATCTCTCACTTCCGGCAAAGTCTGTGTCTAATTGTTTCTTTGTAAATATGCTTTCCCAAAAGTCACTTGAGTACAGTTCTATATCAAAGGAAGAAATAAAGCCTAATTCTTTTTTTAAGAGAGATTTTTGCAATATATAGTTTTTGCTCTTCAGAGAGACAGAGAGAGAAAGAAAGCGAGAAATCACCTCCTGGGAAGATGGCTACACTGCAGTCCTTTCTCCTTCATTGTCCCCTTGGGATTTTAAGTATGCACACACATGCACCCAGCATGAGTTTCAAGTGACCAGTTCTGGAACTCAAGCCATGGTCGACCATGTGGAAGTCCAGTGCCTCAACCACTATACCACCTGCTGGCCCTAATAAAGCCTAATTCTAACACTCATTACTACTGTGCCTAGAGAATCCCTCTGCTGTCCAGTTCCAGTTCTAGTTCCAGTCCAGGCACCCCCATCCCCTGGCAAAGACACAGACCCAGAGCACTCCCACCAGCCTTGTCTTGTAAGATGTTAAGAGAGAATTGCATGAAAGGTAGCCTTAACAGTTGCTAATGTCTTCAGTGGAAGAAAAGAGAGTCTTATGACCTTCCTTTAGCACTAAGACAGTAAGATGAGGTTCAAGGCCCCAGAACCAGATTCCCACACCAACTGCTGAGAACCCACCTGATGAGAACCCACGTTCACATATTCTCCTTACTGTCTCTCACTTCTGAGAAGGTCTGCTTGTCTCACTGCTTCCTTGGAAATATGCTTTCCCAGAAGTCACTTGAATACAATTCTTTATCAAAGGAAGAAATAATCCCACCTGATAAAAACCCACATTCACATATGCTCCTTAATATCTCTCACTTCCGGCAAAGTCTGTGTCTAATTGTTTCTTTGTAAATATGCTTTCCCAAAAGTCACTTGAGTACAGTTCTATATCAAAGGAAGAAATAAAGCCTAATTCTTTTTTTAAGAGAGATTTTTGCAATATATAGTTTTTGCTCTTCAGAGAGACAGAGAGAGAAAGAAAGCGAGAAATCACCTCCTGGGAAGATGGCTACACTGCAGTCCTTTCTCCTTCATTGTCCCCTTGGGATTTTAAGTATGCACACACATGCACCCAGCATGAGTTTCAAGTGACCAGTTCTGGAACTCAAGCCATGGTCGACCATGTGGAAGTCCAGTGCCTCAACCACTATACCACCTGCTGGCCCTAATAAAGCCTAATTCTAACACTCATTACTACTGTGCCTAGAGAATCCCTCTGCTGTCCAGTTCCAGTTCTAGTTCCAGTCCAGGCACCCCCATCCCCTGGCAAAGACACAGACCCAGAGCACTCCCACCAGCCTTGTCAGGATGCACTTTCAGGGACAGAGGAAGAAGACAGATCTCCCACTGACTCCAGGAAGTGGGTCCAAATACATTCTCAAATACAGTGTTCAGAAAAATATGGTGCATTTGGTTAACATGTTCTCCCTTCCATCTCTGAATCCAGAAGTAGACACAAGAGACATTTCATCCATATGTTTCTCATTCCTTGAAATGAAACTCACTAAAGCGCTGCTAAGCAGTACAAAGCCAAGATGGGTTTTGCATGCTATATCATTTATTAATTTTGTTTTTATTCCAGAAGCAGTAAATTATATATGCCTGAGAGCAAACGATCTCAACCCTCAAAATAGTCACACTTAAGCCAAGCACAGAATTTCCACCCCATACCATGGCTGAATCGTGTGAAAACAACTCTGAGAGGACAAGATTCCCTGGCTCCGAGAGGGCACACAGAATCGTATGAAAAAAGCATATCCAAAAATTACAGTGGAATTTTATAGTCGCAAAAAAAGAGTATTTTTATGTAAAACACACAAAGTACAGAATATAAAACGTGACAATATCTCGATCGTTGAAAATGTACAGCAGATGCCAAGATTCTCGAGGAGATCAAGGGAATGCATCATGCTTGTTAAGGAGGGTAGCATGTTTGTGTTCATCAAAAGAGCAGCTGAAATTTGAAAAACACTGGTATAAGAGAGAAACGTTACATAAGTCTTCCTCCAGAAATGTTAAATATGTTCTGTATCATTCAGTTTGCTTCTTGCACCTCAGTTTTATAATAAAATCTGTTTGGTTTATAAGTGGAAAATTACTGTTCAAAAGTTTCTACTTTTTTTTTTTTTTTTGGAGATGTTTTTTGCCATAGGGCGTGTGCGCTCGCCAGACAGACAGAGAGAGACAGATAGACAGAAAGTGAGAAGTCACCCCCCAGGGGGGATGGCCACGCTGCAATCCCTTCTCCTCCATTCTCCTCTCGGGATCTTGGGCGCACACGCACACGCGCCCAGCGTGAGTTTTAAGCCACCGGGTCCAGGACGAGAACCGCAGTCAACTACGTGGGAGTCCAGTGACATAGCCATTACGCTAACTGCTGGTCCCCCAGTTTCTACTATTTTTAACCAGTCACTTTAACTATCCCCTTATTTCCTCCATCGCTATTTTTTAATAGTCTATTAAATTAGACCTTAGCCCTTATTTAAATATCAATTCTCTCAGGGCCAAGAGGTGATGTAGCGGTTAAGGGAGTTTGGGTCCTGGACCCAGCTACTTGAATCTCATGCTGGGCGCATGTGCATGCATACTCGAAATCCAGAGAGGAGAATGGAGGAGGAGGGATTGCAGGGTGGTTGGTTATCTCCCCCTGGAAAGTGATTTCTCGCTTTCTCTCTTTCTGTCTCACTCTGTCTGTCCAATAGGCATACATGTCCTATAGCAAAATCTCTCCAATACATAAATAAGTATCCATTCTCCTTTCTGCCCTTAAAATTGAACTCTCAGATTGATTTTAAAAAAAAAAAAAGAAAGAAAAAGAAAAGAAGGAAGGAAGAAAAGAAAAAACATCAGAAACTTTAGAGCCAATGAGAATGAGTCAAGCTCCACTGGACCACTCCCTATCTTGGACAATTTGTTCAGTCTTGAAATATTAGCTGCTCCATCTACCAAATCCTCATCACCCTCTATATTTGAAAAATTTGTCTAGCCTTTTGCTATCTCTTAAAATGGAGCTCTTCAAGAGGAAAAGTAAGTTAACTGGAAAATAGATCAGAACAAAAGTTTGAGGGGAGGGCAAAGGGTATAGACATAATAGACCCAGGACACAAAAACCTAAGTGCCTCAACTTTATATGTCTTTCCTAGCATGACTCTTAGGTTATCATGTTGTGGTTGTAAGAGGAAACTAGGAAGAAACAGAAAATCCTACTTTGGCATAGTAGACAGAACACACGCACACAAAGACACATACAAATCTCCATGTCCTAATTCCCAATACACCATTTTGAACTTTTTTTTTTTTTTTGGAGAGGTTTTTCACTACAGGGCAGGGGTGCTCGCAAAAAGAAAAGAGACATAGA
>NW_006160057.1:2070009-2145009 GCF_000334495.1 Tupaia belangeri chinensis
TCCCCAACTGCTTGTTTCTTTTTTTTTTTTTTTTTTTTTGAGAGAGATTTTTGCTTTAAGGCATGTGCACCCACCAGAGAGAGACAGAGAGAAAGAAAGTGAGAAATCGCCCTCCAGGGAGAATGGTTATGCCACAATCCCTTCTCTTCCATTCTCTTCCTGGGATCTTAGGCACACACATGCCTCCAGCCTGATTTTCAAGACACTGGGTCTAGGACTTGAACCGCAATGTGCCATGTCGGAGTCCAGTGACGTAACTGCTACACCATCTGCTAGTCTCAGCATTTTGAGCAACCTCCCTCTACCCCAAAATCACTCTCTACCACATTTTCACCATAATAAATCTGGAGGTTGTTGCTCAGGTTTAATATTAATAATACTTCTCTTCAAAAGGCTGTAGGGTAGGGATGGTCACAGGGAAAAGGAGCAGCACTGCAAGGAAGAAAGAGACAGAGGGGTCCACATTGCCAAGGCAGGCTGTGGTCCTCCCCTCATGATACACACAATCTTCATACATCCTTTGTCAAAATATTTAGGATAAAATCCATCAAAAAATTAAACACCTGATAGGAATGCTTTGCATATGGGAAATGATGAAAGACAAATTATTCCAAGAAAGAATAATTTCAAAGGGGGAAAAAAGTATTCAATGCAGAGAAAAGCAAGATATGAAGACAAAGAGGAGAAAGAGGAAGTAAGATCAAGGAAGCCACATAAATTGAGAAGAAACCTCCAGACTGCTACCAACCAAGGACATGGGGTTTGAGTCCATTCCAACCAAATCTCCAAGGGACTATATAGTCCTACATAGCATCTTGGCTTGATGTGGCAGAGGCTCAATAGAAGAAGGAGAATCAAAGACAAGGACTCAGGTTAATTCTAGAAACATGTACATACACAGCAATCCATGCTTAAGAAATAAGCAATATAGCAATAGGATCTGGCCCAGGTTGACCCAGACTGATGACTTTTTAAGTATCACTACTGCAAAGTTCAGTGAATGATCTCATGATTAATGACTCCAAGGTAAAGGGAAAACCGCAGTGGATGGGACTCATTCCAGGAAAAACCCCTCAAGAATATGTCAGACCTTGATTGATTGACTCCAGTCCATCAATAGCTGTATTCATTTTAGCAACAATTTCAAACAGCATAAAATTTATATTATTCACCATCTCCTAATTTCTAGCAAGTAAAGTTGTTCGCGTCATACTGCAATCGTAGATTTCACTTAAATTGTCCACCTCATGACTTCTGGCTGATCTTCAGATTGAAACGGACCATGAAAGGAAAGACATCTGACACCCAGAAACCATCAGATCCAACCAACAGACTGTTTGAAGAAAACTTCAAAAGCTGGGCTTCAGATGTGTTTGAACAAGCAGCACCAAGGTGGAGTGATTGTGTAGGGTCTAAAAGGAAGGCTTTGGAAAAGGATTAATCATGTGAGTGTTCATTGTTCAATCAAATGCATTTATTTCATCGGTCATCAAACTTTGGTTAATCATACCTATTATGGGAGGGATCTGATGAAAGGCAGGAAGATTTGCTTATCTGAGTGAAAAACAACTCAGTTAAAGCAAAATTCATCTGACTTCAGAAGGGTGACTCCCAAAGACCTAGCAAAGAACCATATGCTGGTTTTGGCATGCATGCTGTCTATTCATTTGGTGTGCTCCATTTTACCCAGAGCCTGTAGATTTGAGAGAGAGCTGGATGGATGGATGGATGGATGGATGGTAGACACCAGTTAATAATAAGGACAATGGACATTAGTGGGAAACGATATTGTTAGAGTAAGAGAATGGAATGAAGAGCTTCCATCGCTGCTATTAAAATGGCTTACAGAATATTTAGCTAATACCGTTACATTTAAAATCACCTTCACAGTAGCATCACCCAGTTTACTAATATGGCCTGTGCCTCTTCTACTACCTCCACCTTACTCACTCTTCCTGTTTCCTCTGGCCGTGGGCAAAAACAGTCTTCTCTGCTAACAACTTTCTTCCCCCCTTCACTACACCTGTAATCCATAAAAGCTTAATTGAAGATAGGTAAGGCCTTACATTTACCTTTAAACACTATCTGCTATAATCTTAATATTCAATTACAACTATTTCCATTTGCAACTTTTTTTTGAGAGATTTTGCTATAGGACACGTGTGCTCGCCAGAAAGACAGAGACAGAGAGACAGAAAGCGAGAAATCACCCCCAGGGGAGACAGCCATGTAGCAATCCCTTCTCCTCCATTCTCCTCTTGGGATCTCGGGCACACACACACATTAGAGTAAGAGAATGGAATGAAGAGCTTCCATCGCTGCTATTAAAATGGCTTACAGAATATTTAGCTAATACCGTTACATTTAAAATCACCTTCACAGTAGCATCACCCAGTTTACTAATATGGCCTGTGCCTCTTCTACTACCTCCACCTTACTCACTCTTCCTGTTTCCTCTGGCCGTGGGCAAAAACAGTCTTCTCTGCTAACAACTTTCTTCCCCCCTTCACTACACCTGTAATCCATAAAAGCTTAATTGAAGATAGGTAAGGCCTTACATTTACCTTTAAACACTATCTGCTATAATCTTAATATTCAATTACAACTATTTCCATTTGCAACTTTTTTTTGAGAGATTTTGCTATAGGACACGTGTGCTCGCCAGAAAGACAGAGACAGAGAGACAGAAAGCGAGAAATCACCCCCAGGGGAGACAGCCATGTAGCAATCCCGTCTCCTCCATTCTCCTCTTGGGATCTCGGGCACACACACACATGCACCCGGCGTGCAGTCTGGGACTCAAACCGCAGTCAACTACATGAGAGTCCAGTAACATAGTCATTATGCTAACTACTAGTCCCTCCATTTGCAACTTCTGTCCCTCTTGTTTTCCTTGTCTCTATGCAAGATTTTAGTTTCATTAGCCTGATAACATAAACTTCTTCGATGTGAAAAAGCCTCAAATTTGTTTAGAAAGGTGTAACCAGGCTGCTATTAAAGGCTAAGTAGTTGTAGCCAACAAAAGTGAAAAGTCAGAAAAATAACTCCACCAAAGTTCTCTCAAATTCTTCCCCTCACCTCAGGGCCTTTGCAAAGGCCCATGATTACCGTGGTGTTCGATTCAAATTGCCTTGAGTAGGACATAAATATTGTATCAAAGCCAAAGTGTTGGGACCAGCAGTTAGCGTAAGGGCTATGTTGCTGGACTCCCATGTAGTCGACTTCAGTTCGCATCGCGGACCTGGTGGCTTAAAACTCAAGCTGGGCGCATGTGCGTGCATGCCCAAGATCCAGAGAGAAGAACGGAGGAGAAGGGATTGCAGCATGACCATCCCCCCTGGGGGGTGATTTCTCTGTCTGTCTGGTGAGTGCATGTACCCTATAGCAAAAACCTCTCAAAAAAAAAAAAAAAGCCAAAGTGTTAAGCAGAATGCAGAATTTGTTTGATATACTTGGTTAGAAACTTTATCTATTTCAACTTGAACAGAAATTTTCCGATAGAGTATATTCTGATAAGAGGAGAACAAGTAAAAGTATAATATAAGAGCAAATAGGAGGGTAGCTATGGTGACACAATGGCAAGACAATGTTCTAGAAGGCTAAAGGCACACTGGAAGGGCCTGAGTATACAGGGCCCCTCTGTATACACCACTGTGCATGTGCACCCATGATCTTGGTTGGCACAGGCGAGAGTGGATCACGGCATGAAAAACCTGTTGGGATGGCTCCTCTCTCTCTCAAGAAACAGATAAACAGGGCCACTAGGTGGCATGGTGTTTATGGTGCTGGATTCCCACATGGCCTATCCCGTTTGAACTGAGGATCCAGCAGCTTGAAATTCACACCAGGCACGTGTGCGGGCATGCCCAGGATCCTGAAAGGAGAATGGAGGAGAAGGAATTCAGGTGGGCATTTCCCCCAGGGGGCATGATTTCTCACTTTCTCTCTCACTGTCTCTCTGTCTCTCTCCCCTCTGGCAAGCGCACATGACTTAAGGCAAAAACCTTCAAATAAATAAATAAATAATTTTTTTAAAAAAGAGTGAATAGGGTAGCAAGTATAAAGATACCAGACACCTGATGACACAAAAAGAAGAAAATATTCCAGGGAGATGAAAACTCTGAAAGAAGCTATTAGGAAAGCAATTTTGTTCTTTTGATTTTGTATAGTCAGTTAGTTTGCTAAGGGCATATGCTCTTGTAGGGGAGAGATAGAGACAGAAAGAGAGAAAGCTAGAGAAAATGATACATCCAGGATGGGGAATGGCCATGCCACAATCCCTCTTTCTCTCTTCTCCTTTAGAGAGATTTTGGGCATGCACACACATGCATCCAGTATGTTTTTCAAACCACCAGGTCCGGGACCTGAACCACAAAGTTAGCAGAAAGGCTAAGTAGTTGTAGCCAACAAAAGTGAAAAGTCAGAAAAATAACTCCACCAAAGTTCTCTCAAATTCTTCCCCTCACCTCAGGGCCTTTGCAAAGGCCCATGATTACCGTGGTGTTCGATTCAAATTGCCTTGAGTAGGACATAAATATTGTATCAAAGCCAAAGTGTTGGGACCAGCAGTTAGCGTAAGGGCTATGTTGCTGGACTCCCATGTAGTCGACTTCAGTTCGCATCGCGGACCTGGTGGCTTAAAACTCAAGCTGGGCGCATGTGCGTGCATGCCCAAGATCCAGAGAGAAGAACGGAGGAGAAGGGATTGCAGCATGACCATCCCCCCTGGGGGGTGATTTCTCTGTCTGTCTGGTGAGTGCATGTACCCTATAGCAAAAACCTCTCAAAAAAAAAAAAAAAGCCAAAGTGTTAAGCAGAATGCAGAATTTGTTTGATATACTTGGTTAGAAACTTTATCTATTTCAACTTGAACAGAAATTTTCCGATAGAGTATATTCTGATAAGAGGAGAACAAGTAAAAGTATAATATAAGAGCAAATAGGAGGGTAGCTATGGTGACACAATGGCAAGACAATGTTCTAGAAGGCTAAAGGCACACTGGAAGGGCCTGAGTATACAGGGCCCCTCTGTATACACCACTGTGCATGTGCACCCATGATCTTGGTTGGCACAGGCGAGAGTGGATCACGGCATGAAAAACCTGTTGGGATGGCTCCTCTCTCTCTCAAGAAACAGATAAACAGGGCCACTAGGTGGCATGGTGTTTATGGTGCTGGATTCCCACATGGCCTATCCCGTTTGAACTGAGGATCCAGCAGCTTGAAATTCACACCAGGCACGTGTGCGGGCATGCCCAGGATCCTGAAAGGAGAATGGAGGAGAAGGAATTCAGGTGGGCATTTCCCCCAGGGGGCATGATTTCTCACTTTCTCTCTCACTGTCTCTCTGTCTCTCTCCCCTCTGGCAAGCGCACATGACTTAAGGCAAAAACCTTCAAATAAATAAATAAATAATTTTTTTAAAAAAGAGTGAATAGGGTAGCAAGTATAAAGATACCAGACACCTGATGACACAAAAAGAAGAAAATATTCCAGGGAGATGAAAACTCTGAAAGAAGCTATTAGGAAAGCAATTTTGTTCTTTTGATTTTGTATAGTCAGTTAGTTTGCTAAGGGCATATGCTCTTGTAGGGGAGAGATAGAGACAGAAAGAGAGAAAGCTAGAGAAAATGATACATCCAGGAGGGGGAATGGCCATGCCACAATCCCTCTTTCTCTCTTCTCCTTTAGAGAGATTTTGGGCATGCACACACATGCATCCAGTATGTTTTTCAAACCACCAGGTCCGGGACCTGAACCACAAAGTTAGCAGTGTGGGATCGAGTGCCTTAACCTCCATGCCACCTACAGGCCCTAGAGAGCCAGCTTTGACCACCATCCACACTTACACATAACTGGTCCCAACATTTTGGGAGGGACATGGGGTCCAGAGTGTGTGAACAAATTAAGAAGAGCCAGAATGCCCTTCAAGGCTTCATAGCTTTGTCATGTGATGTTGCCCCAGCAGAGCAGGGGACCCAATAAATATACACTTTGCAGAACTTGCCTGCCCCACAACAGAGAGTAGTATCTGCAAGAACTGGAAGTATTAGACAATTTTCCAGTAGGAAGAACTGGTGTTGCTTCCTGGACCAGGCTCATGGTGCTTCCATAGCCTCTCCAGGCCCCTGCGGGCAGTAGCCTGTTCCAAGGGACTAGTCAATGAATGGGAAACCCCATCTAGAACTCTGAGAAAGGAAAATCCAACACAGGGTGCTGAGTGGGGAATTTATAGCTCGTCAGCTCTCCATTCTCTATTGAGATAAATGTCTCCCCCACCATGACTCCTCCAAAGACCTAGTCCACACTGGATTATAAGTGATGTAAAATTAAAAAGTCCTTTTTCAAAGATCTCATTCCAGAAAGCCAAAGCCAAGTAAAATACATGATTATTTCCAAAATGAATGCCTTGCCTGGCAAGCCTTCCCACTCTCCAGCTGTATGTTGGGGGTTCCTTGTCTCAATGCATTAACTGACTTTTAAATCCAGACTTTATTGTTTCTCATACAGGAAAACACCTCCAAAATTTAAACGAAAAAATTTAAAACTCACATACAGAATGCAATAACAGCTCTGGGTCTGAGGAGTCCTAAAAATCAAAGGGATATTTTATTTTAACACTTGGCAGTTCCAGAAAAAAAGGGGCAGACTACTTTGTAGCTAGGATCTCATGACAGAGAACTCACATTTTCAGAGAAGCTGCCTTGGGCTTGATGTCCAGCTTTGTTACTTACTAATGATGAGCTCTTAGAAACTCACTTTCTTGAGTCTCCATTTCCTTGTCTCTAATGAAAATGGTAATTGTTACTCCCTTTTGAAGTAGTTGTGAGGCTTAAATGAAGAAGGCAGTACTAGTGCCAATAAGATTCAGCATATAGCGAGAGCCCGATACACAGTGCTCACTGCTAACCTAGTTGATTATTTCTCCACCGTGGGGAAAGCCAGCTGACAAAGGCAGATGCAAGAAGAACCTGGGATGTCATAATTCTCATTAGATTCTGATTCCCATTGGCCCACCAGCCTTCAGAGGTACTTCCCTGGTGATGGATAAGGAAAACCAATTGGAAGGAAAGTCCAAGAGTAAATGAGAATAATATTAATCAATCAATGGACACTAGTCATTACTTCCCATAGATACTCATCCACTCGCTTAACAGATCCCAGGCTCACTTCAAATATGGTCGAAGTTAACAGAATGGGCAGGCAAAAACTTGGTGCCCTTCTGTGTGACTGCCCACCTGAGTTTCTTCACCATTCCTTTATTGGGAAGAGACTCTGGCAGCAAGTCTAAGGGAATCTCAAAGACAGTCACAAAATTCTTATTTTCATTGCCTCATTTTCCTAACAACCCTGGGTTGTTATCCTGATGTTATACTGGCATTCCCCACACCAATACTTGCCAAGCACCCATGACAACACAGAATGGAACTGGAAGGAATTTTTTTCTTGTTGTTCATTTATTCGTTTAAAAGAACTAAAGAACTTTGGATGGAAGCTAAGATGTGAACTATACTGAAGGATGACCAGGAGTTTGCCAAATGAGGAATGTGAGGAAGGTCATTCTTGGCAGGGAAAGCATGAGGGCTTAATGTATTAGGAAACTGAAGATAGTTCCATGGAACTAGGGTAGGATAGATTGAGAAATTATTCCAATAATCTATTGCTGTGTGAAAAACTACCCTGAAACAGTTATTTTACTATGAATGATAATTTTGTGGATCAGCAATTTGAGCAGTTTCAACTAGAAGACTCTTACGCTCCAAGACATAAGATATTTAGCTGGTAGATGGTCTACTCGGTAGAGTCCCAGTGGCTTCACTTACATGTTTGGCATTTTGGCAACAGCTGATAAAAAAAAAGTTACACACACATGAAAATGTCAACAGAGAACCCATTTCTGTCCCCTCTGGGTGGTTGGAATTCTTACATGGTATCTCAGAACTTCCTGGCAGGAGATGGAGGGAGATTCTAGGAGAAAATAAAAACTGATAGTGTTCTAAGACCTGGGCCAGAAACTAGCAAAGTACCACCATTTCGTATTGGAAAAACAATCACAAAGGGCACCTAAACACAAGGGGAGGGCACAGAGACCCCATCTCTCTATGGGAGGAACATCAAAGACTTTGCCATCATCTTTAATTCACAGAGATAATTTTGCAGAAGAAATTCAGGGCCGAGTTGAGAAGGGTCTTATAAACCATCCTAAGAACTTTACATTTTATCCTATTTGCAATCCTAAGAAGAGAAATTTATTAGAATTTATTTAAGAATAATTACTTCCAAAGTATGGTAGAAAGTGAATAAAAGGAGAGTCTGTTGGCCAAAAGACCAATGAAGAAGCTATAGCAACAGTCCAGATAAGTGCATTGCTTCCTGATCACCAAGTCAACCCAGGAGTTGGTTAAGAAAGGCCATTTCCTGCTAAGCAAATAAACAATGATTAACACAACCCATGAACAAGATTTGATGATCATTTGGAATGGAAAGAGAAAAGAGAAGCAAAGGAGAAGTTGAGAGTATCTCTAGGAGTTCTAGCTTGGGAAATTGAATGGATGATGAACCCACGAAGAGAGATTGGTGTGTATTGGTAGATTATTATTACAAAGACTTACTGTGTTTTCTTATTGTGTTGCCTCTATCATGGCCTCTGCTCTTACGAATGCCTTTTATTCCTCCCTATATCTGTTCATTTCCCCCATAAGTTTCCTTATGCACAAATAAAAAACTTATGTGAAATTCTCTCCCTCTCTCTCTGCTACAGCAACTCAGCAGTCTCTTATTCATGCATATTCACTCTAAACCTGGAACTTTTCATCTCTCAGTTCACAGAGGCTCAAGGCTGACCACATAAAAACCAGCCAGAGGAGCTTATTAAAAAGTCCAGGTTCTGGTGGCTCCTCCTATAGATTCTGATTCAGTGGGCTTGAGAGGGTAGCTGGTTTGGAAACCACAGTGATAAATGACTGATTTCACTAGGTAGGGATGGCAGGTAATAGAAACACGTCAAAGGTGCTAATAGAGACAGAGGCCCGACTTGTTTGAAGGCTTCTAAACATCCTCTGGTAACACAGAACGTTTGAAAACGTGGGGCTTGGTGTTTGATGAGAAACAGCATGATGTTGCGCTGGCTCCTTTTTAGTCTTCACTATAAATGTAATCTTTTATCAGAGGCACATATGTTTTCAATACCTTCACATGTGGCTGCAGTTAGCCCAGGAAACAAATTCCCTACTAGTTGAAAGGTTTGGCCTCTCTTTCACGCCCACCAAGCATCGATTTCTGTCCTCTGCTGGGGAGACCCCAGGGAAATAATTAATCAGCCTGCCTGCTTGCAACACTTCCAGGGATTGGGTCATAAGAAGTGCACTGTTCCCAACACATGGCACCGTGACATCCTGGAGACCCCTCTGCCTCTTCCAGCAACCACCATCTCTATGGTCAGTAGTGCCCACCTGGTTACTGCTATAAATCCCTCCCAACACAGCTTTGTGATTCTAAGGAGAAGCCTTCCTCTGCATTATCTCTGGGGATCCTCTCTGGTCCTTTGGGTAATTAACGTTCAAGTCCAAGGCCTAGTCAAGTAAGTATGATGGGAAATTTCAGTTGACCATTTATCTATGCTTGCGATTAGGCATAGATTTGCTTTCAAATAGCCAGACCCCACCATCCCCCTTGATTTGAGCTAGATAAATGGCAACTAAAAGCTCGAAAGCCACATCCAAACTGAGGCCATATTAAAAATCAAAGGAGACTGAATATTGCCATATTTTTAAGACCCAAGATATTTTTAAAATGAACAATTGCTGGACCAAACCATGACCTGGTGGTTAAGGCAACTGGATCTCACATGGCCAGTCATGCAGTTCAAGTACCAAACTTGGCAGCTTGAGAAACACAGACTCATGTGTGTGTGCGTGCACACGTGCGTGTGTGTGTGTGTGTGTACGTGCCCAAAATCCCAAAAGGAGGGAGAAATGGAGGAGCAGGGATTGCAGCTTTCTCACTTCCCCTGTCTTTGTCTCTTCCAGCAAGCATATGCACCCTCTGGCAAATTAAAGAGAGAGAGAGAGAAAAAGAGAGAGAGAATTGTTCAAAAGGTTGGTATATTTTAATTGACCTGAGGGATTCCTTCTTCTTTCAGTGCTTTTCTGTGTGATTGCCTGCACAACCTCATTTGAAAGCACTATCAAAAGGCTAAACTCAAGGCCTTTTGTCACATAAATTCAAGGCCTGGGTCAAGTAGTTCCATCTAGCCCCCTCCCATCTTCCACCATCCTAGACCCCACCTAGAGTCTCCAAGAAAACTCTGTAACCAGGAAATTGCTGATACAAGAAGAAGAGAGGACACACACAGCAGACCTGGATTCAATCAAGTGTTCAGCTAACTATCCTAAAAGAAGCCACCTCTCATTTATTTGTTTTTTTGTTTGTTTGTTTGTTTTCTAAGAAAAAGTTTAAGATATATCTTTAAGTATAAGCTATTGTGAATATTGCGCATCTCCTGTGTCTGGGGTGTCTATGGGCAGTTCAAGAGGCTGGGGCAGGCAGAGGTTGCTGTGTAAGTCTGAGTTTCTGATACTGTGCACTCCTCAGCTCATCCCTTACTGAGAGACTTGTGTGCCAAGTTGGTTAGGGTTATCATTATTCCTGTTGTAGAAATGAGGAACCTGGGCCTCATAGATTTACATAACTTACTCAGGCCACCTAGATTACACGTGGCCAAACCAGAATTCAAACTCGGGCCTACCTAAAACACTTGGCCAGTTCCCTTTACTGCCCATGCTTTCATAATGGCCCCCAAACTGGCCTCTTGCCTCCCCAACTCCACTCAGTGTAATATTTACAGTGAAGATGGGCCAGCAGATGGCGTAGTGATTAAGGTACTTGTCTCCCATGTAGCTAACCACAGTGTGAGTCCTGGACCCAGTAGCTTGAAGCTCATACCAGGTACATATGAATGCATGCACAAAATCCCAAGAGGAGAATAGAAGAGAAGGGATTGCAGCGTGGCTGTCTCCCTGAGGGGTGATTTCTCACTTTCTCTCTTCAGTATCTCTGGCGAGCATATGGACACACCAACAAAAATCTCTCTCTTAAAAAAAAAAATATATATATATATATGTGTATATACTGATGAAATTATATGTGTTTGTCATGTACGACAATGTTCTGAAATGCACATTATGAGATGACTAAATCTAGCTAATTAATATATGCATCACCTCACAGTTATTATTTATACTGTGAGAATACTTTACAACCCTAGAGTGACTTTTCCAAAAGCAAACTCAGTCACATTTCTGCTGTGGCAGCAATTCTCACATGTTGCTATGTGTAAGAATCACTGCAAACTTGCTAAAACTGCCTGTGCCCAGCAAGACCCCTTCCGTTCTGTTCCGGCAGCATTATTTTTTTTGTCAGGCACCTACATTACTGACAATCGCACCTGAAGGTTCTAAGGCAAATGGTCTATAGTGAATTGATTATATCAAAAGCCCAAATTGTTTGCCCTCCTAAAATTGTGCCCTTTGATTAATTAATTTGCCATTTTTTCCACTAACAGGGCACAGTTTATTATCCACTCTTTAAATCTTGACTGGTTTGTAACGATCTTTGGCTGATAGTATATAAACAAACATGGCACCAGCAGAGACTCTGAACAGCACTTGAGTTATTGGGCTTGCTCCATTTTTGCTCTGACATTACCAAGAGAACATGCTTGGGCTATCCTGGTGAAGGATGTAAGACACTGAGGGGCTCCAGTCATCTCAACTGAAACTATTTTGAATTAGGTGACACCCAGCCACCCCCAGACCGACTATGACACCAGTCAATATGTGCAAATGAACAGGGTCATTTCACATAGCATGCTCTTGTTCATGCTGTTCCAGTGGCTTGCAATACTGTCTTAACCCGCATGTCTTCATCTTTCAAGGTTTTTCCTGAGCACCCAATTTATACCACCCCTGTGGATAACGCATCACTTCAATATTAAGTTTAACTCTTGGTATGGAATTTATTTACATAAATAAATACTTTTTATATAGCTTTACATGTAGAAACTAGGTCATAAGCATCATCATATCACTGGGGCTCAATAAATGATCATTCACTAAATACAGAAATAATTTAAGATGCTTAAGAGAGAGCTAGAAGAGGCCTCCAAGAGTTAGTGAAGAAGCTTGAACTGGAGAAGTTTTAATGCAAAACCCCTTCACCTGTCAATACCTTCAACTAGTCAGGAGAGACAACCAGTGGAGTTTGGATCCATAAGAGATATGGCCACCATCAGCCACTTGCAAGCTATGGATCTTGGGCAAATGTTTAATAACTCTGAACCTTACTTAATGGATTGGACCATTGTGAAAATTAAATGACATCATAAATATAAATCTTTTTTTTTTTTTTTCAGAACAAGCCCATCAAGCATGTCAAATTTTTTTAATTTTTTATTATCATAATCTTGTTTATATTACATTGGATCACATATAACTTTACAATGTATTACATTTCTTTTTCCAGAAGGAATACCATTCATATCAGTCAATACAAAGACATTAAAATCCCTATCATCATTATCCAATAGCTTTACATTTTATTGCAGATTATTATTATTATTATTCCCAATTATTTTTTAAACATTCAATCATTATTTATCATTTTGTTTGTAAAAAGACTTTACCCAATATGAAATACTTCTCAGACCTGTCCAGTTGAGAATACTATACACATCATCATCAACAGGTAATAAACTATATCTGAATCCCACTAATGTCATCCCTCTCTATTTATTCTCTTGCTATCTTTCTTCATACTCTTCTCTTCTCCCACCCATTCCACACTGTTTTATCATCACTATTTTCACTTTTTATGCCTCCAATATTTCAATCTCTACTATAAAGTGTGGATATTCAGTATATATTAAGTGGATACATATGATATCTTTCTTTCATATACTGGCTTGCTTTACTCAGCAATAGAGCCTTCATATCCAACCACTTTCTATCAAATGCCAGGGTCCTGTTGTTTTTTATGGCTGAGTAGTATTTCATAGAGTATATGTGCCTCATTTTTTTAATCCATTCATCCGTTTGTGGGCATTTGGTCCATGTCTTAGCAATTGTACATAAATCTCCAATAAATATTGATGTGCGAGCACTTTTCTGACTGAGTGTTCTCCTGTCCTTTGGGTAGATACCCAGGAGTGGGACTGCTGGATCAAATGGTAGTTCTATTTGTATATCTTTGAGGGACCTCCACATTGTTCTCCACAGTGGCTCAACCAGTTTACATTCCCACCAACAATGTAGGAGAGTTCCTTTTTCACCACATCCCCACCAATATTTATCACTTTTTGTATTTTTTAATCTTTGCCATTCTGACATTAAAACAATCTTATTATGTTTTTAATCTGCATCTCCCTTATGATGAGGGAATGTTGAGCATTTCCTCATATACTTTTTGGCTGTTGATATGTCTTCCTTAGAGAAATTTTTGTTCAGCTCCTTTTCCCATCTTTTAATTGGGTTGATTTTTTTTTTTATAAGGCATTTGAATTCCCTGTGTATTCTGGTTATCAATCCCTTGTCTGAGGCATATTTTACAAAAATATTCTCCCATTCTGAGGGTTGTCGATTCACACCTGTTACTGTGTCCTTTGCTGAAGCACATCAAATGTTGATGTTGATGCTTCTATTGCTAAATAAAGCCACCACTTTTGGAATAAAACAATTCTATGAAAAGTTCCATGGATTTGAAACAGTAAAAGAAAATGAAAAACAAATAAAATGTGCTTCCTCTTCAGTGTTGAGCAAGTTCTCCAGTTGTTGAATGATAGCTCCTTCTTCCCATCTGGCTAGCTGCCGCCCAGCATCCCAGTGGAACCAGAATGGTCAGTCCTCATCTCAACCCCCTCCAGCCTTATCCTGAAGGTAAGAGCACTGAGATTTGAGTTCAGTGTGAAAAGGTGACTCTTCAGCCATAAACCCAAAGTATCTCTGTTCCTACATGTAAGGTTAAAGAATGACTCATATTTAAAAATATGAAGAAAATATGTTCTTCTGTTTTTCAGAGATAATGAGAAGTAGACAGACAAACTACTCCTCCCAAAATTCTCCTCCCAATATTTAAGGTATTTCCAAATACCTTAAAGTTTTAGAAAAATATTTGAGACGAAAAAAAAAAAATCATGGCTTTTTTGGTGATAATGTTAGGGACTCAATCAGAAGCCAAAAACAATAAGAAAATACAATCCTAATCTGTAAATAAGCACAAAGTTGGGATTCATGCTTAGACTATCTGCCAATCCTTTGTTGCCTGAAGCTATCTCAAAAGTAAATTCTCCTTTGATAAATGCACTGTAAACACTAGCCTCAGGGACTTCCCATAGGAAAAGTTCCAAGATACATGAACTCACAATAAAAAGATAGAAATAAAAATAATAACATGTCAGATAAAAAATTACCATGAAAGAGAATCAACAATAGGCTTCAGATGATAGAGTTACTATTTACAAAATATAGTAAAAATATTTCTCAGTTCATTATGGTAAAAAAAGCACACTCTGTGAGGGCAGGAAACTTTGTGTGTTTGTGTACATGGTTGCATATGTTTTATATGTTGTGACTTCACAGAGTCTTGAAGATTGCTGGTGAATAATAGGCCTTAGATATGGACACATTAAATAAGCAAGTGATAATTTAAAAAAAAAGAAAAATGTCAAAATTGAGAAGCAATTGTAAGACCAACAACTAACTACCAAAAAATTTCCAGAAATACAAAAAAGAATAATTGAATTAAAATTGAATGGATTTTATTCTGGCGGGAGGTATAACTAAAGAAGTCTTGAAATAAAGCATCAGAGACAAAATATTAAGAGGGAAAGCTTCAAATAGGGGAGAATAGATAATAGAGAAAAACATTATTGAAAGTTATCATTTCATTTTTAAATATGTTAATTGTGTGACAAAGTCTAATTGCTATGTTATTACTACTAACATAAGGCTAAAGGTTATGTGTACTGAAAAGAAAAAGTATTGAAAGAAAAAAAAATACATTAATAAAAACTAGTTTTATCATTTGTCAAAACAGGATTAAGACCAAGCATGATAAGCAATATCCCACAATATATCCCTTAAGAGAATTATAATACTGTATGCAAACACCTGCCCCTGTCCCTCCCTCCCCACCCCAGATCAGAAGTTCAAGATCATGTCTTTCAGAAAAAGCTTCTAGTGGGAACCAGCAGTTAGCGTAATGGCTATGTCGCTGGACTCCCACGTAGTCAACGCGGTTCGCTTCCCGGACCCGGTGGCTTAAAACTCACGCCGGGCGCGTGTGTGTGCGTGCCCAAAATCCCGAGAGGAGAATGGAGGAGAAGGGATTGTGGCATGACCATCACCCCTGGGGGGTGATTTCTCGCTTTCTGTCTCTCTGTCTCTCTCTGTCTGTCTGGCGAGCACACGCGCCCGATAGCAAAAACCTCTCCAAAAAAGAAAAAGCTTCTAGTTAAATTTTATAAATCCAACAAACGACTTCAAAAACCTTTGCAGTCCACACCCTAAATTGTCATTTTGTATAAAGCAGTGACATAGTTGATTTTATGGCTGGCCATGCTGACCAGATATCTAGTCAAACATTATTATGCTTTCTGTGCAAGTATTTTTTTCACATGAGGTTTCACATTAAAATTGGTGGGTTTTGAGTAATCACATGGTCCTCCATAGTGTGGATAGACCTCATCTAATCAGTTGACAGCTGATAACACAAAAACTGACCTCTTCTGAGCAAGAAGAAATTCTTTTTTTTTAGAATTATTTATTACTATTGTTGTTGTTGTTGTTGTTGTTTTAAATTCACCAGAAAGAGACAGAGAGAAAAAGAGGGAAAGTGAGAAAGCAAGCCGCCAGGTCTGAGACTCAAACCTCAGTTGGCCATATGGGAGTCCAGCGCCTCAACCACCAAGACCTGCTGGCCCCAGAAGAAATACTCAATAACACAAAAACTGATCTCTGAGCAAGAAGAAATTCTGCCAGCAAAATGGTCTTTAGACTCTAACTGCAGTTTTTCTACAGGTCTCCAGGCTACCAATCTACCATACAGATTTAGGGTTGGTGTTCCAACAACATTAAGAGGTGGGGCCTTTCAGAGGTGATTAGGTCATGAAGGTTCCACCCTCACAAAAAGACTCATGCTGTTCTCACAGGAGTAGGTTAGTTATTGCAGAAGTGGACTCCTAATAAAAGGATATGCTCAATGCAATTTCTTCTCTCTATCTCTCACCTGCCATTTGCCATGGGGTGACCCTCATCAGATGTCAGCACCATGCCCTCAGACTTTCCAGCTTCCAGAATTGTGAGAAATTATATAAATTATCCAGTCTGTGGTAATCTGTCAGCAGCACAACACAGACTAAGACAGGTATACACATACAATGTAATAAAATACAGCTATAAAAAGGAATGAAGTACTGATACATGCTACAAAATTGATGAATCTCAAAAACAGTATAAATGATTATCAGGGGTTGTGGGGAGAGGGATGGGGAGTAATTGCTTAATAGTTATGAGCTGTCCTTTGTGTGTGGTGACTATGTGTCAGGACCACGTAATGGCAATGGTTGTACAACATTGAGAATCTACCAAATACCACTGAATTTTTCATCTTTAAATGATTAATTTTATGTTATGTGAATTTCACTTCCATTTTTTAAAATACAGTGAATAAGTTAGTAAATTTAAAATACATACATAAGGAAATTATCTAGCACACAGAACAGGGAGAAAAAGAATTGTAAAATAATTAACTCGGAGTTAAGAAACATGAAAATATAATGATAACATCCAATAAATATCTGATTCGAGTTCCCAAAGGAGAAAATAAAGATAAATATAAATCTCATAAGGAATTTGATTTGGAAAAAATTTTACTCATATATTTTTATTCTAACCACGACTTCTTTCATTTCTTATATGCTAGGGAGTATTTAACACTTCACTTCCTGCATTTTTCACATATTATAGCATAATCCATATTATTACAAGGTTCTTTTAATTATCATTTTACTGGCTACATAGCATTCTATTACATGCTTATACAATAATTTACTAAACTACTATTCTATTGTTTAGACCAAGGGTCAGTAAACTATGGCGCATGAGCCAAATCTAGCCCATCATCTGTTTTCATCTGACTTGCACACTAAAAATACCTCTTATATTATTAAATTCTTGAAAAGAAAATCAAACAAATATTTTACGACATATAAAAATTATATGAAATTCTAATTTAAGTTTCCATAGTCTTATTGGAACATAGTTCACCCATTCATTTACATATTATCTATGACTTCTAGCTCAAAGCAATGGCAAAATTGAGTATTAGAGACAGATACTGCATATTAGAGAGAGAGAGACAGATATTGCTAAGCCTAAGATATTAACCACCTACCCCTTTGCTGAAAAAGTTTGCCAACCTCAGCTCTATACAATTCCAATTTTTCACCATTAGAAGACAATGCTTTCGTAACACCTTCATAAATTTTCCCCCTTTTGAGTTATTTTCTTGGGATAAACTCCCAGAAATGAGAGTGATTCAGAGGGCATGATTATTTTGTTAGCTCTCTATAGATGATGCCAACTGGCTTTCCACAGGAGTATACCAATTTCCACTGGCCCCAGGGATGTAGGTAGATGCCAATTTCCATGCACTTAACTCTGATGACATAGTACTTCAACCTTGGAAGTCCTGAAAACTTAACCACTCCCATTCTTGGAAGTGGCCACATATGTGACTGGGCATTTAATCAAAATTCAACCTAACAGACAGACATGTCCCTTAGACATGCACTTTGTGAAATAATGTACCCATGACTCAAAACTCTGGGGACCAAAACTTCTCATACTCACTTTCTGAGATGCATGTTTTTGGATCACTGTTATCTTTAATAAAAACCAATTCATTTGTTGGATCATCATCTCAGTTTTTGGATATAAATTAATAAAGTCTTTATTCAAGAGATGAGCATAACTTGGGACCAGCAGTTGGTGTAATGGCTATGTCACTGAACTCCCACGTAGTCGACCGCAGTTTGAGTCTCAGAACCAGTGGTTTAAACTCACACCAGGCACGTGTGTGTGTACCCAAGATCTCGAGAGGAGAATGGAGGAAAAGGGATTGCGGCCTGGCCAACCCTTCTGGGGGGTGATTTCTCACTTTCTGTCTCTCTGTCTCTCTTTCTCTGTCTGGCAAGTGCACGCACCCTATAGCAAAAACTTCTCCCAAAAAAAGAGATGAGTATAACTTACAAGAAGCCAAGGTTCATCAAACTTCATATTCTCACCCAATGCACTGCCCTGTTATGGACTGAATTGTCTTCCATCAAAACTCATGTGATGAAGCATGTCCAACGTGATGTGTTAGGAAATGAGGCTCTTGAGAAGCAATAAGATCATGAGACTAGAGCTTCCAAGAAAGAATTAGTGCCTTTATGAAAATGGACACAGGAGACCTCTTTTTTCACTCTGGTGCATGAGGACATACCATCCAAAAGCCAGGAAGAAGGCCCTCTCTAGAGACCAAATCAACCAGCACCTTAATCTTAGACTTCCCAGTCTCTAAAACTACAATAAATGTTTGTTGTTAAAGTCACCTAGTCATGTATTTTGATAGTGTATCCTGAACTAAGACAATCTCCAAAACTCTTATATTCAACGTGAAGAAATAAATATCCAGCATGATACAAGAGATTTTTTTTAAAGTTCACAAAAAAAATGTCTGAGGAAACAATGCATAGATTTCTCATCTTGTTGAACCAAAATAAACTTGAATTTTCATTCTATTTTCACATGAACTTTTTTATAAAAGAGATTTTAGTATAGTGAGCTCACTTGCTAGAGAGACTGCGAGACAGAAAGTCGGATGGCCACACTGCAGCCCTTTCTCCTCCATTCTCTTCTCAAGATTTTAGACACACATATACATGCACCCAGCATGAAATTTAAGTTTCCAGGTCCAGGACTTGAACCACAGTCTATCATGTGGGAGTCCAGCGACATAACTGTTCTACCACCTGCTGGTCCCTCCCATAAACATTTTTACATCCTATATTGGGTTTTCAAGAAAGTCAAGATGCATTCTTGCATAGAAAAACAGAAAAATATGTCATGAGATGGGCAAAGACTTTTTACAAGCAAAATGAGAAATAGCGATTGACTGTTTTAAAAAACTAATTAGAATAATAATAATAATGATGGGGAAAACATAGAAAAGATATTGAATGTTGAAGCAGGGAGATTAATGTCTCTGTATTGACTGACATGCATGGCAGTCTATATATATATATATATATATGTCATGACTTTTCCAACAACCTAATATTGACTGTCCACAAAGTCACATTGTGGCTAATTAATAGCACATGTACAACCGGAATCTCCTTCAGGTGCTCCTGCCATTATGCTCGGTAGTTCTTCCATGAAGTAAACAGAACTGAGTGAATCAAGCACCCAGTCAGATTCCTCAGCTATAGATAATGATGTGGTGACCAGACGTGAAGGACGAAAGCTCTTACCTGCTTCAACTTCATAGATCTAATAATGTACTTGGGCCACCATCAGTGTGCAAAAGAGAACCTGCCCTGCCACAGTAAGAAGGCAGCAACCTCACACCCTCCATCCTCACAGTCGCTGACACAGGATGTTTGAAATGACAAAGACAAGGAAGAGTGGGAGTAGCAGAGCACAGGGGACCCGGGCCCCTTGAATACGTGGCACATAATTCCATAAGATGGAACTCAGAATATTTCTTTTTTTCCTTTCCATCTTCTACATTAACAACAATTTGCAATGTTATGTTGTCAGAAAACAGAAGCAGTAACTAGATTTCCCCAGGTGAAACTAGGTTTGACATGTCCTCCGACAGTCCTGCCACATTTCCAAAAGTCACAAACACTTTTCTAGTAAGAGGACGTGCATCCAACCTATCGACCCCCACAGTCTTGCCATGTCTAAACTCATGCCGACAGACTACCTCAATAAACTCTGGAAGGAAATCAAACGGAGAAAGACCTCCGGCCCTGGACCCAGGGTTTGCCAGTACATATCCTTCCAGTTTCCACAGACTGGCACCGGTAATCACAGGCACGTTTGTGTTTTGGCGACCCCTGACTCCCACATAAATATCTTTTCTGAAATTTCTTCAGCAAAGAGCCAAAACTGTAGGCTTAACTTCTGTCTCTCCCATACAGATTTCATTAGAAAACCCACTTGGAAAAAAAATCTCCCCTTCTCAGATCAGCCCATACACAAAGACAAGAATTGAGTCTTATGCATGGAAATGGAAGCCTGGATTATTGAATATCAAAGCTCACCGGGGTACCTGCAGCCAGAGCAGCCTGTGCTGCATCTCATTCCCTGGCCACCTCTGCCTTTCCTCTGACAGCTTCTCCCTAGACTCCAAAACTCCCAATTAAATTCTCACTTATCATTGTGTCTGGTTCACAAAAGACCTTTAAGAACACTTTATTCAATGATATTTACTGAGCACCTACTATGTACTAGGCATTCTGTCTGTCTCTGAGGATTTAAAAGTAGACAACACTCAGTCCCTGCTTGCAGTGTAGAGCATGAGCAACAGACACAAGGAAAATTGCAATTTTATACACGGCTACAGCACAACCTAACAAGGGATATAACGATTACCTAAATAGCATCCACTTTTTCTGACTCTTTAACTGATCTATATGTCTGTGTTTTCCAATTAAAAAAAAAAAAAAGAAGCGGGACCAGCAGTTAGCGTAATAGCTATGTCGCTGGACTCCCATGTAGTCGACCGCAGTTCGTGTCCCGGACCCGGTGGCTTAAAACTCATGCCAGGTGTGTGTGCGTGCATGCCCAAGATTCCAAGAGGAGAATGGAGGAGAAGGGATTGCGGCGTGGCCATCCCCTCTGGGGGGTGATTTCTCGCTTTCTGTCTCTCTATCTCTCTCTGTCTGTCTGCCGAGCGCACACGCCCTATAGCAAAAATCTCTACAAAGAAAAAATAAAGAAGCAATTTTAATCTCAGTGCTGATATTTGGAATTACGAAAATTTCTCTAAGCTTCCATTTCCTGATCTCTAAATTGAAAATCAAAATGATACTAAATTAAGAAAACGAGCATTAAACTTAAAACACAATTGTTATTTCTGAAGGCCCTTTGAGAGTCCTAAAGAGCCTACAGAGAAGGGTCTGGCTTCCCTCTTTACGTAACAAGTAGAAAGACAGAGCAATATGCTCAGCAGGGGCCCTCGGGTGAGAGCTCTACTCTCTTCAATTGTCCTCTTCTTATAGGTCTGGATCTACCCAGTAAGAGGATGGGACGGCAGGAAGAGAAGCCATGAATCTATTGCATGAGGGTTGGAGTCATGCCTAGAAAAGGGCTCCATGTTCAGACAGAGAGCCAGGAGCCAGGCGCACAAACTGGTTCCCCAGAGCAGCTCTGCTCAGGTCAGAGTGATGCCAGACTAAGCATGGTTCAGGAGGCCCAAAATCAAGCCACACAGAGATGACTTGGTAAAGGAAGAAAGGAATTTATTCAGCGAGACCACTACCGGTGATAGAGTTTAGACTGGACTCCATAACTGTCCTCCACACTGGACAAGATACAAAGCTTGTATAGGACTGAGGAGGCCTCATCTCCCACAGGATCACGAGGAGATAGGACTCTGTCAGGAACCAAGGAGGAGTGATTTCCTTTCTGGGTACGCAGGCAGGATAGAAAGACTGGTTTCTTTTTCTGCAGGGGATTATTGACAAACAATGATTAACAAGGCAACAGAGGCACCTGGAGTCAGTCAAGATACCCTTAAATCCTGGTTTAAAAGCTAGAAGTGGTTTTGTAGTGCTTGAGCTGATAAAATCTTCTCAGCTGGTTTTACAGGAAGAAGGTAGAGTCTTTCCCCTCCCTATCTCCATATCCAGGTATCTGCAAAGACTCAGTAAAGTTATTGTTAATTTCCGTTAGTTAAAGGTTAACCTCATCTGTTTTGAGAGAGGCTTCTGTAACATTCATTGTGAAGTAAAATAAAAAAGTTAAAGGCAAGTTTGTTTTTCTTTTCTTCTTCTTTTTTTTTAAAGAGATTTGGCCTCAGGACCATGGCATAATGGTTATATCACTGGACTCCCATGTGGCCAACCATGGTTCAAGACCCGAACCTGGCGGCTTAAAACTCACGCCAGGCATGTGAGCATGCATGCCCAAAATCCCAAGAGGAGAATTAGAGAAAAAGGAATTGCAATGTAGCCATTTCCCTTGTGGGGGTAGTGATTTCTCACTTTCTGTCTCTCTGTCTCTCTCTGTCTCTCCAATGAGCGCATGTGCCCTATAGCAAAAGTCTTTCTTAAAAAATAAAAAGAGAGAGATTTGCCTCTTTACAAAAGGAGATTCTGGGGCTAGCCAGGATGCTCTGTCACGCTCCCACTGAGGCCCCCAGGAACTGGCACCTGAGCCTTAAAGGGAGAAGCCGCAAGAAGCAAAAGAACCATTTCCACAGCTAATTTCCCTGGGTCCCTATAGAGACCACCTACAAATAGGCAGGTGTGATGGATCGTGACTCAGAGGTAGAGGAGAGGAGGTGTCCCACTCTGCAAAAGAGTATAGCCGGACTTCTGCCCAGGGTGATGCCCAGCTGCAGCCCTTCAGGCTCAGCAGGAAGAGAGATTGGGGCTGGCTCCACTCACAGCACCCTCAGTGGTGAGGCCACTTAGCTTCAGAGACTTGGGTTGGGGACATCATATCCCAAATCCAGAGCCTAAACCAGAGCAGAGGTCAGGGAAGGAAAGGAGCAGGTAGCACAGGGAGCATGGCAAAGGATGAACCTTCAATCTCATGGGAGCCACCATGGAGCTTCCAGAGGGTGGCAGGGCAGGTGGGGGTACTCTGAGGCCTTTTAGAAGGGAGCCAAACTAAAACAAAGGCATGGTTTAGCTTACAGAAAACACACTGTGATGATGCAAAAGGGTTATAGATTTTACAGTGCAATCCTCACCCTTGCTTCTTTCCAGTGTTTTTGAGTTCATAAAGCAAAGAATAAGATATAGCCAACCAGTTACCTGCATTATTTTAAATTAACCCATGTGAACTCTTGACAAACAACTTGCAACCTCCCATCTCCTTGCCTTTCTCTGTTAAATAAGCCAACTTTCTGGTTGATATTTTGATAAGTGTATGTCTGGAAAACTAGAAGTCTGCTTGCCTGAACAATTTGTCCAAAGCCCTGGCTCAAATAAGTCCCTTTTATTTAACTTCTATGCCTCCATATTTCATGTAGGTTGACACTTTATTTTTGTTCCATCTGATTGGAGCAGCCTGGGTCACCCAAACTGCAGCCTTTTACCCTGAGATATGGTAAAAGTGTGGTCCTAAGAGCAAATGTGTTATGCAAAACGCATACCTGGCCAGTAAAGAAAAGCAAAGCAAAAGAACCTGGACTCCATCTCCCTGCAGTGCCTAGGGTGTCACGTGGCTGAGTCTACTGCAGTGACAAAGGGACACACAGAGGGAGACAGCAGAAAGGATGTGGGGCCCTTCACGAAGAGCACTTAGAACTTATTTACCAACAAAAAAAATGCAGAGCAAGGGCCTGGCTGCACTTGGTTTTGTAAAAGTGCTTTGAAAAATATTCAACCTTCTATTTGGTCATCAGAAAATCCAACCTTCTATCGTGTGTTCATTTTTGCATAGAAGAACAAGAAAAAATATTTCATGACTTTTCAGACAACTCAATATCGCTAATGACGACAGAACAGCAGACAGGCTCTGGGGTGAGTGGGTACCAGCTCACAGAGTATAAGTGAGGACTGAGGAGGCTTCATCTCCCACAGGATCACAAGGAGATAGGACTGTGTCCGGAACCAAGGGGGAGTAATTTCCTTTCCGGGTATGCAGGGCAGGGTAGAATGACTAAGGGAAGGGAGGCCTTGCTCTGGTGACTGGGCTATGATTAGGCTCTGGCTGGCCGCTCTGACAGGAACTACAACTCTGAAGGAAAGCACGTTCCGGGTATAGTCCCTTTGAGCTCTCATCCCAACCCCCAGGGTTGAACATCCGGGCTTTCAGAAAGCAGACTGCCAAGAGGAGTAAGACGGGATGCTGTCATGGAGCAGGAAGCTCACAGCCGAGCTGTCCAGCCAAGCACCCAGGGAGCTCCAGTTCTTGCTTGAAGCCTGTTCAAACAATAGACTCCCTTTCGTTCTTGATGTAAAAAGGAGAGCGTTGCTCTGACTTTCCCCCCATCAATTTCTCTGCCCCATAGAGAAAAAGGAACTCTTTCTTTTTCCAACAAAAATGCAAGATTCTTCCCGGCTTGTGCTATACTGGGGTTCAGGTCAGGCAAAGGCTCACGATGGGCCTGTGATTAGAAGCCAAGTACTCATAAATGAGAACGCTTGCTGCAAAATGGGGTCCTCTAAAGTATCTTCCTTCCTTCTCCCCTCCCAAATGATCCCTCTTCCTAAGACACAGGCAATTTCACAGACTCTGAGGGCCCGGGAAGCGACTGGCCTCACCCACTTCATTTCCAACCTTCCCTCCCTCTTCATTCCCACACAGCACAGCATCTCCCCAAGGCCCTGCTCAGGAATATCTGTTACACAGAACTAAAAGGTACCAAACAGAAAACACTCTCGGAGTAAAGAAGAAGCAGCACTCCTCTTCATCTTAGAGAGGTAAAGGGCTACGTCAGGAGTAGGCCAACTTGTAAGAGGACAGATAGTGAATATTTTAGGTATTTATGGACCAAGAAGCAAAATCCAAGCTATTTTGAGAGAATGTACAAAACAAAGGAATTTTTTTCATACTTTCCCAACCATTTAAAAATGTACAAACTATTCTTAGCTCCTCAGAGCCATAGAAGAACAAATGGCAGTCAAAGTTTGGTCTGCAGGCCAGTTCGTCAACCCTGGCCTACATCCTTAGCTGCTTCACTCTGTTCTATCTGCCTTGCTCATCATTTTGAATCTGGCTTACTAAGCTTGATCAAGGCAGAGGAGGATGAGAGGCAATGACTTACCACCAGTTTAATTTCCGAATCATTAAATGCTCTTGTTCAACCTGCCTTCAAACGGCCATCACAAAGAGGATTAAATTTAGACAAACTACAGTGTTCACCCAAGAAAGGACACTGAATTTTTAAAAGATCCTAAATGAAGAGAACATTTCAGGATAAAGGAATTACCGTATATCATACCAATAAACTAGAAGAATAAAGAATAACGACCACATAGAGTGGTGTTGCTCTTTAAGATCAGGCATACCTGAGTTCGAGAGACAGTTCTGTGCCTCATTACCTGTGTTACCTCAGGCAATTACTTAACCTCTCTGAACCTCACTATCTTCCCTGTTAAAAAACAAATAAAATCTGAGACCAGTAGATGGCATAATGGTTACATTGCTGGATCCCACATGGCTGACTATGGTTCAAATTCCAGACGTGGCAGCTTGAAAATCACTCTGGGTATGTGTGCATGAGTGCCCAAAATCCCAAGAGGAGAATGGAGGAGAAGGGATTGTAGTGTGGTCATCTCCCCTAGGAGGTGATTTCTCACTTTCTGTCTCTCTGTCTCTCTGGTGAGCACACATGCCCTATAGCAAAAATCTCTCTTTAAAAAAATAAATATAAAAATAAAATCTGGGGGGACCAGCAGTTAGCATAATGGCTATGTCGACCGCGGTTCGCGTCCTGGACCAGGTGGCTTAAACTCACTCCGGGCGCGTGTGCATGCGTGCCCAAGATCCCAAAAGGAGAATGGAGGAGAAGGGATTGTAGGGTGGTCATCTCCCCTAGGAGGAGATTTCTCACTTTCTGTCTCTCTGTCTCTCTCTCTGTCTTTCTGGCAAACGCACGTACCCTATAGTGAAAACCTCTAAAAAAAAAAAAAAAGAAAAAGAAAATCTGGGCAGCTACAAGGATACAACAATATCACAATGCTCTGTGATACTGAGGCCTCGGAGGAAGGTCCCAGGTTCATATCCCAGGGTTTCCCTATACATGCCAGGTACACACATATGCCCATGTTTCTGGCCAAGTCTAGAAGCAAAGCACAGTGTGAAAACCCTACAGGAGGTGCTTTCTCTCTAGCTCTCTTTGTCTATCTCTCTCTGTCCTCTTAGAAGAAATATTTGAATAAATTTTAACAATTTTTCCTAAGAGAAGATAACAAGACCAATCTTACTACACAATGAGAAACAATATGGGGAAATCAGCAGAACCATGGATAGTCACTGAACAGTTGCTGTTCTTTCTATTAGATTTTTAGAAATAAGGACACTGCATAGCTATGCCGTATACTTTAGCAGGTTAGATTCCTTCTTTCATAATGGAGTGTAGAAAGTGGGTAAGCATCCCACTCCTATACTCTCCCACAAAATGTACTTTCCCCCTAGTATCCTAAGATGTCAAAAATCTCCACATTTCTCAATCTTTTGGATAAGAGCATTAAGGCAAACTCCAGATAAGCACCACTGATTTTAATATTACCTAAATAAGAACGACATTTATACAATCTTATGTAATTCTTACTACCACCCTAGAAGGTGATCAAGACAGATAGTATCTCTATTTTATAAATCAGAGAACAAATAAAAAACTGGGCTTGATTCAACTGAGGTTGAATCCCTAGCATGCCACATGGGTTGTGCAAATGTGAGCTCTTGTATTTCTCTGAGGCTGTTTTTCAATCTGTAAAATGGGCATCTGGTATTATGAGACATTTCAAGGTGTCAGGAAGTGCCTGGCACAGCATGTGCAGCATGACAGGGGCTAATACCTACTCGTCCAAACTGCATGGCCATGGCAAAAATCAGACTTCAGTGGGGTACATTAACACAAACTTCTTCTGGCCATTTGTGATGGAAAATGTATCAGGCAAGATGACCTAAAAACCCCAAAGTCTTTACAGAAATGGTTCTCAGGGGATTGGTAAATTCTTCACGTCTGAATGCACAAACTTGCTGCCAAATCCCAGAGCCTGCTGACCTGATGGAATGCCGTGGTCAGACTAGTAAAGGCAGCCTTGGAGTATCTGTATTTTCTTTTTTGTTTTTTCATTGAAATCTGTAGAGCTGACACTTCTCTATCACACCACCCAGTGTGTTCTAATTCTATTAATGAACTAAGACTCAGGGATGGTATAAGAACAAGTACCTGATATTTTGCAGTAATGCCTATGGAAATGAATATTTTTAAATTACTCAGCTATTCATCAAAGTTTTCCTGAGTCCCTACTCCATGCCAGGCACGTGCTAGACACAGCAGACACAAAAATGCTGAAGGGAACCAGCAGTTAGCGTAATGGCTATGTCGCTGGACTCCCACATAGTCGACCACGGTTTGCATCCCGGACCTGGTGGCTTAAAACTCACGCCGAGTGCGTGTGCATGCATGCCCAAGATCCCGAGAGGAGAATGGAGGAGAAGGGATTGTGGTGTGGCCTTCCCCCCTGGGGGGTGATTTCTCACTTTCTGTCTCTATATCTCTCTCTGTCTGTCTGGCGAGCGCATGTGCCCTATAGTGAAAATCTCTCAAAAAAAAATAATAATAAAATAAAAATGCTGAAGACACAATGCCCATTGTCCAGTGAGTGAGTCACATTTGTAAACAGGTACAATGCATTGTGATAAGGTTATAATGAAGGAGGGATTGAAATGCTATGAAAATAATTAGCTTTTTCCAAGAGTATTAAGAAGAATCACACAGAAGATAGCACTGGTCTAGGTTGTAAAGGATGACTAGAAACTGTCAGATGAGGCACAAGGTCTGTAGGGACAGGGAACAATGCTCAGAAGTCCCAAAAGATAGGGAGATAGGACTGGGAAGTTAGTCAAGTACGGCTTGATAGTCGAGGCAGATAATTTTGACCACAAGTAACAGAACACACTAACTCACAATGGTTTCAATTATGAGGACATTTTCCTAGATTATCTGGAAGTGTATACATCCTGACTGATGAATTCAACTGCTCAGATACTCTCATTTTAGTTAGCTTTTGCTAGGTTATGATGCATAATAAAACAATTATAAATTTTCAGCGACTTACCATAGCACATATTTATTTCTTGCTCATGACATTGTCAGTTGCCTAGACTGGGTTCTGCTGTCCCCAGCTGGGCTTGGGCTTAGGCAGGCCAGGTGGCCTCATCTTCATTGAGCTTTTGTGTCTTCTCATTTAGAGGTCCCAGCCACAGGAGATACCCTACCATCTGGAGCATATTATTCTCAAGGTGGAGAGAAGAAGAAAGAGAGCTCTAGCCATACCACACAATCATACTTAAAGCTTCTGCGTAGAGAAGACGAATGAAGTATCTATCTACAGCCATTGGCACCAGCATGTCACCTGGCTATAAGCAAGTCAATGGCCTGGATCAGTATGGCAAAAGTGAGGCAGGAACAAAACACTCTAAAATAGGAATAACAATGATGATAACGCAATCACTGCCATGTCCAAATGCTAGTGCCCCCTCCCCACAGAAACAAAAATAATCATATGTTGGGATTTCATACCTAATGTGATAGTATTAAAAGGTGAGAACTGATTAAGTCATGAGGGCAGAGCCATCCCCTGGGATTATTGCTTTTAGGAAAGAAGTGGAAGGATGCTGTTATACCTCTTCTGCCACGTGAGGACACAGCAAAGAGTTTTCATCTGTGAGGACCGGGTCTTTGCAAAATACCAAACCTATTGGTACCCTTGATCTGGGAACTTTTCAGCCTCTGGAATTGTGAGAAATAAATTTAAAATTTTTGTTAATGAATTATTCAATATAATTTTTTTTTTATTATGGGAGCCCGAACAGAAAAAGTCAATCTCACTCTCGAAAAAAAAAAAAAAAAAAAAAAAAAGCACATGTGCTCCATCACTCTGCTTGCCCATATCCACTGTGCTGGCTTCGTCCCAAGACCTCCAGTTGAAACCAGGCTGTAATCTTTCTTGTTCACCTTCAGTGCGGAATGGAAATTCTTATTTTCAGTCCAATAGGCTCATTCTAGTTCGTGTCACGCTAGATTCCTTAGCTAGTAACAGTCACCTGAGACCATCCTATGCTGATTGGCCAAGACTCATGGAGCTGGGGATGAGACCAGCCTCCCTCGAGCCCATGAGAAGAGATTAGATACCAGATCAAGTCAGGGTTCTGTTAGGAATAAGAAGCACAGGGGATGGATTTGGGGGTGGCAACTTGGAATGTGCCCCATGTAAGCATGTTACTGATTTGAGATTTAATCCTGTCAAGTAGTGACATGACAATCTCTGATTTTAGGAAAGATCACTCTCTCCTTGTGTTTCTACCTTCTCTCTTATCCTCTCAATGTCCAAGATGTTCTCTGTTTTCTCCTCCTGATTTCAGTGTTACTCTTCTCCCAAGGTTCTGTCTTTTTCTTTTTTTCTGTTTATAACGTTTTGCCTTTATTAACTTTAAGTTTCAAGATTTTACAAGCATCATAAAAATAACTTGGGAAATGTGTGTGCATGTGTTTTTCTATCTTTTTTTTTTTTCAAATCTCTCTGACTTCAACTAGCACCTTATGCTAACAAGTCCAAATCAATATTACTGACACTGAGTTCCTCTTACGTCCCAGTGTCTGTCTGTAACTGGCCAGTGGACTAACCTGCCTTCTCTCTGTCTCTGTTATCAGCACCCATTGATTCAGGTGTGGAATTCTGAGTTTCCACAGACTTTCTTCTCTGGACTCTCACAATTGATCTACTGTCCTGTGTTGTCCTCTCTGCCTCCCAAATATCTCTCTGTCCTATACTTGATCATTCCTTACCTGGATTACTGGAGTAGGATCTTCAGTGCACATCCTGCTTCTTGTTTTAAGCCCCCTTCAATCTATTCTCCACCCTGAAAATGGAGGTGTCTTTCTTAAAAACAAGTCTCATTTCCCTGCCTAAATGGCTTGTCGCTACATTCAAGTTATAGTCCACACCTCTGAGCTTGGCACTGAAGGCCGTCCATGGTCTTGCTCCTACCTCCCTTCTTCTCTTCACTCTTTGTTATCACCCCAATAAAGTGCCCACAACCCAGTCATTCTAACCCATGGTATGTAGGCTTCTCACACTTTTGTGTCTTCACACATGCATTTCCTAGACCCTCTCTTGCCCAGCTTGTTGCAGGATTTTAGTGAAAGAGAGTGGGTACTGAGGCCTTTTTAAGAAAATAGCAATTCATTAGTGTGTCGGCATTGACTCAGTGGATTCATATCCAAAGGCTGAGGAATTTTGGGGGGCTCTTTTTTTCTATTTGTTTTAGGATTTTATCTTCCATATATGGTTATACACACTTTCACATACTTTTGATTGGGTAAAAATCTAAATTATCCAAGTACATACTGGACTACTGGGCTGTTAGATAGGCAGGCATACATGAAGTTACAGAGTGGCTAGGTTGCTATCAGGGCTACAAGGTCACTAAGATTGCTAAGTTGCTATGGAGACAGGGTTGCAAGATCAGCATAGGCTACACATCTGTACTCGAATGTTAAGCATGCCCTATTACCTTCCTTTGTCCTGGAAGGCCCCCCTACCACATGCTCACTTCCACTCAAGCTGCAGCCCTGGCTATTAGACCACTGCTTCTGTTCATATCCCTCCCTTGGCTCTTTTTCATCATGAGCATCATCCAAATGCACTGTAATGGCACACTCACTCAACCACTTCCCTCGATAAGCCACTCTTCTAGGGCAGGGACTTTAACTGGATCATCTCTGCATCCTCGGTACCTAATGCAAGACCTGGTACATGTTTGTCAAATGAGTGAATGAATGAGACTCAGAGAAATCCATTTATTCTCTTAAGGTTATTTACTCACCCATTCAATAAATACTAGTTGACTGCCTATTACGTGCTAGGTATTATTCTGAGTGTTGGGGATACAGCAGTGACCAATACAAACAAAAATCCCTGCTGATATCCCTGGGAGAGAGAGGGAATTACATTCTATTGGGTTATCAGAAAAACAGAGAAAAATACATCATGACTTTTCCAATGACCCAATAGTAGGATTTTACAATAGTTAGAAGTAAAAAAAAAAAAAAAAAAAAAAAAGGAACCTTAAACAGAGAATTTCCTGTCCATTCATATCTTCCCTCGTTCATTCATTCTGTGATTCAGTTAACATCCATTTAATGAGCAACTCCCTATACCAGCCATTTTATTCTTTTTGCTTTGCATGTACACACACACCAACGTACAAATCAACTACTAGTTTAGTGTCTGTGTCTCTTTCCCATTCCTGTCTCACCTCCCAAAATTGTAAGCAATGTGAATTGCTTAGTAAATATTTGTTGCATGCATGATAATTGAACAGATGGTTAACTATGAAAGGCTGGTCAACGAAGCACAGAGTCTGCCCCTTCAATATGTTCCAGTATATCTCAATTTGTGAAGAAAAGTTAGAAATAAAAACAAGAAGCAGTAACTACCATTCTTCACATGCTCTTATTGAGAGGGCAATGGTGCCATTTCCTGGGGCCGATTTTTTTCACAAGTAGGTAGTCAGACTACTTTATTCTTGAGTCCTGGCACTGGTCATATCCTCAGAACATTCCTCTTAGGCAGGATGAGTTAAGAACCAAAAAGGACCTGAGGGACCTAAGAGGCTCCTTCACATGGAGGGCAGGTACTCTCTGGGCCTAGCATGGTGCAGGCAGCCAACACAAGGGAGCCGAGTCCCCAACAAGGCCCCTCAGGCTCTCATGAACTCTTTCCAAGGGGAAAATTCCTGAAGTTCCATCTCACCACTGGAAATTCCAGCACAGAGATCTGCCTGTCCCCAGTGGAGACATGCATGCCATTGTGATTCCACGAATCCCCCTCTGGGGTTTCAAATCCCCCTTATGTGGGAGAAGAGATACTGGGCAATTCTCCCAGCCCAGGCCATCTTTGAAACTGATGGGAAAACCATATCTAATTCCAAACCCCTCTATAAGACTTTCTGTTTTCCCTCCAAACTGTTCTGTCCTATTCTCTGATGAATAGGAGCTAACATGTAGCTAACATGTATGGGGTACAGGCAGCCCTAGCAAGGAGATCATATATTTTTTAGAATTAAAGGCTCTTAGGACTGGAAAAAAACTTAACTGCAAAACCCACAACAGCTCCTTATTCAACAGATGAGGAGACTGAATCCTTGGTGTATGATTTGCCAGAGCTGCCATTCCAAATACCACAGACTGGGTAGGTCTAATTACATACATCTACTTTCTCACAGTTCTGGAGAGTGAAAGTCCAGGATCAAGGTCTGGACAGGTTGGTTTCTTCTGAGGCCTCCCTCCTTGATTTCTCCCTGTGTCCTCACATGGTCTCTCCTATGTTCACATCCATCCCAGATCTCTATTTTGTGTCCAAATTTCCTTTCCTTTTTTATTATTTTTTTTTATATTTTACTAGATCTTTATGCCTTAGAGCTTGCTGGAGAGAGAGAGACAGAGACAGTGAAAGATAAAGTGAGAAATCAGCCCCCAGGAGGGATGGTCATGTCACAATACCTTCTCCTCCATTCTCCTCCCAGAATCTTGGGCACACATGCACATGCACCCAGCCTGAATTTCAAGCCACCGGGTCCAGGACTCAAACCACGGTCCATCATGTGGGAGTCCAGCAACATAACTGCTATGCCATCTGCTGGTCCCAAATTTCCTTTTTTTATAAGGGCATCAGCCTTATTATATTAGGGCCCAGTCTAATGGCCTCATTTTAACTTAAAAGCCCTGTAAAGGTCTTAAATCTAAATTTGATCATATTCTGAGGCACTGGAGAATTACTTCAACATATGAATGCTCCCCACCCCCACACAATTTGACTCATAATCCCAGGGAACTTATAGGATCCTCCAGGCCCTCCCACAACTCTTCCTCTCAACATCCAAGTCTCAGAGGCCTTCTCAAATTCAACACCATGGCCCTCAGACAGTTTACCCCAGACTCTGTTTCATTTCCATCACCCTTATCATTTTTCACCATGAGCGTAACCACATGTAAGGCTTTAGAAGAAAAACCAACTCCTTTCTTGGCTAACAAAGCATTAAGAGGACATAGTCCCTGCTTCCCTATCCAGTGTCCTCTCCAGCCCCAGTGTTCCTTGTCACTAATTCATTTCCTTGCTAATATTCAGCACAGCCTCTTCACCCTTTTCTCACACTAAGAATGAAGAGGACCAGAAGGCAGGGACTTTTCTATCTTGCTCACCCCATACCCTCTATGCCTGGAACTGTACCTGGTCCACTGTAGATACACACTTTAGAGAATGAATGATAGAATGAATGGATGATGACAAGCTAAACCAGAGATGCTCAACTGCCACACTATTGACAGTTTGGGCCAGTGATAGGAACTGAACGTGTGTGCCCCTTGAAATTTAAATGTGGAAAATCTAACTCTCAATAGTATGGTATCTGTAATTGGGGCTTTTGGAGAAGGTAATTAGGTTTAGATGAAGGAAATGAGGGTGATGCTCAAATGATGAAATCAGTGCCCTTTTAAGGGGATGAAGTTCTCCTCTCTCTCTCTTATATACAGGTGACTGTCCATAAGCCAGAAGGTGACCCTCACCAGACACCAGACCTACTGGCACCCTGACTTCCCAGCCTGCAGAGCCATGAGAAATAAACTTTCATTGCTTCAGCCTCCTGTATACAGTTTTCAAACTGACGGAGACACCCAGATGGTTCTTCGTGTGGGAGCTGCCGCATGCAATGTAGGATGTTGGGTAGCATTCCTGGTCTCGAACCACTAGATAGCAGTGACACCCACTTCCAGCAATGACAACAAAACATGTCTCCAGACATCGCTAAGTGTCCACCAAGCAGGTTTAAGTACCACAACTGAAAATCGTTCGCTAAGCTGTAGGCTCCCAGATAGCAGGAACTTTGCCAAAAACTATGAGATACTTAGTAACTGCACATAGTAGCTTGTTGATAGAAGAAAGAAAAATTAAAGTTTTGTTTTTTGTTTTTTGTTTTTTTTTAGAGTTTTTTTGTTTGTTTTGCTTTAGGGCACGTGCGCTCGCCAGACAGACAGAGAGAGACAGAGAGATAGAAAACAAGAAATCACCCTCCGGGGGGATGGCCACGCTGCAATCCCTTCTTCTCCATTCTCCTCTTGGGATCTTGGGCGGGCACGCACGCACATGCGCCCGGCGTGAGTTTAAGCCACTGAGTCCGGGACACGAACCGTGGTTGACTACGTGGGAGTTCAGTGGCATAGCCATTAGGCTAACTGCTGGTCCCTAAAGTTTTGTAAGTGGAAAAAAAAAAAAAAAAAAAAGATCAACTGTTCCAAAGCCATTCTTTCAATGGGATTTGTCCTCTTACTATTCGCATGATCTTGGGTAACTCAGTGTCCCTAAATCTCAGCTTCCTCATCTGATAAACCGAAATATCAAAACTTCCTTCATCGTGATCTTACTTTCTAAACCATAAAGTGTAAGTGTCCAATTAATTAGTTCTTGATCCCAGTTTGTGAGTTGGTACTACCTCTTAACTATTCCCTAAAATAACTTCACAAGAGCATGTTTCTTCCTAATTTCCAAAGCCCTGTTTGTATTTACCTTACCTCTCCTCACTCCAAAAGTTGGGAGCACTCCTGTGTCTTCTAAAGTTATGTCACTCTCACTCACCTTCTTCTCTTTAAGTTCAGACTCATAAATGAAGTCTGTCTCAAACAACTCTTGGGAAAATGTCTGCCCTGGGATACTTTGCCACATGGAGAACTGGGTTGTTTGCGATGCCCTTCCTTCGCAGTCTTTAGAAAAAGTGCCTCACCTTAAATATTAACCTTCTAATTTAGCCTTGGTGGCATGACAGTAACACAACACTCTTCAATGCTGAAAGCCATATGGGAAGGTCCCTGGTTTGTGTTCCAGGGTCTCCCTGTACATACCACGTAAGTGTGTGCCCATTATCCAGACTGGCTGAGGTTGGGGGTAGATTGCAGCATGAGGACCCTATTGGAGATCTCTCTATATAAATCTCTCTCTTTCAGAAGAAATACATTTAAAACTTTTTAAAAACTTAATCTTCCTTCATGAACTGTGTATGTCCCAACTCAAGAAGCTTCCAAACAGAATTCGTTTTTTCCTTACTTATTCATTAATACCATCTGTTTTTATCTCTAACATAGCACATCTCGAAATCCACCTCACAGCAAAGCAGTAGCCAGAGCTGCGGTTCCAGCTAAACTGTAGGCTACTTGAGAGGGAGTAGGGGTGTCAGGAGAAGAGAGGATAATGTATTCCCTATGTCCCTCTGCCACCGCATTCCAGAAAAAAAAAAATTAGCTATCAAAAATACGATGCCATAGGAATCATGAAAGTACATGAAATCTGTAGATTACAAGTCATATTTCTAGAGTATAATTTACAGTATGCACTTTTATCAAAGCAGGAAACACCAGCACACACAAAGGCAAACTGTGAGCGCCATCTCATGGAGAAATCAACCACCTCCCGTCACTACATGCCCTCCCATCACACCATGATCTGAGACACTCCCTGCACACAGGAACGGGGCAGCTGGATGTCACCGCCAACAGTGGTGTCCACAGCTCTCAGTCAGCCTCTATCCCTTCTCCTCATCAGTCTAGATCAGGACAGTCGCCTCAGCAGCAGCCAGCAACAAGCTCTAAGAGGAATCTCATTGTCTCTGGTCTAGATTAAACTGCCGTAGAACAAATGTGGGTTCACCATGCGGCCTCTAAAACACAGAAGCCTTCATTTTAGCCCCCATTAGACACTTGGCCATTTCCTGAATCCAGATCCTGTCTCTTTTTCCATCAGAGCTCCACCCTTTTCTGAATCTGAGATTTTTGCATAAAAATATCCAATGTAGCTCACACTTCTCTCCTCCCTGCTCAGAGTCTTCTGTGAAGAAACCAATAGCCCAGAACATAAGAGTATTGTCAGCCTCCTGGGCCCTCCCACTCCAGGGGACCTCACTCTCAGACTGACTTCCCTGCTCAGATACACACCTCCCCAAACACATGAGAGCTTGCCACATCCTTGAACACTGGGGGTTGGATCCAGCCTTCCAATTTGTGACCTATATGTGTCTCAGTCTTGCCTCAAAAACTTTCAAACAGAATTAACTTTTTCCTCCCTCATTCATTAATACCATCTTGTTTTTATCTCTAACGTAGCAGATCTCCCAGTCTACCTTATAGCAGAGTAGTTGACAGAGCTGCATTCTCATTAGACTGGGAGTTCCTTGGGGGCAGGAGGGATCCACAAGTATTGGGGAAAGAGATTCAAACATATTCTCTACCTCCCTCTGTCACATTCACCCATGCCAAAGATCCCAGCATGCTTTAGAGTTGTTCTCTAGCCCATTAATGGTCATAGCCAGGAGAGTTGAGGCCAGTGAGCCCAACTTAATCATGTAGCATCTGATGATTAATCTTTTTTTTTTTTTTTGAGAGTGAGATTTTTGCTATAGGGAATATGAGCTCCCTGGAGAGATAGAGAGAGAGAGAGAGAAAGACAGAAAGCGAGGAGTCATCCACTAGGGGGATGGTCATACTCCCAGTCCTTTCTCCATTCTCTTCTCAGGATTTTGGGCATGCACACATACACACCTGGCATGAGTTTCAAACCACCAGGTCTAGGATTCAAACTGTGATTGGCCACACAGGAGTTCAGTGCCCCAACCACTACACCACCCGCTGGCTCCCTGATGATGACTCTTACACAGAATCAAGAAGAGATATCCTAGAGTAAGGATCACAAATTCTAACTTCTATCAGAATCAGGAAGACAAGTAAATGATTAGTGTAGGTCACCTGGTAAGATGGCTTGCGGAGAGCTTTAAATATATCCATTTTCAGAAATGGCCTGGTTTGCTCATCTCCAAAAAGAAAAAAATAAAAACGGACAACGGCCTTTTTGAGTAAGCTTAAGGGCTGTCAGGGTTCACCACATAACACAGGCAACACACATTGAAAACTCATTGGATTTCCCAGCAAAACAACTTTATCAGCTCAGCGTAACTTGAGCATCCTCCACACAGCTGCAGCCAGAGCAGTGAATCAAAAACTGAAGTCTAACCTGGACACACCCCTGTTTAAGTCCCTCTTGAGGCTTAAGGACCTCCTGCCTCTTGTCAGTATTTATCCTGGGAGGCAGAGTAGGGCTGAGCCATGTCAACCATAGAATCTTAGCAGATTGAAAAAAAAGAGTGGGCGTCCGTATTCTTACATTGTTCTTCTTGCCAATTAAGAGAATGGTCTGGCTCCTCTGTGCCCTTCCCGGTCTCCCATGTGTGATGTGGTATCATTCTCTGTCCAGGGAAATACAGCCACTAACCTTTCCCTTGCATTTCTCCTAAAGCAAGCGTACACGTCTTCACAATCTTGTTTCTTACTGTGGGTGAAAGGGTTACTCTCTCCCAAGCCATTTCTCAATATGGCCTTATATGGGACATCAAGAGGCCCCCAGGCTGTCCTCAGAGTGATTTTTGGCAAAAGAGGAACTAAGGGAGTCCAGGATTTCTGCCAAATTCTGTTCTTGAGAGATAGAGAGAGAGAGAGAGAAAGACAGAAAGCGAGGAGTCATCCACTAGGGGGATGGTCATACTCCAGTCCTTTCTCCTCCATTCTCTTCTCAGGATTTTGGGCATGCACACATACACACCTGGCATGAGTTTCAAACCACCAGGTCTAGGATTCAAACTGTGATTGGCCACACAGGAGTTCAGTGCCCCAACCACTACACCACCCGCTGGCTCCCTGATGATGACTCTTACACAGAATCCAGAAGAGATATCCTAGAGTAAGGATCACAAATTCTAACTTCTATCAGAATCAGGAAGACAAGTAAATGATTAGTGTAGGTCACCTGGTAAGATGGCTTGCGGAGAGCTTTAAATATATCCATTTTCAGAAATGGCCTGGTTTGCTCATCTCCAAAAAGAAAAAAATAAAAACGGACAACGGCCTTTTTGAGTAAGCTTAAGGGCTGTCAGGGTTCACCACATAACACAGGCAACACACATTGAAAACTCATTGGATTTCCCAGCAAAACAACTTTATCAGCTCAGCGTAACTTGAGCATCCTCCACACAGCTGCAGCCAGAGCAGTGAATCAAAAACTGAAGTCTAACCTGGACACACCCCTGTTTAAGTCCCTCTTGAGGCTTAAGGACCTCCTGCCTCTTGTCAGTATTTATCCTGGGAGGCAGAGTAGGGCTGAGCCATGTCAACCATAGAATCTTAGCAGATTGAAAAAAAAGAGTGGGCGTCCGTATTCTTACATTGTTCTTCTTGCCAATTAAGAGAATGGTCTGGCTCCTCTGTGCCCTTCCCGGTCTCCCATGTGTGATGTGGTATCATTCTCTGTCCAGGGAAATACAGCCACTAACCTTTCCCTTGCATTTCTCCTAAAGCAAGCGTACACGTCTTCACAATCTTGTTTCTTACTGTGGGTGAAAGGGTTACTCTCTCCCAAGCCATTTCTCAATATGGCCTTATATGGGACATCAAGAGGCCCCCAGGCTGTCCTCAGAGTGATTTTTGGCAAAAGAGGAACTAAGGGAGTCCAGGATTTCTGCCAAATTCTGTTCTTAATGAGAAAAAAAAAAAATCAGTTAGCCCATTCTGACTAGACGTATAAAATAGTCTGTAATAAATGTTTCCTGAAAATGTGGGAAAATTTTTCCATTTTTACCTGCTAAGGTTATAAGAGAATCATTAAAGTGCTGAATTAGTCACGCAAGCTGTAGAAACCAAATATCTAATCAGGCCCCCCCAAAAAGGAGAGAAAAGCAATGCCTGCGAGCTCTGTTCCCTTCATCTATGTTCCTTTCTAGTTGTTACAAAGGTCAAAGATTAATTTCATAAAGCTGTTTGATGTGTAGAGAGAAGCCTGCTGCCGAATCTAATTGCTCAGAAAAGATAATGTGGTGGATACAGTCAGTAACAAATGCAGCCTCGGCTCGACGATCACTTTCACCCCCAGAAGGATACATGGACGTCAGAATGTGGGTGCTGGGTGGACCCAAAGCCCTTTGGGACAGAAGGCTGAGTGTTTTGAGGTCAAGAAACTTGTTTAGTAGAATTTAGTCAGCTGTGAGCGAAATGAGGTACTCTGATGCGAGCATCATTTATCTTTTCTATGTGCAGTGGTCTTCTTACTGGCTGCATGCATGGAAAGACCTCCTCAGGCTTCCATGAGCACAGATACAATCGTTTTAGAAGAAATCAGTTCCAGATCTACAATGATCAAATACATGTTCTTATAAAATTAATCTGTGTGAGAAAGCATATTAAGGCAGCAGACAATTCTCTTTTTTCCCTCTTCTTTCTCCATTTGTTACCCAATCTGAAAACAAAAGGAAGAAAAAAGGCATACCTCTCAGCCACATTAAGTATGTCACAAACTCAGATTGCCAAATAAAGGGACAATTCCAAATGCTGACCTCTGCAGACCCACCATTAATAAGGAAATGTGGGATCAGCTGCAGCAGCCCTGCAGTGGAGTGATACTGCTAGTGCTGACATCTGGGAGGGTCCCAGGTTGGTGTCCTGAGGTCTCCCTGTACCTGCCAGGTGCACATGCACATGCTCATGATCCAGGATGGCTGGGCTAGAGTGGATTGTAGCATGTGGAAGCTGTTAGGGGCCCTCTCTCTTCCCCTGTCCTAATCTCTCTCTCTCTCTCTCTCTCTCTCTCTCTCTCTGAAGATGTAACAAATGAACTTTAAAAAACATAATAATGGGGCCAGCCTGTGATGTGGTGGTTAAGGCAACTGGATCCCACAGGGCTGATCATGCAGTTTGAGTCCCAGACCCGGCAGCTTGAGAAACATGCACAGTGCATGTACATGCATGCCCAAGATCTCAAAAGGAGGAAGAGATGGAGGAGAAGGGATTGCAGCATGACCATGCATAGGCGGTGCTTTCTCACTTTCTCTCTCTCTCTCTCTCTCTCTCTCTCTCTCAGCATGCGGACCCTCTGGCAAATTAATAATAATAATAAAGAACCAGAACCAGGACCTGCAAATTGTGTTGCTGGACTACCACGTAGTCCACCACAGTTCAAGTCCTGGACCTAGCCATTTAAAACTCACACCAGGAACGTATGTGTGTGTGTCCAAGATCCCGAGAGGAGAATGGAGGAGAAGGGACTGCAGTGTGGTCATCCCCCCTTAGGGGGTGATTTCTTGCCTTCTGTATCCCTGTCTCTCTCTGTCTCTCCAGCAAGCACATGCTCCCTATAGCAAAAATCTCTCTCTTAAAAAAAAAAAAAGAAAAAAAAACTAGAGCCTTCAGCTCATACATATCCTTAAGAAAAATGTTTCCAATAATATTTTGCTTTTATGATTAATAATTATTCATTAAAATGTGCAGTACATGCACATATGTTATTTTGATCAATTGTCAACTAATACTAATTGTAATGATAATTCAATCCAAACAAAATTTGTCTCACTATTTAAAGCCTTAGAGTTTAAGTTTTAACAATTTTTGTCTCAATTTTTAAACACATTCTCATTTGTAGAAATGTTTCATAGGTTGATCAGTAAGACCTAGTCATGGTAATGCAGTCAGCTGGGTGCCACTGCCCAATACTGGAGCCATCTGGGAAGACCCAGGGTGCAGTTCCCAGACTGACCTGAACACACCAGGCAGGCCTTCAGGCTCACCTGTGATAATGCTGGCTGGAAGACAAGGGAGAACCGCAGTGTGTCAAGACCCTATCAGAGATTCTCTCTCTCTCTCTCTCTCTCTCTCTCTCTCTCTCTCTCTCTCTCTCTCGTCTCTTTCTCAATAAATAAATAGGACTGGCCCCTATGGCCTCACAGCTAAAGGAGCTGGATCCCACATGGCCAACCACAGTTCAAGTCCTTGCTCTGGTGGCTTGAAAAACACACCAGGGCCCACATGTGTTCACATGCCCAAAGCCCCAATGAGGTGGAGAAACTGAGGAAAAGGGATTGTGGTATGACCATCCCACACTAAGAGTGCCTTTTTCCTCTCTCTCTCTCTCTCTCTCTCTCTCTCTCTCTCCCCCTCTTTCTCTGACTCAGGCTCTCCTTGGTGAGTGCACATGCCCTCTGGCAACTAAAAATAAGCAAATGTGTGTGTGATCCATTCTGATCAGTCTGAATTTCACATGGACATCAAAATTGTGGCTATAATTAATTTAGTTAATACGTATATTGACAAAACTGTTTCCATTTAAGTTTGATTCAATTTAAGTAATCACTCATTTGCATTCACAGCTCAAGCTTAGGCTTTGTTTCTAAAAGGGCCCAAACATTGTGAAGGAAGTGTATTGATCTTAAATCCCAGGAAGTGTCATTCAGGTTCTCATCTTGGTAACATTAAGTTTCAATCATCAATACACACGATCACCACAGCACACTCAGATGTCTGGATTTTATTTTGTAGGCATACAGAGGAACGCCAGTACTGATACCTGAGAACCATGATCTGCATATTCCTCTGTCAGAGCCCTCCTCACATTCTACCTTCCTTAATTCTACCATCCGTCCAATCCTAGCTCCTTCTCTGAATGACAAAATCTTTTAAAGCAAAAACCAAATACTAGTTCTTTGTAGGTGCCCCCTCTCAAAACATTATAACACAGTATATGTTCCATAATTTTTTTTTACTGTAATGATTGACACTTCAAAGTGTAAATCAACAAAGCTAAACTTCTAATGATCTAACACATGTGGTCTGGCTTTCCCATTTATTGAATGGCCCTAAAAACTTTGTAATATTCAGTATATTCTGGTATGCTGTGACAAGGCCAAGTTTTCTTGAGCAGTCACTGGCAAGGAGTATTGTGGAATATAGGTGGAAAAAAAAAAAAGTCCTTGCTTCATTAATTTAGCTTAATACATTTCTGGCTAAGAAGTCATTTCATGAGTCACAAACTTCTTGTGACTCACCGGTAGCCACCTTCCACAATGTACTCCTAAAGAACTGTCATTTGAAGCAGCAACGAAGGAAAGATCAAGTTCTGACGCATGCTGAGTTTTTGGAACAGTCAGGCTTTCTGCAAGCCAGGCTGACGTTGTGGGGAATGTTTGTTCTGGCCCTGACCATTAAGTCTTCAAAGAGAGGAGCTCACATTTTCCCCTGCCTTTCCACCGGTATAATGGTTTAACAGACTTTCTCGTCCACTAGACCAGTTGGTATTTACTGAGCAGGAGCTACATGCCCAGCACAGTCACGTGTGCTTACCAGTTGCTCTCAAGAAGGATAACTCCAATCAAAACAGTTGTGTGAAGAGACATGCAAAAGGCCCCTGTTCAAAGGCTACTTCTTGTCTAGAATATCCATGTCCCCCTTCCTCATCAGAAACAAAAATTGTATGAGGGGATAGAAATGTACCCAGCTAAAATTCTCAATTTCCTCCTATCCTTTTTAATTTGACTTTGCCATGAGACTAATTTTAGCCAAAAATGGTGAACAGAGTAGGTGGAGTGTCCAGGAAGATGACTGTCAAGGAGCAGACTCAGCAGGGAAGATTCTCCCTTTCTTCCTCCCATCCCCTGTCCTTCACTCTGAGGTGCTGCAATAATGGCTGGAGCTCCAGCAGCCATCTTGGATCAGGAGGTAGTCTTGAGGTGAAAGTCTTGAAACACAAAGACAGAAGGAGGATGGTTCTTTGATGATTCTATACAGACACAATACCAGCCCTGTCATGCCTACTCTGGTCCTGTTTTACATAACAACATAACACTTTCAAAACAAATTATTATCCAATGGTTTGTTATAAAGAGTCTGTCTTACTTTACTCAGGCTGCCATGACAAAATGCCACAAACCAGGTGACTTAAACAAGCCTTTATGTTGTAACGGTTTTAAAGGCTAGAAGTAAAAAATCAGAATTCCAGAGTGGACCTGGTGAGGGCTCTCTTCCTGGCTCACAGATGATCACCTTCTCTTTGCGTTCTCACTCAAGCAGACAGAGAAAGAGATCTCTCTTTTCTTAGAAGCCCATTTATCCTCTTGGGTTAGACCCAACCCTTAAAATTTCATTCAACCTTAACTACTTCCTACAAGCCTTATCTCCAATTATAGTCATATTGGAATTAGGGCTCAACACATGAATCTTAAGGGATATAGTTTAGTTCATGTCAGAGCAAAATCTAATTCCTGACCCTTGAACTTGGCAGGTTCATGGTCCATCACACCTCAGTCCACACCTTAAAAGTACATCTCAAAAGTGTCTAATCCAGAGAGCTCACACAAGCCTCCCTGTGCATTCTGACTACTTGCAGTTGTTCTTTTCTCTTGTTCTAGGATCGCTTGTTCTCCTTCCCAACTTTGATGCTGCTTCATGCCCCTTCATTTAGGTGTGGGTGCACATTCTTGCTTCTAGCTTTCAGTCTGTAGATTTCAGCCTTATTCATTCTTTTCTAATAAGCCACCTTAATTTTTTGGCCCCCTGATGACTCAGGCGAGGAAAACTCTGCAATATAGTCTCTAGCAGTATATAAACTCTACCAGAAAAGCTGGATCTTTTGCCTAAATACCACTCTACAGGAAAAAATCTAAAGGTCCACGAATGAACAGGTAGATGCCAATATACAGTTGTGTAAGTTATGCACTACACCATTCTAGAGGGTGCCATTCACATCACACGCTATCATTCATGTACACATGGTCTTTGCTATAAAAGTAGCCCTGTACTCGCTGCTTAGCAAGCAGAAGTCAGAGTGCAATTAGCAGTGTGGCTAAGCCCATTGGCCCATTGAGCAAGAAAGAAAAGACGGCAGAGATGAATTATCAGTGTTTACCATGGGGAGGAGTGGGTATTGTTAGCATGCAGCTCTGAGCAGGTATAAGATAGGATAGGAAAGAAAGTCATCATGATGAGTCTCAGCAATAATAACAACTATATACGATTATAATTATCATAGTACATTCATCTATGCTTTTTCTCTTAATGTTTATGACCTCCTCTGAAGTAAAAATACAATGTAACAGAGAAGGAAGTGAATTCCAAATTAAAATTATGTTCCTAAGATTTGTTGACCTAAAAGGAAGATGAGCAATGCTTGACTCCAGGATTTCCTGTTTCAAAGCCATGTTCGTTATATCATGTGTTTACACATTGATGATTTGTGAGTTAAAATTATTCCCTCCCCATTTTATTATTAAGGAAAGCTGGGAAAATGAATAAGTCCATGCATTTGCTCAAGGAAAATGGCAAAACCTGCACTTTAATCCCAAATCTGACTCCAGATCCTGAACTCTCTTCATTCTAGCATTTTACAGTATATTTTTCAAACCACTCTTGCTCACAAGACATTCAAACCAATTTACCTAGTTAGCCAAAGGGCTGGAGAAAAGGGAGCACAACATGACAAGATCTCGCTGAGGCTCCTCTCTCTCTCTCTCTCTCTCTCTCTCTCCCCTCCACATGTGTACACCCTCTATCATGAATAAAATTAATAGACCTTATTTTTTTCCATTATGGAAAGACCATCCCAAAAGGAGTTGAATTATAAAGAGGAGCCTGATACTGATAAGGAATGTCATGTATGCACATTTTAAGAATCCAACAGCTCACCTTCTGTTTTCAGATTTCCTGGGTGTCCACTGACTGCTCAGCACAATGCCAGGCTTGGATCATTGCCTTGGAAGAGGATATGCTCAACCAGGGGAGACGAGAGCTGATTGGTATAGTTTGGAGCCAACTTTGAGGACCTGGAGTTGCCTGCCAGACCATGTTGAAATCCAGTTGTGAGACATTATCTAGATCATGGGAAAAGAGAGCAGAGATGGATTAGCAATGTCTGCCATGAGGACATTGGTCACTGAGAAAGGGGAGAAGTGGGTACCATTAGCCTGCAGGCTTGATGGCTCAGATACATGAAGTTGGAATTATTAGAAAAATGCAGAACAATCAAAAGGAAAGTACAAGGTTCAAGACTGTGTGTAGAAAAGACATGGACCAGGGACAGCTACCTTTTAACCTCAGAGTACCATCTCTTCCTCTCTCCTCTGTCTTCTCCCTACACCTCCAAACACCAAACACTCACAAAGTAACACATGTACACACACACACACACACACACACACACACACACACACACACACACACACACACACACACACATATTCCTGTGAAGTCAGGTCAAATGAAAGCCAAGAAAACATTAAAGAGCAAACAACTCAAACAACGGTTTTGTGCAGGAGGAGGTATGTGTGAACCCAGGACTAGGGTGGTCTACCAGCATTGCCTTTGTTACGAGCTTATTAGAAGAAGATAATTTTAGAACTGAAACATTTTTATTGAACCTGACAGAGATGAAATCCAGAGTAGATCAGGAGAACAGGATCAGACTTTGAGATCTAAGAGGGACCTAAAGACCGAACAGCAGGGTCAGGGTATCGCTTACAAACAGCACTGACATTTGCTCCAGTCAAAATCCCACAGCTTTCTTTTCCATGTGCTCATGAGACTGAAGCAAGGACCCAGACAGTGTATCTGGGGGAGGGCAGGGGACCAGGCATAGAGGTCTCGGAAAATATGTGACAAGTGTTTCTGCCAGAAGCAGGGAGGTTTTTTTATACCTCTGTCTTTGGGGACATGACCCTTGATACCAGAGAACCTGTGAAAGTCATGGCCCAACTTCATCTACCCAGCAATTATCTCCAGTGGGAAAATGAAGTCCAGAAGGGTGATATGGCTGATCTAAGAAAAATCAGACAGTTCTGTCAGCAAGAATTTAAGATACATGTATAGAAGCCTATCTTTTAAAATACCTGTAAAAACCTATCTTTTGAATATCTTTTAAATACCAATGGGAAAGCCATCTCTCTTCTTCTGACAGCTGCCACCTGCCACCTAGAGTTACCATCAAGGTTCTCAAGATGACTCAGCACGTGGAGTCTCCCAGGGACCAGCATATCAGACAGAACTGGGTTTGGCTGCATATAACATAGATGCTAAAAATAAGGGTGCACATTGCTCACGGGTGTAAAAGTGTGCAACAATAAATGGACTAGCGATAATACAGAAGCAACACAAAGTTGTCTGGGACTCAGGCGCCCCGCCACTGGCTCTGAAGCATAGCTTGGGTTTTCATGGTCCAAGTGGTTTGGCTAGAGCTCCAGTCTGAGTCCCAGAGAGTGAAAAGAAAGATCCAAGCTAGGATGACTGAACGCAGGGGCACATGGTAGGGAGTCTGAGAGGAGGTAAGCCAGGCTTGATCATGCAGGGACTGGCAGCCCAGGCAAAGACATCTGGACTTTAACGGCAATGGGGGACCACCAGAGCAGGGAAGTTGGCATAATCAGGCTTTTAGAAAGATCACTCTGACTTCCACGTGGTGAGTGGATGAATTGACTAGAGGCAGCATGGAAGACCAAGGGTCAGTAAGGAGGCCGTCATAGAAACCCCAGTTGTGGATAGTTGCAGCTTGAACCAACCTTCTGGTGGTGATGATGAAAGTGGATGGATTTAAAATACATTTAGAAAGTTAAATCAATAGGCCCTCCTCATAGTTACATCCAGTTTGGCATATGGCTGGGTACAGCCTCTTAAACAATCAAACCTGCACGAAGCTACGAAGTGTTCCAGTAGCATTATCACTCGTCCTCCTCATCAGAGAGAATCAGACTGTCACATAGAAACAGCAGAAGTTTTCATCAGCAGAGGACATATATAATTCCTAGCTACTAGAATCAAATAACCAAGCAGATACAAATTCAGAAGTTTCAAAATACACCAAGGGGGGCATAAGGTTGTGCAGCAAAAAATGCAACATTCTGCAAGGTTGATCCACATGGGAAGGTTCTAGATTCATTTCTGGAGGGGTCTTTGAACACACCAGACACATAGACATGACCCATGGCTGGGGTTTGATTGTGGCATAAAGACCTTGATACAGATGTTTCTCTCTCTCTCTCTCTCTCTCTCTCTCTCATACACACACACACACACACACACACACACACACACATTTTTGTGACAACAGCCTCTGATTTCCTCCTGAGAGATCACTATCCACACTAGTAGACAGTCTTACTGGGACTGTTAATGCAAGTGTCAAGTAGTGGCCAGCGAGGATACCTGAACTCAGAACTTTAGACATGACCATAAATGACCCAAAAACCTAAACCACCAGAAAGAGCATATTCATTCCTGCAGTGTCTTCCAGTGGGGCCCCTGAAGCGTTCCTGATTTCTAGACCCCTGGCATCATTACTGTATTTGTCCTTTTATGGGTCTAGTTCTATAGTTCCTCCCATCAATTGTGTGAGCCATCTGACACCATTGTAATAAATTCCTTCACTGCTGGTAACAATCTTCATTAATAGAGTTACCATATGTTTTAAAGCACATCATTCTGGCTTTAAAGCAGCTAGGCATCATAGCCTCACCAAATTCACCCATAAAATTAACCACCACACCCAAGCTAACAAACCAGCCACCCTCTCAGGTGTTTCCTGTCGATGTGGAAAAAGAAAGAGAACATGGCGAATCCCACCTGCTCTTCATTTTCCTCACAGAACTGATACAGAATCATTTTTACTCACGTCTCATTGACCACAGCAAATCACACTGCCATGCCAATAGGGTCAAGAAAGTGCAATTCTACTGTGGACTCAGAATAGAATCAAAATGTGTACGAGTAGCCTTGATGGATAACAGTGTCATAAACTCATCTTAATGTTTAAAAAGAATATCAGTCTTGGCGCTTTCCCTCCTGACTGTGAGGACTGAAGCTATCCATTTTCATAGTACAAAGAGATTCCCTTGAAGGAAGATGGGACAAAGGACAGCCTCTCATCAGACCTCCCAGGACAAGAGGCTCCCAGCCACTGAGAGCCTAATCAGAGAGAGGAAACCATGAGGCTTTGAATTGTCCATTGGGAAAAGCAGCAACTCTTCCTACTCCGTATGTCATTCTGGAATCTGTCCTGTGCTTCAGGAACCTATAGACAGAGGGTCTTACTTCCTGCAGGCAGTAGGCAGAGATAGAGGAGATGAAAGAGATACCCCAATGATTTATGAAAGCATTTTCAAACATCTTTATCCTGCTCTGGGGCCAGTGCCAGATCTCCCTCCTGCATTTGTCTAGGGGAATTTTCATAGACAATTTATACGAAACAAGTATCTGTTTCTTGGTACACAGTCAGCTCAGGAGTAGCCACTTTCCTGCCTTCTGCTTCAATACGTAGATTGGTCGATTGATTTTATCGTACTGAGACAGCCAAGCCTACTTACCACCACCAGTTTCAAGTAGTCTAGGTTTCTTTTGAAAAAGAACAAGAAAAAGGTCATCTTTTTTATAAAAGTTGGGTGCATTGTTTTCTTTGCAATCCCCTTATAAGCTGTAGGTGGTTTTGATAACCTGCTAAGAATGTGTAATGCTAGTGCCAATGTGATACCTTGGCCATGAGTGCCCCAACTTCACAGGAGTGTGCTGAGTTAATGAGCTAAATGGGCTAATGATGCATGGGAAGGAGGACTGGGCACGGGGCTGCCAGGACTTTACCAGGTGGACAGCAGGTGTTCCTGTGGGCAGGCCTGCTGGCTGATTGCTTGTGGCTGCTAGGGCTCGGCTCCCAGGAGAAGGCACTCCAAGTGTGACATCTGACTTGGCTACTCCATAGTCGTGGGTCCCAGACAAGACACTGAGTTTCTTCACGCTTCCACCTCCTCCTCTCTACGATAGAAATAAGTATAGTGAACAACTCATGGTGGTCTTGTGAGGATGAAAACTGATATAAATCAGGCACTTAGCAACCAACCCAGTGTTCCTGTGTAGCAAGTGCTACTAGCCACAGCATACAAGGGAATCAGGACCCAGGATAAACTATCCTCCCTCTGCTTAGTTCTTTTCAAAACAGTGCTGTCTACTGAGGGGACATTAGTCTTTAAGGCTCTATGCAAAGAGCCTTAGTACCCTCAAAGGAGGAATAGGAGAGTAGAGACAGGACCTCACCCCTCCCACCACCAGAGAAGTCTTGCTTTTATCTGTTTCCGAACTGGAGACGCTGCTCACAATTTCATTATCAGAAACGGGCTGCTGTGGGCCAATATTTGAACCTTTGTCCTTTCATATCACTCTTCTCCCACTCAATCCCGGAAAATACCATTAGAAATTATTTAGTCTCGATATTTTTTTATTCATTCATTTATTTATTCATTTTCATCATTCATTAATTTGTACATTCTTTTTCTGATTGGGTCCCCATCCAGGCCCGGGGGTACAGCTTTGAACATACAACACAGTCCCTGGGAGCCTGCAAGTCACTTCCCAGTCCATGAGATAGACAAAGAAACAGGCAGTTGATAACTCAGTATTGCAAGTGTCACGATGGAGGCTGAAAGAAAAGAAGGCATTCAGTCTTCGAGGGGCCAAGAGGGACTCTGAGGGAGTGGTGTGTAAACTGAAGTCTAAAGGGTTGATATGGAGTGGAAAGGGGCCAATTTTTCTCGGCAGAGGCCCAAAAGTAAGAGAGAACATGGTAATTATGGGAATGCAAGTTGTCCAACAATTGCCAACAGTAGGGTAAAGGAGAAACAAAGTATTCCAAAACATAAGCGCCCCAGATCCAGCAAGCCCTTCCCTTCCTATAAGACAGATGCTTCCTTTGCAATAGACAAGATTATAAATTTACATGGTGATTCCAGCCAAAGACCTGGCACCCCATCATGTCCCGCTTTCAGGGAGCCTGATCAGTTCTTGGTCTCTTTAGCAAAGGGATGCTCTTTTGCTCCTAAGGTTTTAAGGCACGCTCTGGGAACAGACAAGGAGGGGCACCCAGGGAGACCCATGACTGAGAGAACAAGGCTGCGTCCATCTGAGTTTTCTCCTGCCTTTCTATAGAGCTTGTCTCGCTCCCTCCTAGGGCAGAGGGAAGCAGTTCCTGAATGAAGTCATTGAGCCATGGAGTGGAGGCCTTTGAAAGAATTTTACAGTCAAGCTCTTCTCCAAACAGGCTAGATGTGAAATTTGCTGGTTGAATTCAATCTTCTCCGTGCAGGTGCAACAAGTGTGAATGTTGTCAGATTGTGAACGAGGCCATGACTAATTCTCACTTCATACACCCAACCTCCAAGCCAAGAGTCAAAGGTTCACTTCTTCCTGCATTCCAGCGAAAAGCAAATGCAGGCCTCCCCTCGGGCAAGAACCTGGGCATGAAGTCAAGGTGAAGAAGTGTTGTTATCCTAACGGTGTTGAGATCATAGTAACTACAGTCATCATAATAACTAAGATTTACCAAGCACATACTAAGGGCCAGGTCCTACTAGAAGCACTGTCCATACATTAAATTAACTCATCTCGGAAACTCTGAAGCCGCTGATACTACTACCCAAATTATACGAACACAAAAAGAGGTTAAAGGTTATAGGTAAGTGAATGTTGGCGCTAGAAAACTGCAGAGTTTGCAAAACCTATAAAGCAAAATAAACTACAAGCATCCATACAGATATTATTATTTCATTAGAATCGACTATATAGACTTCAGGTTGTTCATCACACATGGACCCACCCAGAAATGTGTACAGATTACCAGGACAAACTGTCCTGAAAAGAAAGCCAGAAAAGGAGAAGTTCAGAATGCCCTAGTTAGTAGGATGTGTGTAGCTAGAGGATACTACGGAAGGTTTAGTGAAGAAGTGACTCTGGGATCTCGCAGGATGGGCGAAGCATCATTCAGGTTACGGTAGTCCAGGTTAGGAAGAGCAAACCAAGGAGCAGGAAGGGCAGAGCAGGTTCAGGCAAAAGCAGAAAGTGGATTGCAGCTGGAGCATCGGCCCCAGGGGTTTCCAAGGCAGATCCTGGGGCCACAATAGACTCCAAACACCCTCCTGCTTCATCTCGAGAGTGAAATTTGGTTTTTATTTACTTTATCTACTGGGCTTCTGTCTGCCATTTCACTGGAAGGACCCATTTGTTTCATTTGATTTGTTCACAGCACCTGTAGATAGAGAAATCGAGGAGGGAGGGAAGACGAAGCCAGAGTGACAGGTAAGGAGAAGGGCGGGGGAGCTTCCCTCCAGGAGCAAAACCCACAGCATGCATGCCACCTCTTCCACTCTGTACCCACGGCAGACATGACTAGAAGAGCATGTGCTTCTTTCCCATTGTGTTGGGAGACTCACGAGCCTCCCAGGCACATCAGTCTCCTGGTACCAGAAGTGCTGTGTCATAGCAGTAAGCAAGAGAACACAAGCTTTTTTTTTTTTGGAGAGGTTTTGCTATAGAGTTCATGCACTCTCCAGGAAGCCAGAGAGAAACAGAGAGACAGAAAGCGAGAAATCACCTGGCAGGAGGGATAGTCACACCACAATCCCTTCTTCTCCATTCTTCTCTCAGGATCTTGGGCATGCACACATACACACCCGGTGTGAGTTTAAGCCACTGCCAGGTCCGGGACTCAAACCGCTGTCGACTACATGGGAGTGCAGCAACATAGCCATTACACCAACTGCCGATCCCAGGCTTTTTTTTTTTTCCTAAAGACAATGGAGAATGTATATTTTTGAACCATTGTCCCCAAGGGTTCATTCAGTTCTAAACAATGATACTGCAATGGGGCCGTGAATCATGGCCAGGCCCCACCTGTAGGCAGACCTCTTCTCAAAGAAAACTACCATGTATGACTTCCTGGTTTCCCTGACGTCCCTTCTCCAAGGTCCAGGTCCCCGAGGCGATTTAATCAGTGTAATAAGAAGTGGGAGAGGACTTCTGTAGTGCCCAAAAGGCCAGCCTGGGGTGGCTCTTCTTCCATCACACACAGTGACATCGTAGTCCTCAGCTTATTACGCTGGTTCTTAAGAAGTTTAAAATCTTTTTTCTCTCCCTTTGAGTAGATTGCTGTGAGCTCTGAGCTCACGTGTTTCTCTTTGTTGTAAATGCCCCCAGCTAAAAATGAACCTGATCTATGTTTTTCTATGGTTTTCTATAAATATCCATTAGCTCCATACATCCCTTTTCCCCCGTAAAAGCACCTGTAAGTTGGCTGACTGGTTGAAGAAGATGTTACATGTCTTCCCAGTCTGGCCATATTATAACAAACTCTCCTTTCCTTTCTCATCCAAGAAAGAAAATAAAAAAAGGAAAGAAAGACATTCGGAAATTGATCAAAGTCTCATGGTCCAAAGATGGCAGGTATGGAGTGATGAGGTGTCTAGGAAGGGCTAGGAAGCAGAGTGATGGCAGTAGAAGAAAAGATGATGAATTATGATGAATACCAACTGCACCTGCTGCTTTTGGTGGAAAGAACAAGATCTGGAGCCATAACTTCGCTCTTCTATAGCATATGCTGTGTGACCTTGGGCAAGTCACTTCACCTTTCTGAGTCTCAAGTTTTAGAGGTATTGTTCATCCAGCATCCCACCTTACAGAGCTTCTAGGAACATCAATTGGTTATTCCTCTTTCCTCTGACAATGAGGCCCAGAGTTTTATTTCAATATAGCTTTGAAGGATCTTCAAGGAACCCTGATAGTCCCCTGGCCATTAAGCATTCATTTGCTCCAGGTTGAGTCAGTCAGTCACCCTCTCCCTGGAGCAGGGACCCTGAGCAGAGCATCACTCACTGGAAATGGAAACACAAGAGTCCTGGCAAGACTCCCCCTGCTCCTGCTGCCCTCTCTGGTCGCTAGAGCAGCTCTGGTCCTGACATCAGTGACCCTCCTGCATCCTTGCAAAAAAGTTCTCTCCCTCGAGGCCAGCAGGTAGCGTGGTGATTAAGGCACTGGACTCACACATGGCTCACTGTTGTTCGAGTCCTGGACTTGGAGCCTTAAACACCCCAAGTGCCTGTACGTGCATGCCCAAGATCACAGGAAGAGAATGGAGGAGAAGGGATTGCAGCGGGGTGATTTCTCAGTTTCTACCTCTCTGTCTCTCTGGTGAGCACATGTGCCCTATTGCAAAAATCTTTCCAAAAAAATAAAATAAAATAAAGAGTTCTCTCAAGGTGAGAGCCCAAACAGTGGCCCAGTGATAAAACACAGCACTCTACAAGGGTGACCCATGTGGGAATATCCTGGGTTTGCTGGGCTCATCCATGCCTTTGGTCCAGGGCTGGATGAAGTTGGTGGAAGTCATAACATTGAGATCTTACTGGGGCTCTCTCTCTCTCTCCTCTCTTTCTCTCTCTTTCTCTTGGGAGAAATAAATAAATTGAAAAAAAAAAAAAAAAAGACATAGATGAGCCAGAGTCACCAAGAACCTGGGCTGATATAGGGAGCATCAGCTGAGCAGACAGTGTGAAAAGGCGCTGAGGTAAAGGATGTACTCAAATGCCGGGGTGGGGTGTGGTATGTTCCAGAACAGTCCCGTGTTTACCCGGTGGCTTGCGGAATTATTGTTGAAGCAGGACTGTTGAGTGTGTCCTCTCTTTGTGAACACACCCTTCCAGGCATTCCTCTGGGCTTTTGTGTGTTTATGGACAGAGAGACTCACCATGTCCCCTTTGTGTCCTCTGCAGGTCACAGGGCACCAAGTCACCAGAACTAGTCATCCTTATCACACAATGGTCAAAGCTTCTCTCTCTTTTCTTGCCCTGATTTACTTTCTTTATTCCAGATACTTTCTTGGCAAACTAGTATAAAACTAAGAGCCATGGGAAGAAAAGGAATACATTTGCCCTCAATTCACACCAAAAATCTGTGAAGTAATGAAGAAGCAATGACCTTAGGGTTTTGCAACTAACCAGCTGTGTGACGGGCAAGTCACTCTCTCTTTGCACCACAGTTTACTGTCTGTCCAATGCTGGTGTGAAATGACCACCTTTCTGAGGATTCTCCTAGGACTGGAACTCTATGATAGGGCTCGGCCCCACCTACCTTCGCTGCTAATCCCTTTCCTGTGCCCTGCCTTCAACGCCAAGATACATGGAGTTCAGTTCCTCTCTGCCAGTACCAGGTTGGGGTCTATGCCAGTATTTCTTTTCCTTCTTGCTTTTTTTTTTTTTTTAATTTTCTATAGGATACATGTGCTCACTGGAGAGAGAGAGAGAGAGAGAGAAATCAACCCCTAGGCTGGCCACACCACAATCCCTTCTCCTACATTATCCTCTCGGGATTTTGAGCATTCGTGCACATGTGCCTGGCATGTTTTTCTAGCTGTGGGATCCAGGACTTGAACTGCACAGTCAACCAGGTAGGATTCAGCCACTTGTTAGACCTTTCTTTCTTTCTATTCAAAATCTATTTTTTCCCCTACGAGTGAAAGGGAGACAGACAGACAGGCAGCACCCACAATAAAGTCCTTACCCCCAGTTTCAGCCAGCCCTGGATCATAGACATAATACTCCCAGCATATTCACGAAGGTCTCGGTGCAAATCCAGCAGCTTCCCACGTGGGCCAGCTTCATGGAGCACTGCATTCCTGAAAATGCTGCACCACCATCTGGTCCCCCTAAACCAGTATGGCTACAACTTAAACACGAGCCTACTAAATGTTTCCCTGAAAACTTCTATGTCATTCTTCCTCATGGAAAATACCAAATCATAAAATAAATAACATCTCTACAACAAAACTTAATCAAACTAGAGATCATGGAAAAGAAGAAATAACTTTGTATCAGGATTTATTACAGGAAATCTGTAACTGAAAAATTCCCCAATTGCTTGCAGCATAGTTGTGAAAGAAAGTGTTCCACATCAGTGTTAAAAGATAATAATACTAAAAGAAATATGCCCCACATTACACCCTTCTCTGTAAGGTTAGAAGTCAAAACAGATCATTATTGTCTCAACAAGTCGGGTTGCCCTGGTGAGAACTAAGTCTCTCCCTCTTGTTGCTGCTGGAAGCAAAATCTTCAACTTTGAAATAAAGGCAAAGCCTCCTCCTGAGATATCGAAGTGGTTAAGGTCCCCTGATTTCTGAGAGGAGAAGGGAACTGGAAAAGATTACTATCCTCTATTCACAAGATCTTGATTTCAGGGCTTCCCACATGAAAGCAGAGCAGCCTCATCCCCAGATGATGGCAGCCCTTCAAAATCCATCTTTTTGGCTTCTAAGACAAATTCATATGTCAGCACCAGCCGAAGCGGCAGGGATCCCGGGAACTGAGCAGTCTTGGCCCCACCAGGGTGGAATTCGCTCCAAAAGCCCTGATTGCAAACGCTGCCAGCAGGCAAGGAGAAGAAGAACCAGAGCCCAGCCGGGGCACGTGGGCCTGCTCCCCAGGAGGTTAGCCCAGCCAGGGACCCTTCCCGCAGGCTGTGGTGGGAATCCCATTACCTCAGGAGGGCAGGAGAGGTTTTTCGTTTGCATTTGGGTCCCCCTAGTGGAGCAGCAAAAGCACACTGACTGGCTGTCCTGAAGGAGGTCTGCGGAGACGGAATCTCCTCTCAGCTGCCAAAACTTATGGCTGGCTACCTTCCCCCACCTACTGGGGTATGAGAACCACCGGGCAACAAAGCAGCCAGTCAACACGTAATTCACACCTACTCTTTGCCCAGCTTTGGAGGGCGGGGAAGAGCAGGAGAATCGGCATCATGTCTGACTCTGAAGGTGTTCATAGGATGGGGGAGGGGATGGAGAAACAAGGCTAGTAAACAAGGATGATTAGCAAGTTCCACGTGACGGCCAATTAATGACAAATTGTATGTCATAGCCAATAAGCACCAACCATATCAAGAGGTCACGTTTCAGTGTAACAGTTGAGAGGGGGAACCCTGAAATCATACTGCCCATGTTCCTCTGCTGGCTTCTGTGTCTGTATATTAGTTATAAACAGCTTGGCCTTTTTCATTCAACTAGTATATACTGAGCACCTAACACACCAAGCACTGGAATGAGCAAGAGGGCTATAGCAAAACTGACACACACCCAAAACAAAATATAACCATTAATTTGTAAGCCATATATTCTTTGCTGGCGAAAAGATAAAATGTTCAAAGAACCTAATATCATAATACAGTGAGTTAAATAAGGCCTGGCAAGTGATGAGAACTGAACAATGTTAGCTTTTGTTACCATTCTAATGATAGGACTTGAAGTCTTCATTTTTCTGCAGGGTCCTTCCAAAATCCTAAGTCAAATCTTGAAGTCTTCATTTTTCTTCAGGGTCCTTCCAAAATCCTAAGTCAATGGGGCAGCCCTGCTGGGCTAGAGTCAAAGTAGCTGACCTCTAGCAAGTCATGAATCACTAACATCTAGGGCTTCCATGTTATCCTAATAAAATATGTATGATTGGAGGAGAGGTTTTCAGCACAGATCTGATCAAATTCCCAGATATTCACCAAACGACATGCAGTGGTTGAGGAGTTCCCTACGTGTAAATAGTCATGTGTGTCTGTCTGTCTGTCCAGCCCACTTGATCTCAATGTTCTCTCTGTCTGTACAGCCAAGATATACTGGCCGGATCGTTCCTCTCACATCAATGTGCTGGTCATGGTTTCTGCTCCCATAAGAGTAAACATAATGGTGTATGACCCCAAGATAAGGATTTAGACTTGAATAGAGGTAGAAAATTCCATGAGCTTTATACATGTGCTCTAGAGATTTTGCTGGAGAAGACAACTGAAGAATAAGAGACACTAACAATAAGTTAGCTAACAATTAGTTCATATCATTAGGATCTCAAGGAAGTAACTGAATTGATAAAACAAGATCTGGCCTATCTTTCCCTTGGAAAAATCGGGTGTCTCTCTCTAGCATTTTGTGTCCTTTAAGCCTTTATACTCTGAGACACAGGTTACGGGTCCTGGCTAGAGAAGGCAGAAGGGGGTGGGGGGCGGAGCTTGGTTGTTTTTCAGGACATTATTTTAACTGGCATTAACATGGATAGTTTTCTGAATATGTCTAGAAAAAAATGAGACAAAGCGGAAAAATTAAACTGTATTTGAAATCAGAAGTGTAAGTTCATGACCTAATTCTGTTTTTGTGGTAAAAAAATAAAAAATAGAGCTACTAACCAATGGTTTCAGTTCATCCTCTGGGCAAAAGGATTTTGCCTTTTCCTCCTTCCTTCATGTCAGATGAGGCCATTTGCTTTCTTTGGTCAATGAAATCTGAGTGAAAGAAATGTGAATCTATACCTAGTAGAAGCTTTTCTGAACCAATACATGATTCTCTATGTTGTCTTTTCTCTTCAGCATTAACTATAAAAGCACTTACTGATATGAGACTGGAAAAGCCAGGAATTCTGAGTTACCACACAGAGGACAGCTTCTATAGAGAGGTTTTCCAGATCCAACATGGACTTATATAAATAATAAATAAGCTTTTCTGCTGTCAAACCATTGTGTTATTTTCAGAGTCATCAGTTTCCTCATTTGTGAACGGAGGTAGTTATCAGTTATCAGCATTATTGTGAGGAATAAGGGATTACAATGTATTTTCAAAGCATTATACAAATTAAATAATTCGATTTGATTATTAACTGGGTACTTTCTATTGTCTAGGTACTATTTTAGACACTAGACAAATAGAGATAAATAAGCAAGGTCTCTATCCTATAGGAGTTCACGATCTATGTGAAAATTCCTGTGCTTGTTCTCTGAGCGTCAAAGGTAAAAAGACAGTCTTGGGAAGCTCGCAATTAGGAGGAAGAAGAGATAGATAAGAGGAATCTTTTTCTCTCATCAAAGAATCAAAGGAATAGAAGTGAACAGTATCATTCTGTCTGTTTTATTCAAACCTACAAAAGAATGCACAAGTGGCCTAGCAGCTGTCTGCAAAATAAAAAGAAATATGCAGCAAGTCCAATTCAATTCATCTTTGAACTACATTGTCTGTTTTCACCTTAATCTCATTGCCTATGTCTCTCAACATGTATCTCTAACCTGCACCTCTCTGGCAAGCTTCTGACAGGCAGTTCTGTCAGTTTGACAATTTCACCTGGATATTTTAAGAGCACTTCCAGTTCAGCAAATCTGGCATCAAACATAGCATTTTCCCCTGCGATGCCAACTCACCTTTTCTTACTCTTTCCAAGCACCCAGTCTCTGAGGTTAGGAACCTTATCATTTTGAACTCTGTATTTTTCCTACCCCAAGTTCAAGTAAGTTTCCAAATCCTAAAGCTGCCACCTCACAATCTTTTGCTCTCAATGTCTCCCTTTTTATGCCCACCACCAATCACATTTCCATACTCCTGCAAAACTGAAAAAGCCCATTTCACTCTTGCAACACTCTGTAAGTGCAGCTATATCTTTCTAAGACCTTCAATAACTTGAAATTTCCTATCAAATTAATTCAAACTACTCACCCAACTTTAAATCATTCCAAAATAAATTCCTGATGATCTTCCAACAAGTATTTATCACGTGCTTTCTGAATGCCAGACCCATTTACTATCCAAGCTCTGAGGATGCACAGATACGCAAGCTCAGATCCTACCCTTGAAGTGTCTCCTGTCTGATTGAGGGATTATGGTGGCTATGGAAACACGTCTCTTAGATCTCCTTCAAGAGAATCTGCTGCAGGGAAAATAGTTGGCAGACCCACTGCAACTTCCATAAATGCCAAGGTCAAGTTACCCGTAGACAGCTCCCAGTCAATGACTGAGCATGGCCAGTCATTCCAGCCAGCCCATTCTTGTCCAGTGTGGTTTTGTTCTAACAGGCAACTTTGAATTAGCAGCTCTCCTCCCGGTTGGCCAAAATATTCTCAGAACTATGCTGTTGTCTTTGGCTTTTTCTACCCATTCTTTCATTCTTTCTCTCTTTTTCACAGATGTCAGACCAGCATTGAGGTCCAGGGTTTCTCCCTAGCTATTCTCATTCCCTTCCTCTTCACCCCTCCCAGATATTCCTCAATACATCTCTTGCATATCTAATTCTATCTCAGTGTCTGCTTTGTGGATGACCCAAAATGACCCCAAAGAAATAATATAACTGTGGAATTTGAGTGGGATCATGGACACTGTGTGAGGCAGGTAGTCACAGAGTGAAATGGGGGCAAAAAGGGAGCCCCTCAAATTGAATCCAGCAAAGGGGAGCTCCAGGGGTGCTAGGACATGTATGTGTGTGCCCAAAATCCTGGGAAGAGAATAAAGGAGAAGAGATTGTGGCATTATGGTCCCCTTTGAGGTTATTCCTCACTTTCTCTCTTTTCCTCTCACTCTCTCTCTCTCATGCAAGCATGCATCTTGTAGCAAGGAAAAAAAAAAAGTGGGTAAGAAATGTTTTCTCCTAGCATGCTTTAGTTTTGTGTTCTCAACTAAGTCAGCCCTCTTGTGAAGTCCACAGTCAACCACAATGTCCATAGTCCTCACAGGAAACCATCAGAACAGAAGGCTGCACCTGATGAGTGACTGAGATAGCACTTCCGGAAGGCTCTGCACTGGAACAGAACAGAACAGAACCAACGTAATCCACATAAGAGACAGAACAGAACCAAAATTCAATCAGTACCAGTATGACTCCAGACCTAAGCTAGAAATTCACTCTCCATTTTGTTCCATATCATGTTATGGATAGCCACGTTGCCCAACGTAGTGCGTGCGAGATTCAGCCATGAGATTACAGGACAGCCTTAAAACGCTCCCAAAACAAACTGCGTGAAGACAGCCACATACAGAATGATTACAACCTGAACACATCCTATCCTCGAACTCTTAGAGAAAAGTGTACATTTGCAAATAATAACTGAATCCTTATAGTGTCCAAAAACAAAGTATTTTGTCCCTGGGTATTAAAAACCCAAAGTCCAAATTCATAGTGCTTAATTAAACCAAACCAAATGGTTAAATCCTTAAGTTGAGCTTTTTTTTTTTTTTTTTTTTTTTGGGGGGTTTTTTTTTTGGGGCGAGCGTGTTCTCCCGAGAGACAGAGAGACAGAAAGCGAGAAATCACCCCCCAGTGAGGATGGCCACGCCGCAATCCCTTCTCCTCTATTCTCTCTCAGGATCTTGGGCAAGCATGCCCACGCGCCCGGCGTGAGTTTTAAGCCACCAGGTCCGGAATGTGAACCGCGGTCGACTATGTGGGAGTCCAGCGACATAGCCATTATGCTAACTGCTGGTCCCAACTTGAGCTATTTTTTTAAAATATCATTATAAAACAGTGCATAAGAAAAACACATACATCAGACTAAAGTAAACATTCCATCTTCCTGGCTAAAGAAGAACTAGCTTTCTTCCAGTCAAATCAAATACTCTAATACTAATAAGATGGCTGAAGAGATGGGGCCTAATTGCCAATATTTTAAAGGCTGAGAATACAAAAGAAAACACTTTTTGCACTATTCTTTGCACTAAGCTATAAGACCGTGATTTAATGCTGAGTTTTAAATGTTTTCTGAAGAAGCCAGAAGCTGCTCCCAACTCTCGCTATGATAGGATCCTTCCTGCATCTGTGGCAGTGGAAGGCTCGGTGGCAGGAATGGCTGATGACAAGTCCTATGAGTCTCCCCATGCTGGTCTAAGTACAGTGAGCTCGGAAGCCTCATTACACCAGGCCTGGGTATTTCCAACACCTGAAAATATCGGTCACCGCAAAGACAACCAACGATACTGCATTTCATCAATTCATGAAATGAATAGGTACTTGCTATTCAAGAAGCAAGTAAGCTTATGTCCACGGCAAGGTAAGAACCATCAACCAAATGGTACATGGTATTGCTGTTTATCCTGCTCTCGTTAGCGAATTATTTTAGGAACTGCTTTCTCTTTGATTCTAACCGCTAGCAAACAAAGCCAAGTTGCTCAGCACGGCTCCTGGCTTCTATTAGATATGCAGTGTTATTTGGATTGGACTCTCGTTGCACAAATCTTACATTAGGTAGAAGCAACAAGCATGATCAAAACCTTTCACTTTCTAGAAAACTAAAGCTAATAGCTTTTCTTTTTCTGCAGCTCTTGGGGGGAAACCTGAGATTTTGTATCAGGAAAGAAAATTAAGTCAGAGGCTCCTGCATCTGTCGGGCGTGTTCCTCAAGCCACTTCAGCCCCTGCTCTTCCCTCTCTCACCTTCTAGGCAGCTCGCTCCTTGCTGACTTCATCCTTCTGCCCTGGCACCTGGCAGGGAGGGAGCAGATGCTCATCTCGGCTAGCCCTTCTTGGCCACAGCAGACATTCTGGTCTTCTCTCTCCTTTCTGCATCCTGTGCATGCCCAGGCTCTGCATAAGGAAACCCCAGGGACTAAAGCAAACCCCAGGGACTAAAACAAACCCTTCCCAAGTCCTCCAGGTACAGCCGGCTCTCCAAAGAACTAGTCACGACAGCCCGCACCTCCTGGCCTGCTCCCCTAGGAATCCCTGCTCACTCTGTGCTGCCCTTCCGATGCCTCAGATCCCCGGTCCACACTTGCTCTTGCTCATTGCTGCGGGTAAGTCCTGCCACCACTGCAACCCAGAGTCCAGGCATCTGACCGGGGCTGCTTCCTGGAAGCAGGCAGGGTAAACTGAGGGCAACGCAAGTGAGAGCTTCTCCCTCAGCCATGGGCTTGAGCAGCCGCTGTCCCATGACCTCCACACTCCTGCATACATTCCAAATGCCTCCTTCCCTAACAGCCCACTGCCATCTTTTTTCCCATGCTTTCCTCTAAGCCCACACTTCTTCAATGCCTGGGGTTGAACTGATGACTCCTCTGTAATCCCCCAATAGTTTGCACTTTGGTCTTGATCACTTTCCTGGAAACAGAGCCTGAGATGGAAATGCACATGCAGGAAGTTTATCGAGGGTGCTCTCCGGATCAACACCCAAAAGAGCAAAGGAAGCAGGACTGGGCAGAGAGAAGCTGAACTGTGACTTGGTCTCACAGAAGCCTCAGCCTGGTCCTACTCAGGGCTATGGGACTGAGACGATCATTCCCAGCTGCCCTACTTTGAGACAAGGAACCAGGCCTCTGTGCTGTGCATTGCCAAATCGTAGGCTGCCCTTGGGAAGAGGGGCATAAACTTGGGTGGGGTGGCTGTTTCCCACCCAGGGCAGTTCCTGGAGAGAGCCACCTGCAGCCAACACCCCAGCTGTTGGAGGACAGAGTGCCTGGGTCACCGAGGGAGACGTGGGTGACACAGCACCGCATCCACTGCAGCTTGCCACATGATAATGCGGTGGCTTCCTTCCTTCTGTCCATAGGTAAGTCTTTATCAAGAGTGCAAGGCCTGAGAACCAGCAGTTAGCATAATGGCTATGTCACTGGACTCCCACGTAGTCGACCACTGTTCGCGTCCCAAACCCGGTGGCTTAAAACTCACACCGGGCGCGTGTGTGTGCTGCCCAAGATCCCAAGAGGAGAATGGAAGAGAAGGGATTGCGGCGTGGCCATCCCCCCTGGGGGGTGATTTCTCGCTTTCTTTCTCTACGTTTCTCTCTGTCTGGCTGGCGAGCGCACGCGCCCTATAGCGAAAACCTCTCCAAAAAAAAAAGAAGAAAGAGTGCAAGGCCTGAGGGGCGCGTTGGTGACAGTTCTCGCTAGACTGTGAGCCCTTCAGGGCAGGAACCACCTCTTTTCCCTCTGCTTCTATGGGGCCCACCCCTGGTACGGCAGGATAACACAAGAAACGATGGCTGGTGAAGGAATTGTGATGAAACAGGAGAGCCCAATGGAGGCCAGATGGCGCACAGTCACATTCTGTAAGTTGGGCCACACTCCGTAAGGTTCTGTGTTCACGTCCAGAGACCTACCTGAACACACCTGGGGCAGACGTGTCCTTTTGATCTGGGGCTGGCTGACACTGGGAGCAGGTCTCAGCACTGGAACCTGTCAGGGCCACTGTCTCTCTCTCAAGAAATAAACTTAGAAAAAGAGAAAGTATCGTAAATAACACCACTTTCCTCACCCTGGTTAAAAATCACTTGAGGGATAAACAAGATCAGACCTCTGGAGGCCAAAATATCACCTTTGCTACTGGCAACAGGTGCTACTAGGGATGGTAAATTCCATTTATGGGAAAGTAGAGGAAATAGAAAATTAGTAATAGCAAAGCTCAGAGTTAGCTGCCTAACTTTCCCATCCAGGCTTGAGCAGTGTGTGCAGAACCACAGACCTGCCAGCCCCTGCCCCCAACCTATAAGAGGAGCAGAGAAGAGTGATCTTCTCTGGGATTTTTTTTTTAAAAGGAAGCTGAGCTGAGAACAATGCCCAGCCTGTTCTCACACAACTAAGATCACAGATAAGTCACCCTCCTCCACTGCAAAGGGAAGGGAGGGGACAGGCCAGAGTACACATGTACAAAGATGCTCTCGGATTCGATAAGCTTTTTACCTTTTATAACTATATACTGGCCAAACCAGACACTGAGGGCTATCAAGTCCCTGATTCCAGGTGTCACCGAGCCAGTCCCACCCCCAGCCTCACCACTTACCTGAGCCAATAAACTTCTGTGCTTGTAAACAAGTTCTAGTAAGGTTTCAGCTGCTGCCCGATGTTTTTACCTAATATAAAGGTAAGAACTTAAAAAAAAAAAAAACTAATTATAGTAATAAACATTCACCACACAAATCATTTTAGGCTTAAATCACTGGTAATCATTTTGGCGCATGTGTGGTTACTATGGAAATAATACTCCTCCAACTTCCTGAACTGGGTGCAGGGAACATTTTCCTCCAGACCCAAGTTCATCTCTGGCATGAGGCCAGTAACCAAATGCCAGGAAACCCACCTTGGAGGTAATGATAGTATAATATCCCTAAAGGGACTATGAGATTGGGAATTGGCAGCATTCAGATAGGAATCGAGCAGAATGAATTTGGTCTGAATATCTGTAAAAACAAAATCAGGTTTCTCCCAGCACCATACTGGCAACCGAAGGTACAGAACTTGGTCCCAGAAGACTGAGAGAATGAAGTCTGCACAGCAACCGAGGCAAAAAGAGAAGGCAACATGGCCTCTAACGAAGGTTCCAGCCTGAGGACAATCCCAATTTGTGTCCTCTTGACAGTGGCTTCTCTGCTTGCAATTAAGGGTGGCAAAGGCTGGCTTTAATGCTTGGGGAGAGCAGGTAGTTTCAGAGATTGCTCACATAAATGGCCAGCTAGCACTTTCATTTCCCAGAGATTGGGAGCATTTATATTCCTGTACTTTGATTTACAGCTGAAAGGAAACTTCTGGCATCTAAACTGCTCCCCTGGCTGGAACTAAATCAAAAACAGGACTCGGAGACCTACTAGTTGAAAAGCTTCCAGTGGCACACAGCTTTCTAGAGAAAGAGAAGCAGAAGGAAAGGCTATATCCTGTATATGTTGGCTATCGGCACAGAAAATTAATATAAGATGCATATTAATAAAATGCAGATTAAGATTAGTCTCATGGTCCTGTCTTTGCAGTAAAAGATCACACTGTTGTCTTCCCTGGGCACATTTATGACCTTTAGGAACCTGGTTTGAACTGCGATTCTCTTCTCCATTTTTCTAAGTTTATTTATTTATTTCATGAAAAAAAAGAGAGAAATGGACAGGTACCCCCAATAGGCTCTCGCCATGCCATGATTCTCCTCCCAGCCTACTGGCAAGCGAGGATCACACACTTGCTCAGAAGTGGGTCGGCAGGTGCAGACCAACCCAGGATTCCAGTCAGGGATCTCTCAGATGGCTTCAGCATCACACAATGGTACCCACTGCCTGTGTTACCACAGCAGAGCCTAACCCTGACCCAAATCTGAATAAGCTCCAAGATTGGCGCATGTGTGGTTACTATGGAAATAATACTCCTCCAACTTCCTGAACTGGGTGCAGGGAACATTTTCCTCCAGACCCAAGTTCATCTCTGGCATGAGGCCAGTAACCAAATGCCAGGAAACCCACCTTGGAGGTAATGATAGTATAATATCCCTAAAGGGACTATGAGATTGGGAATTGGCAGCATTCAGATAGGAATCGAGCAGAATGAATTTGGTCTGAATATCTGTAAAAACAAAATCAGGTTTCTCCCAGCACCATACTGGCAACCGAAGGTACAGAACTTGGTCCCAGAAGACTGAGAGAATGAAGTCTGCACAGCAACCGAGGCAAAAAGAGAAGGCAACATGGCCTCTAACGAAGGTTCCAGCCTGAGGACAATCCCAATTTGTGTCCTCTTGACAGTGGCTTCTCTGCTTGCAATTAAGGGTGGCAAAGGCTGGCTTTAATGCTTGGGGAGAGCAGGTAGTTTCAGAGATTGCTCACATAAATGGCCAGCTAGCACTTTCATTTCCCAGAGATTGGGAGCATTTATATTCCTGTACTTTGATTTACAGCTGAAAGGAAACTTCTGGCATCTAAACTGCTCCCCTGGCTGGAACTAAATCAAAAACAGGACTCGGAGACCTACTAGTTGAAAAGCTTCCAGTGGCACACAGCTTTCTAGAGAAAGAGAAGCAGAAGGAAAGGCTATATCCTGTATATGTTGGCTATCGGCACAGAAAATTAATATAAGATGCATATTAATAAAATGCAGATTAAGATTAGTCTCATGGTCCTGTCTTTGCAGTAAAAGATCACACTGTTGTCTTCCCTGGGCACATTTATGACCTTTAGGAACCTGGTTTGAACTGCGATTCTCTTTTCCATTTTTCTAAGTTTATTTATTTATTTCATGAAAAAAAAAGAGAGAAATGGACAGGTACCCCCAATAGGCTCTCGCCATGCCATGATTCTCCTCCCAGCCTACTGGCAAGCCAGGATCACACACTTGTTCAGAGGTGGGTCGGCAGGTGCAGACCAACCCAGGATTCCAGTCAGGGATCTCTCAGATGGCTTCAGCATCACACAGTGGTACCCACTGCCTGTGTCACCACAGCAGAGCCTAACCCTGACCCAAATCTGAATAAGCTCTAAGACTTTCAATCCTGTCTGGATTTCTCAATTCCCTCATTTGTAGAATCACCTGCCAGGAACAGCGTAGGTCACTTTCTACTCTAAGATGCCTGTGCTATGGGGTGTCCACCTCTGAGCATAACTTTGTGTTAAGTGAAGTAATTAATATGAGAGAAAGAATGGCCTGAATGAACAAATAAGTTAATAAATGGAGGCTCAGTAACTTGAGAGAAATATTTATCCATATAGCCATTCTTAATCAAGTTTCTGCAAAAGAATTAAGATTTCAGGTCCTGGGACCAGCAGTTAGTGTAATGGCTATGTTGCTGGACTCCCACGTAGTCGACTATGGTTCACATCCCGGACCCGGTGGCTTAAAACTCACGCCGGGTGCATGTGCATGCGTGCCCAAGATCCTGAGAGGAGAATGGAGGAGAAGGGACTACAGCGTGGCCATCCCTCTGGATGTAATGAGTTAATGAATTCACTTCTTGGTACGTGTAATGCTACTGATTATGTACCAACTGTGGGAGAATTGAGAAAGTCACTCAAATCATTGTCTGCATTCTGTATCCAGCTGAGAAAGGACTCTTCAATCACTAATCGATTTATCAAGGAGCCAGAGTTCACCAAATGTCCAGAAATGTTCTCATGAGCTCCATTGCCACATCCTCTATGTGCTATGTGATCTGAATACTGGCCCACCCGCCAGCCTCATAGCATCGTACATAGAGCTGAAAGTGGGCTCAGGAGACAGAAAGCTCAGAGTTGCAGTCCTTGCATTCCAACCCACAGGCTATGCAACCCTGAGCGAATTACTTTGTCTCTTGGAGCTTTGATATCTCCATTGTCTTCATTTGGAATCCTCCAAACACAGATCTTAAAATAAGGATTTGGGTGCCAGTAATCTATCTGGGAGTTGATGAAAGGAAGCAGTGAACAGAACAGGGTTTCTCAGCTTCAGCTCCGTTGACAGTCTGAGTCAGATTATCATTTGTTGTGGGGGGCAATCCTGAGCACCGCAGAATGTTTAGCCACATCTCCAGGCTCTACCCATTGTTGTACTTAGCAATCCCCACCCCTACTCCCACGTTCAGTTGTGATAACCCAAAATGCCTCCAGACATTGTCAGATGACCCTGGAGAACAAAATCACCCCAGATTGAGAACCAGGGTATAGTGGCTATTGTGCCCATGGTCCAGCCCCCGCCTTCCTTCAGGATTCCTTACCCCAGCAGCTGGGAATGTGGACACAGATCACAGAGCACCCTCCCCATCAGACATTGCCCCTCATCGCAGAGACCTGCTTCACCCAAAGTTATGCCCTCTCCTCAAAGGCAGCCCATATCCAAAGACTGGTCAATGCAGGGGCACCTGGTTGCCTCAGAGCAGGACATTATGAAAGGCCATCCCAGCTCGAGAGCTGGCTGAGGAATTAGCAAGTCCTCTTTCACAACCGCATCAGAGCTCACCTTCTCCCTCTGCTCGGTTCCACTTTCCTTACTTTTTTTATTTTATGTATTTTAATTTGCTGGAGAGAGAGAGAGTAAGTAAGGAAGCACTCACCAGGAGAGATGGCTATGCCACGATCCCTTCTCCTGAATTCTCTTTTTGCGATTTTGGGTACACAACACAGGCATCTGTCATGGTTTTTAAGCCAAAGGATCCAGGATTTGAACTTAGCAGTCACATGGAATCTAGCCACCTTAACCACCATGCCACCAGCTGGCCCTCTCTTCACTTCTTTACAGGTATTCTTCCCAAGTTGTGGTGAGAACCCTAGGAGGGCATTTCCCAGTAAAAAGATCTGAATGCAAATCTTCACCTCAGAGTCTGTTTCTGATTAACCCAAAATAAAACCAAAATAATCATCAGGGGTGTCCTAGGAAGCAGGCTCTAAAATGGAATTTGGGAGCTGGATCCCCCCAACTTGTCTGCTGGCAGTAAATACTCCCTCAGTAAGGGCAGGTGTAATACTGGAGCCCCAGCATGCTGGCATTGCTCGGGTACCATCACCTATTCTGAACTCTGGGAGGTAGCTCTGGGAGGGAATGCACTAACTGGTGAACAGACAAAGCATTGGAGAGGTCTAGGGCAAGAGAAGTAGTAATTATAATACAGTGAAATCTGATGGCTGCTGCAGGGTGTTGTAAATGCATTAGAGGAAGACAATGAAAGGTTGGGGTGATTCCTCATCATAAAAAGGTGAGGAGTGAGAGTCAGAGGCCCTCCTCACTGCAGATAAAGAAGCTTTCATCTCCATCAAGAGGACAGAAAAAGCTGAGCAGTAAGCCTAGGGCTTGAATACAAGGTAGTGAAGCTCCAGAGAAAGTTGAAATACCAACCACAGCAAGGTTGCCATGTCTAGGTTAGAGCTTTGATTGGGAAGGAAAGTGACCCTGATACCTGGGTAGGGACAACTGGAGCAACGCACTCAGAAACCTGGAGACATCAGATCTTCGTGAACCCTCTGGAGCACGTTCCTCCCTGTTAACATTCTCCAAGCCTCCACCACACCCTGCTCCCTTGCTTGAAGATGACTCAAATAAAGTGCCCTTTGAGCGAAAGGTAACACATGCCTTCCTAGGGATCTCACCACCACTCTCCTGGCCTCCAGGACAATAACTAGGGTCAAGTCACAATAGAATCAGTTCAGGAAAGTCCTGAGCCTACTAAGAAGGGCCTGCATGCCAAAAGAAATCCAGGACCTAGCAAAGATGCACCAAGGGGAGCCAGGAAGGCATGTACAGAACAGGATCCCAAAGGCCCGGATCAAGGGGACAGGATGTAAGGGGGATAGAAAGGCTTCACTGGTACAGGAGACTGACTTAACACGCTGGCAAGAACCATAGGCTACGGTACTGACATGCACCTGGCATGGCTGCTGAAAACTTTGGTGGCTCACACTGAGGCAGAGATGCCAGAACTGTCAGAAAAGATCATGGAAGAAGGGGTCTAAAGGTTCAGAGAAGGAGTGCTGGAGTGGTTATAGTACCTGGGGTGGGCACACCCTGAGGTGTCTCCCAAGTCATCATGATCATGCTCTTGTGTGACCCCTTCCCTTGAGTGCAGGTAGAACCTGTGTCACGTTTCTGTCTGGTCAGTAACATTTGGCAAAGTTATGTAATAGTTACTTGCAGGACTACCTCCCATCGTATCATACTCCATCCTGGAGTAAGAAATTTTCCTGCTGGCTTGAAGAAGTAAACTGCCATGCTATGAAAGAGCCACATGACAAAGAACCTCAGGGCCCCTCTAGGAATGGAGAGCAGCCCGAACAGGCCGGGTGACCATCCGTAAGGAGACACGGACCACAGTCCTATAACCACGAAGGACTGAAATCTGCAACAACTCGGTGAACTTGGAAGAGTACCCCAGGCTCCAAACAGAAACATAGCCCGGCCCACACTTTGCAAACGCTTGAGACCCTGAATACAGGAGCCAGCAAAATGCACTAGTGTATGCACACTCCCAAAATGTTAGCCTCCTTGGGAACATCAAGACAGCATCCTTAGCAATATTGAAGAGGCATTTAATGAAGGGTATCTGCAAGGCAGCATCCCTTCTTATTTACCCAACATAAATGGCACTCGATCTGCTACTGGACAACCAGCTCTCTGTACGACTTTATCACAGCAACATTCAGTCAGAGAACTTCCACGAGCAGGGGAGCATCCTTTTGGGGTGGCTATAGTTGTCCTAACAGCAAGATAGAACAGAAAGAAAACTCCCTTTTCAGTGGAGTGCACACTGGATTTTAGAGACCTAAATCTGTCACAAACTGGATACCTGACGAAGTAACTTCACTATATTCATTTGTTCATTTATTTAACCAATATTTACTGAGGATCTGCTGGGTGCCAGGTTTAGACCCACAGTGCAGGGGGCAGCGTCCAAAGTCCTGTCCAAAACTAACTGGGGGACCAGAATGGCACCTCTATAGAGCTATGGAAGCACTTACCGAAATCAGCATCTTCCTAGCATAGCCAAACCCTCAATCTTTTTGTTATTGGCCTCCTTGCACATCGCCTTCCTTGACAAGAGAAAACCGAGCTGAGTCCTCTCCTTGCCACTAAGAGGTCAGGGTGGATGTGAGCTGGAGGGAAGTGCATTTGTCAGGGGCCACCGAGTCAGCAGATTTCTCCAGGCTCCCAGTCTGGGGGACAAGGGGGTGGGAGAGGCCTCTCTCTCTCTTCCCTCCAGAGGGACCCAACCCTCTGCCACTTTGCTGGCTGCGGAAGCTAATTAGCATTTTGCACACTCCAGCAATCTGAGCTTTGGAATTTCACTTGTCCCCTCAGCAAAATATCAGGTGGAAGTAGAGCAGATTTGAATACAAAGGACAATTACATAATTTGCTTAAGTCCCAGGACAGAAACCACCTGACTTTCCTACTTTGCGTCTTCCCTCCTTTCGTCCTTCTCCCTAGAAAGGCAGGGAAAGTAATCCCACAGCCTAGCAACTAAGCCCATACGTGGCCTTTTGGCAACTGAAGATGCTTTATTCACATGCTGAGAAACTGCAACATGTCTCCAAAACAAAATTCTTTTTACTTCTCATTACCATAGTAAAGGGTTTGAGAGTGTAAAGTGAGACTGCATGGAAATTGGGGGGGGGGGGCATTCTGTTATTTTCTATACCTGGCTCCCAGTCTGGGGGACAAGGGGGTGGGAGAGGCCTCTCTCTCTCTTCCCTCCAGAGGGACCCAACCCTCTGCCACTTTGCTGGCTGCGGAAGCTAATTAGCATTTTGCACACTCCAGCAATCTGAGCTTTGGAATTTCACTTGTCCCCTCAGCAAAATATCAGGTGGAAGTAGAGCAGATTTGAATACAAAGGACAATTACATAATTTGCTTAAGTCCCAGGACAGAAACCACCTGACTTTCCTACTTTGCGTCTTCCCTCCTTTCGTCCTTCTCCCTAGAAAGGCAGGGAAAGTAATCCCACAGCCTAGCAACCAAGCCCATACGTGGCCTTTTGGCAACTGAAGATGCTTTATTCACATGCTGAGAAACTGCAACATGTCTCCAAAACAAAATTCTTTTTACTTCTCATTACCATAGTAAAGGGTTTGAGAGTGTAAAGTGAGACTGCATGGAAATTGGGGGGGGGGGTCATTCTGTTATTTTCTATACCTTATCTAGACACTCATGAGCCTCATCCCACAAGGGAGCAGGGAAAAGCATAAACTTGCCAGCAGGAGACTTCTCAACCCCTTCCAGCTGGCTCCTGCAGGCCAATTGCTGGGAGGTAAACACTCAGTCTTTCCCAGCTTCCTCCTTTCCTGGTTCCCTCCCCTGCCTGGGAGCAGAGGACAGTTCTCATTGAACAGGACCAGGGACAAGACCGCAGATGTAAGATGTCCTCTGGAGCAAGGCCAGGGTTTCCTGGGAGCAACTGAGCCGAGCTGGCCCCTGGGACTCAGCACAGGTACCTCCTAGGCATGGCCAGTCCTCCCCCGTCATTTGGGGTAATAAGCTGGCACTGGCAGCTGAAATGTGTGGTCCTAGCCCTTCGCCTCTGGTGGAGAAGCTCGTGTGACCAGTGCTGACCCAGGCTGCCGCTGACCAGCAGTTATTTCAGGCTCCACATCTCCTCCATGCATTTGTGTCCTAGGGCTGTTAGAAGAAGCGTGTGACTTAACAGGAATGTATCACTTCTGAGTTCTGGAGGCCAGAAGTTCAAAATCAAGATGTCAGAAGGGCCATGCTCTCTCAAAGGCTCCAGGGAAGAATCCTTTCTTGCCTCTTCCACATTGGGGTGGCTTCAGGCCTTCCTAGGCTTGTGTAGCATCACCCCTATGATGGTCCCCATCCTTACATGGCCTTCCCTGTGTCTTTTATGTATCCGCTCACCAGCTATTGAATTTAGAACCCTTTCTACCTCTAGGATGATCTCATTTTAAGACTTTCAACCTAATTACATCTGTAAAAACCTTATTTCCAAATAAGATTATACTCATAGATACAGACACAGAGAGATAGGACTTGGAGGAGACTCAGCTCACCCATTACACCTTCCCAGGGCCACCTGCCCACCTGGGAGCTACTGGGTTCCTTCACCCTCTTATTCCATCTACAAGCTGCAGAGAACCAAGAGTGGCACCTCCCTCAGCTGATCTTTGCCCACTGCCAGGTGCCACAATGAGGCTGGACTTCTCTTTGCATCCTGGGAAGCCTGGACAACTAATGCTTCTGCTGAAAGATAATACAAACTTCTTTGGGGTTTTTGGCAAACCTTCCCACACCCCACCTTCCTCTCCTTCCTCAGCCACTTTTCTTCTCAACTTCAGAGTCAGTGGAAGAAGTACATTAAGCAGATGAATTAAACAATGTGGAGAGATGAAACCTTTGATCAAGTCCAAGTCTGTGTGCAGTAAAACTACAGAGGTGAGCCTGAGGCAAGGAGCCAGGGAGACATCCAGAAGAGACAACCAAGTAGCAGAGTTTTGAAGTGTAAATAAGAGTCAGAAAGGAGTGCATAAAGGAATGGGATTCCATTTAGAGAGAAAAGCATATGCAAAGATATGAAGGTAGAATTAGTCATGGAAAGAGGTGTATTTGTTTAGAGTGGAAGCTGTGAGGAAGGGAGCATCAGAAATGAGGTTGGAGAAATAGGGGCTGGATCATCCAAGGCTTTGAATGCCATGCCAAGGAATTCGGATGCTAGTCTGAAATGCTGGGAACCATGAAGGATTTTAAGCACTGTGCTGGATCCATTCACATAATTCCTCCCCTCCCTGCACACACATGATATTCTATCCACCAAAAGGTGGGGTTCCTTTCCCTTTTCCTTGACTCTTGCCTGGTCTCATGACTTGTTTTGTCCTGTATCTTGTGAAAGAAGTGACACTGTGCCAGTTCTGGGGTTAAACTTGAAGATACCAGGCACTTTCTTCCCTGACTCTGAGAAGCCAACTACCATGCTGCAAAGAAGCTCAGATTCCTGAGGCACCATTTGAGGAAAATGGGTGCCATGTGGAGGAGCAACAAGGTGCCAGGCAGGTGTCTGAAGCCTCTTTGGACCTACTACCCTAGCCCTGCTACCGGAAGAATGAAGCTGAGTAAGTGACTCCGTCACAGAACACACGGAACAGAAGAACTGCCCAGCTGAGCCCTGCCTGGATTCTTGACTCACTAAAATAAACTATAATAAATCATTGTTGCTTAAAGTACTATGTTTTTAGATGATTAATTATAAAGCAATAGACAAATGAAACAATTTTGATTTAATTTGCAAAATAATCCTATGAGGAAATATTATTCTCTCTGTTTATGTACAAGGAGAACGAGACTCAGCAGAGCTTTAACTTGCTCAAAGGCAGAGAACTACAAGGGATTCTAAGAGACATGTACGATTGAACTCAACTTTTACTGACTGTAGAACCCATGCTCTTTTCACTAAGCTTTGGGAACAAGCCTAGCATTCAGCTAAAATGTTGAGTTCAGTCAGCTTCTATTCTATAGATCTGATGTCTATTCCAGTTACTCGGGGACTTTTCCTTACTGTTTATTAAATACTTGGAAAAGTGCCTTTGTGTGAGACCATAATATTATAAGAGACAAAAATCACAACCATCTTTGGAAAATGCTAAAAGTCTTTCAAATGTATAGAAAACACCCCCTAGTCTTGCTTTCCTGGCCTTACCAACCCAGCTTGCTTTGGATCCCATGGGTACCTGAGGCCAAGACACAGAAGTGACATCTGGTCCTTCCATGACTACATGGCATTTCTCATACAAAATCAGAAACAGTTGTCAGCAGGCATGCCCCATGGGCCAAACAAACACACACATGGTAGAAGATACACATTTCCTTTTCCTTTCCATTTTCCATATTTCTCTATTTTATTTCATAGCTGCTGCTGTCTGTTTTATTACTTTGAAAAGCTCCTCAGAGTATTACACAAGAGTAAAATTACCTCATTTAATTCAATGTATTGCTCTTGGAAGCAGGCTTTATTTCCTGTACTCAAAGCTGGACAGTAAATGAGATGCTTCTATTTTCCCCAGTCTCAATGTCCAGACTCCCCTTGTGTCCCCATGGCTGAGGGCAATAACAAACTTACAGTATATGCCATCATTTCTGGAGACCTCACCCAAAGCCCAGTTGGAGAGAAGCAGAGAAAGTTCTGGACAGATTTTACCCCACACACTCACAAGGGAAAGGGCAATGAACCACTTTTGCTCAAACAGCCATCTTCAGATTTTCAGGGAGTTGTTCTGCCAGGCTGAGTGATCCAAAGAATGATATACAAATATTTTGGTTCTATAACATTTTCAGCAATTCCATTCTGTACATAAGAACTTTCCATGCAGTTTTGCAAACCAAGGGAGGTACTGAACTTGTGACTGCAACTTGTCACATGAAGTCTGGTATGGAATTTTCCACTTCTAGAGTCATGTTTGCACTCAGAGAGTTTCTGATTCTGGAACATTTCACATTTCAGACTTTTGGATGAGAGATGCTTAACTTGTATGTGTTGAATTAACTAATAAATGAATGAGGCCCAAGTATGATTCTCTCACTTACTGTCTGCATGTGGCAAATTATTTCACTTTCCTGAGTTCAGTTTCCTCATCTGTAAAATGGAGATAGTAGTCCCTGAATTGTCTGCATTATAGGGTTACTACTGTCAGAATCGAATCAGATTATGAGTGAAAATATGCCTTCTAAACAAAGAATTATAGAAATACTACCTAAGATTGTTGTTATCTTATTTGAGATACTAAGATAGTCTTTGACCAAGTTCTAAGATAAATAAAATTTTATCTCTAATAATCTTTAATTCCTGGGACCAGAAGTTGGCGTAATGGCTATGTCACTGAACTCCCATGTAGTCTACTGTGGTTCGAGTCCTGGTGGCTTAAACTCATGCCGGGCGCGTGTGCGTGCATGCCCAGGATTCCCAGAGGAGAATGAAGGAGAAGGGATTGCAGTGTAGCCATCCCCCCTGGGGGATGATTTCTCGCTTTCTGTCTCCTTGTCTCTCTCTGTCTTTCTGGCGAGCGCACGTGCCCTGTAAAAAAATAATAATAATAATAAAATAAATAAATTAAAAACTCAAAAATAATAATAATAATAACCTTTAACTCTTTTTTCTATCACCATTTCCCCCAAAGGTGTGTATCCTTTCCTTCCCTCAAATCCAAATAACTCCTATCTATTTGTAGAGTAGAAAGAATAATGCAAACCTGGACATCTCCAGCTATGCCAAACATGACCTTGGACAAGTTCCCTAACTTTTCTGTAGCTTACATTTGCCACATATTGCATAGTGCTCATGAGGAACAATTTCATGAGCCTACTATGAGGCTTAAATGAGTTATGTATATAAAGAACTTTGAAGAGTAAGTGAAT
>NW_006160057.1:2147509-2165602 GCF_000334495.1 Tupaia belangeri chinensis
GACTTATCTGCCTCTTTGGTGAGCACATATACCTTGTAGCATATTAAAAAGTAAATAAATAAATAAATTTTAAAAATAAATTGCTGTATATATGTTCATCAGAGAGAGACTGACAGAGAGAAAGGGAGAGAGGGAAGTGAGAAAGCCCCCCACCCACCCGCCCAGGCAGGATAGCCATGCTGTAGTCACATCTCCCTTCTCCTCTTGGGATTTTGGGCACTTACAAACATGTACCTGGAATATTTTACAGGATCCGAGGCTGGAATCACACAGTTGGCCATGTGGGATCCCCCTGCCTTAACCACCATGCCACTGGCCAGCCCTCTCCCTCTCTTTTTTTTCTTTCTCTTTCTTATGTGTGTGCAAGCACTCTATCAAGAATATTAAATAATAATAAAAAAGAACCACTGTGAAAAATAGGGTCCAACAAAAGGGGGGTGGGGAGATCAGCTGAAAGAATGTTGACTCTAGAAAGCAGGAAATGGTGGGGAAGGAAGGTCTGTTTCTTTTTTTTTTGGAGAAGTTTTTGCTATAGGGCACGTGCTCTCACCAGAAAGACAAAGAGAGACGTAGAGACAGAAAGCGAGAAATCACCCCCCAGGGGGGATCCTCTCGGGATCTTGGGCATGCACGCACACGCGCCCGGCATGAGTTTAAGCCACCGGGTCCTGAACTCAAACCGTGGTCAACTTCATGGGAGTCCAGCGACATAGCCATTACACTAACTACTGGTCCCATGAGAAAGCAAGCCACCAGGTCTGAGACTTGAACCACAGTCGGCCAGGTCTGCTGCTTTTCAATGTGCCTTTTGAAATTACTTGACACTAAACATCATCCACGTGGATAAGTTGGATAAAAATGAAAATGACATTTTTCAATGACATGCATGGACAATAAATCCAAAGATGATTTGAATCTTGCTTCCCTTTGTTATGGGCACACACAGACTCAGAGCGCCATTTGGGCAATACATTTTGCAAAGCATCGAAATGCATGAAAATATTTCAGGGAAGTGTTAATGATAGCCCAGGCCAATCTGTCTTTTGTAAATAATTTCTCAGGCAAGTATACTAATTAGAGTGAGGAAAGGCAAATGGTACAACAACCCGTCAATCAACAGCACTTGCTGTTCATCTATTGCATATATAGCAAGAGATATTCAGTATTCTGGGGGGGAAACAACCAAGTGTGAAATATCATTTTCTGCCATTAAGGATCTTAGTATTCAAGGAAAGACAGGGGACATAAACTGTTGCAAAGTTAAATGACAGTACGAATTTATAAATAATGTTTCACTAAAAAGTTTTAAAATGCCACAGGAGGGACCAGCAGATGGCATAATGGTTACATCACTGGACTCCCATATAGTTGCCCACAGTTCGAATCCCAGACCTGGTGACTTATGTACACATGAGAAAGGAGAGACAAAACACTCTCCAAAGGAGTCTGATGATACCACAAACTTTTTCCTCCAATTTTCCTTTTTTTTTAATTTTTAAGAACTATTTAATTTTATTATTATCATCATTATCATTATTATTCAATTTGACAAAAGAGAGGCAGAGAGAGAGGGAGAAAGAGAATGCAAACTGTCAGGTCTGGGACTCGAACCCTGGTCAGCCACATGGGAGGCCACTGCCTTAACCACCATGCCACTGGCCAGCCCTCTCCCTCTCTTTTTTTTCTTTCTCTTTCTTATGTGTGTGCAAGCACTCTATCAAGAATATTAAATAATAATAAAAAAGAACCACTGTGAAAAATAGGGTCCAACAAAAGGGGGGTGGGGAGATCAGCTGAAAGAATGTTGACTCTAGAAAGCAGGAAATGGTGGGGAAGGAAGGTCTGTTTCTTTTTTTTTTGGAGAAGTTTTTGCTATAGGGCACGTGCTCTCACCAGAAAGACAAAGAGAGACGTAGAGACAGAAAGCGAGAAATCACCCCCCAGGGGGGATCCTCTCGGGATCTTGGGCATGCACGCACACGCGCCCGGCATGAGTTTAAGCCACCGGGTCCTGAACTCAAACCGTGGTCAACTTCATGGGAGTCCAGCGACATAGCCATTACACTAACTACTGGTCCCATGAGAAAGCAAGCCACCAGGTCTGAGACTTGAACCACAGTCGGCCAGGTCTGCTGCTTTTCAATGTGCCTTTTGAAATTACTTGACACTAAACATCATCCACGTGGATAAGTTGGATAAAAATGAAAATGACATTTTTCAATGACATGCATGGACAATAAATCCAAAGATGATTTGAATCTTGCTTCCCTTTGTTATGGGCACACACAGACTCAGAGCGCCATTTGGGCAATACATTTTGCAAAGCATCGAAATGCATGAAAATATTTCAGGGAAGTGTTAATGATAGCCCAGGCCAATCTGTCTTTTGTAAATAATTTCTCAGGCAAGTATACTAATTAGAGTGAGGAAAGGCAAATGGTACAACAACCCGTCAATCAACAGCACTTGCTGTTCATCTATTGCATATATAGCAAGAGATATTCAGTATTCTGGGGGGGAAACAACCAAGTGTGAAATATCATTTTCTGCCATTAAGGATCTTAGTATTCAAGGAAAGACAGGGGACATAAACTGTTGCAAAGTTAAATGACAGTACGAATTTATAAATAATGTTTCACTAAAAAGTTTTAAAATGCCACAGGAGGGACCAGCAGATGGCATAATGGTTACATCACTGGACTCCCATATAGTTGCCCACAGTTCGAATCCCAGACCTGGTGACTTAAAACTCATGCCAGGATCATGTGTGTATGTGTGCCCAAAATCCCAAAAGGAGACTGGAGAAGAGACTGTGATGTGACCATTCCCCCCGGGGGTGGGGGTGATTTCTTGCTTTCTGTTTGTCTGTCTCTCTCTGTCTCTCTGGCAAGTGCATGCACCCAATAGCAATAATCTCTCTTAAAAAGGAAAAAAAAATGCAACAAGACAGGACACAACTTTTGCTAAGTAAATGCCACACACTGCAGAAGCGTTACTATTGGTAAGAAGGAGAAATTACGATGCAGGGAAGAGGAAGTGGGAGAAGAGATTAGAAGCAGTTCTTGAAAGATGGGTTGGATTTGAATAGATCAGGGAGAGAAGGACTCAAAATGTGGATACAGGAATGCAAGATGAGATCTTGGCACTGTGAAAAGATTGCAGGATCTGGAGCCCAGAAATATCAATGCAAGTCAGCTCACCAAAATGTGAAGGCAATTAGCCTTGGCCTAAAGAAAACAACTCATTCAGAAAAAAACGAATTCTATCGCCACAGTGAGGCCAAGAATCCAGTCAGATTCCTGCAAAGGGTATCCATCATTTTATGAGATCAAAAAACCCCAGGGGTGGCTTCTGATCCGTGCTATAGGCGTGAATTCCATGGAAACAGCAATTACCTCTCAGCAAAATCGTTAATTAGGGCACTGCCTGGATTCTATGGTGAATAATAAAAATGTGTGCATGCACTTCTGTACTTGAATGAAAGCATCAGGGTGTGATTTATGGGGAATGTTCTCCCCGGGAGTATAAATACATAAGCCTTACATACCTATAAAGTTCAAACACATTATCTCGTCAATGGCTTTCAGAACGAACGTGAGCTTCATTCAGACAGACAAATAGGAAACACGTGGAAATGAGCATAAGTCTCTGACATTTATGCCACACTGGGGTCCCATGATGAAAAATACCAATCAGCTGAAAGTCGGAAGCCTTCTATACACATACACACCTATCACCAGAAAACCACATGGTTGGCATTCCGAAAATAAAAATCTTACTGATTTGTGTGTGAGTAGGTCACGGGATCTGGTGAGTAGGCATACATAAGAAGACACAAGTAATGTCATGAGGCCAGGTGGTGACAAGGGTATCTCTCCAGTCTTAGAGGAGCAGATGGCTATATCCACCAGTACCCAGAAGAGGGCAGCCGAGAGCTGCTCAGGTGGAACCTTCCACAGAAGGGTACCGAGCTGGCACCGTCAGGGGAACCGTCCTCCCACCTGTGCAAGCCCAGAATCAGCCCACAACTGATCGGCGATGAGTAGGGGAGAGAGATCATAGGAGTAAAATGAACCAGAGGTATTCAACGAGGCAGAACCAGACCAAAAAGGGTCATGGAGAAGCCAGAGGATGGAAAGTAGACAGGAGTCAGGGGTCAAAGAAAGTCAGCTCAGGAGCACAGCAGTTCTCATCATGCCACTGCCCTGCTCAAGAACTTTCAGTGGCTTCCACATTCCATTGCACAGACTCCTTAACCTAACATTCAAGGTCCTACTATAATCTAACCCTAATCTACTTTAAGAACCTTGGAATTTGGGACCAACAGTTATTGTAATGGCTGTCGCTGGACTCCCATGTAGTTGACCCAGTGGCTTAAACTCACGTCGGGCACAGGTGCGTGTGTGCCCAAGATCCCGAGAGGAGAGTGGAAGAGAGGGGATTGTGGTGTGGCCATTCCCCTGGGGGCGAGGGGGTGATTTCTCACTTTCTGTCTCTCTGTCTCTGTCTTTCTGGTGAGCACATGCACCCTATAGCAAAAATCTCTCCTAAAAGAAACAAAAAAGAACCTTGGGATTTGCTGGGGTTTTTATTACATACTAAGGTTTCAATGAAACCAAGGGTCTTTAGAGGGACTTTTTCCCTCTGTGTCTTTATTCTCCTATTCCTTCACTCACTAATCCAGAAGATGAGTGGCCACTACATGCTAGTGATGGGAGAGAGGGATACAGGATAAGCCAGGTAAGTGCCCACCTTTTAGGAGCTGCCAGAAGGAGACAGAAGCCATGGACAGTGGTACGTGCTACAGCTGGGGAAGCAAGGAGTGGCCAATGCAGGCTGTTAGAAAAGGCTTCTTGGGTCAGCTGGTGGTGAGGAGGTCAAGGCAGCCGGATCCCACATAACTGATTGCATAGTTCAAGTCCCAGACCTAGCAGCTGGAAAATCATCCTGGGCATGTGTGTATGCCCAAAATCCCAAAAGGAGCATGGAGGAGAAGGAGCTGTGGTGTGACCATCTGCCTTAGAGGGGATTTCTCACTTTCCCTCTCTCTTTGTCTCTCTCTGGCAAGCACACATGCCCTATAGAAAACCAAAACATTAGTTAGTTAATCCATTAAATAAAGGGGGGAAAAAGACTTCTTGAGCCAGTGGGAGGCGTGGTGGTTAAGATAGTTGTATCCCACATGGACAACTGCACTGTTCAAGTCCCAGACTCGGTGGCTTGAAAAATAAAATGCCAGGTGCATGTGCATGCATGCTCAAAATCCCAAGAGGAGAACGGAGGAGAAAGGATTGATTGCAATGTGGCCATCCCCCTGGGGGTGCTTTCTTACTTCCCTCCCCCCTCTCTTTCCATGTTGCAAGTACACATGTCCTCTGGCAAAACTAAAAAGAAGAAAGAAATAGAGAAAAGGCTTCTTAAAGGAGGTGACAATCCCCCAAATCCCTTTGCCTCTCCTGCCCCCATGTCTAAACACTAAGTGTCTGCTATTGTTTTCACCTGCTTGCCCGTCCCTTCATTCCTGCGAAAATTCCCTCTCCTTCTCTAGAAAGCTGTTCCCCACTGCCTAGTCCAGGTAGGCTTGGGCACACCTAGTCCACATGGTTGGTTCAAGGAGTATCCTCAAGACAGGCCATTCATATTTCTCCCCTGGAGCCCCCCAATATGGAATCAGAGAGGTAACTCCCTCGCTCCCCGGGACTACAAGCTGTCCAAGTAGACCCCAGGGCTGCTGGTGCTTGCCCCACTAAAATAAACTGCCGAGAAAGAGACAGAGACTTGACCCCCAGGATCCAGCTGCCATGTGTCAGGCCTAAGCCCTCGCTGAGCTTCACATGACAAAAACCCAACCCTAGGACACATCTACCAAGGAATTTGTTTTTCTCAGGTAGTAAGCGGCCAAAGGCCAGCAGGCAAGCTCTAGCATGCTGGCTCCATGACCATGTCGAAGGCCACCACATTGCTCGTCCATCCTTGTCATGTGACTCTCTTCCTGCTGCATTTCCAAACATCACGTCCATGTTCCGGGCAGGAAGGGCTAAAAGCATATACTCACTGAATAGACCTCTTTTTAGCAGAAAAATAATATCAGGTCATCAGGAACGTCATGACATATCTTTCCATTTTTTTATGCAAAAATGCATCATGACCTTCCTGAGGACCCAATATGTCCCTGGAAGCCCCATCTCTGCACTTCTACTTACATTCCAATATTTGGAAAAGGGCTCCATGGCCAGTCCTAGCTGTAAGGCAGTGTGGACTCAGTGTTTACAGCAGGGCACGCTGAAAAGACAGCGGACTACATGCTGCATAGGCAACTGGCAGCATCCACCCGGCTCCTCAGTCTCCTTATTTGCCTGCATAAACCCACAAATCCTCCTTTTCGCTTAAACTAGTCTGAGGTGTTTGTACTTTTCCATTGAAAAGCCATGGCTAATATACCTGCCAAATGTCACCCTCTCTGTAAAGCCTTCTTAGATCCCAGAACATGAGAATAATTATGCCGTCTTCACAGCCCACTCACAAAAGGACCTTTTCTCACCAGCAATCTGAGGAAGCTGAACCATGGGACGGGGGCACTACCACCCCGGCAGCCAGAGCAGACAATAGAACTCTGCTGTGTGATTCTGGGACTCCAGTGCCCCTCTCCCCTCTAGCTTCACCCACGGAGGACCCCAGAAGAGCGATTTCAGAGCCATCGGCACCATGACTCCTACCTAGTTACTATTGACTCCATCCCCTGAAGCCAGCAGTGCTGTCCAGGGCCTGTTGCTGGCAGGAAAGTGGGGAGAGAACAACAGTCTGTTCTTCGTTTTTTTATTTTTATTTTATTTTTTTGTTTGTTTGTTTTTTTGTTTTTGAGAGGTTTTTGCTATAGGGCACATGCACTCACCAAAAAGACAGAGAGAAACAGAGAGACAGAAAAAAGAGAGAAATCACACCCCAGGGGGATGGCCATGCCGCAATCCCTTCTCCTCCATTCTTCTCTCGGGACCTTGGGCATACATGCACACGTGCCCGGTGTGAGTTTAAGCCACCGGGTCAGGGACTCAAACCATGATTGACTACATGGGAGTCCAGCGACATAGCCATTACGCCAACTGCTGGTCCCTTTTTTTTAATTTTTTTGAGAGCAACAGTCTTGATTTGCCGTTAAAACACAGAACTTGGTCCAGCCACATGATGGAGCACTACGCCGTGACAAAAAGAGACCAAGGGAGGTCTAGATGTGCTGACCTGCAACACTTCCCATGAGTGTTACTACAGGGAACAAGTCCAACTGCAATATGGCATATATGTGGTAATCCTTTGTGTTAAAGACAATCATATATGTGCAAGTATTGAACCATTGGGAAAGTCATGACACATTTTTGCATAGAAAAATGCATCATGAATTTTATGGTGACCCAATAGTTGTGACTGCTGAAAATATCTTTGAAAGATGTCCGGTACCATTGGCTGACTCCAGGGGAGGCTACTGAATAGGAGGAAGATGTTCTTTGTACTGTCTTTAAACCTTCTGAATTTTGGACTTGGAAGTATATTACCTATTCAAAAAGGAATGAAAATGCCATTTGTTAGATAAAACATTTATGGTTTGTGGTGGTATGCCTATTTTGTTTTGCTTCATTTCATTTTGTTTGGTTTTGCTTTTCAAGGCAGAACAATGGGAAGGAGGAAATTGGCAGCCTGAGCTAGGAAGAAAAAAGGAAAGAAAAACAAAACATCAGCCAGCCACAGTGGCTCTGCAGTAACGTGGTGCTCCACTATGCTGATGCCACATGGGGAGGTCCTTGGTTCGCAGCCTGAGACCTGACTGAGGCTTAGGGCGGAGCATGACATGAAAGCTCTATTGGGGGCTCCTGCCTCTCTCACTCTCTCTTGCTCTCTCTATATAGAAATAAATAAACTTTTTTAAACATAGCAAATAGCATCCATTCAGACCAGCAGATGGCATGATGGTTACATCACTGGATTCCCACATAGTCGACTGCAGTTCAAGTCCCAGATCCAGTGGCTTAAAACTCCCATTAGGCATGTGTGTGTGTGTGCCCAAAATCCCAAGAGGAGAATGGAAGAGGAGGGGTTGCGGCTGTGGTGTGGCCATCCCTCATGGGGGGTTATTTCTCGCTTTCTGTCTCTCTGGTGAGTACACACGCCCTATAGCAAAAATCTCTCTTAAAAAAAAAAAAAGAAAATAGCATCCATTCAGTAATAAAATTTGTGGAATAATGTTTTTGGATGAGTGGATGCTTTCCTCACGTTCTGCTTGAAGCAATTAACAGACTTCGTTTATTCTCTCTCTCTTTTACAAGGTGTGGAAAAATTGCTGCAACATCGTTCATCTCAGAGCTGAACAGAGACTTAAAGTCTCATAGCCCAGCCTGTTCCCCATTCTGAACAGGCCACATTCTGTTCAGGCTGTTTCCAGTGCCTGGAACCTCCCTTCTACCACCCCACTCGCTACTCGCTACTCTCCCCATCCTTCTTTTTATTTTTTTAAAGATTTTTGCTATAGGGAGCGTGCACTCACCAGAGAGACAGGTTAAGGTGTTGGACTCCCACATGGCAGACTGCAGTTCAAGTCCCTGATCTGGTGGCTTACTTTCTCTCTCTCTCTCTCTCTCTCTCTCTCTCTCTCTCTCTCCTTATAGCAAATTTTAAAATAACAATAAATAAAACTAAATAAATAGTTCTTTTTAAAATAGCTGTTCTATTAGACAAGGTCTTGGTAACAGGCCCACAACGGGACCTCTCCTGGTGACCAAGAGATGACGGATATTAGCGCTGGCCCTCCAGGGACATGTGGCTTAGCAGAAGGGTAAGAGCAGTGGCACAGGTACGTGCAGAAGTGCCGAGCTCACCCAGAGGAGCAGGAACTCTCCAAAGATGAGGTAGCCCCTGCGCAAGGCTGGACGGGATTGCGAGCTTTCCAGCAGGCCCCTGGGTCTACATGCCCAGTAGTGGCCACATCTGTGAGGAACCTGGGCATTGCTTATCCTCTCTGAGCCATGGTTTCCATCCTTTATATCAGCAGGCTTGAAGTCTCTACTTAAAAATGCAGTAACTCCACACAGCTGCCTTTTCTCTGCACAATACTGGCAGAGCCTAGTGGGGATCCAGTCGGGCCCAAGGCCAGGCCTTTACTTTCCACCTCTGGAGCTAACTCGGGAGCTTATTTCCAAACGCGGCTCCCAATCCCAGGTCTGCTGCTTGAAACCCGGGCCAATAACTCATTAAAGATCCACAAGAGGGAGGGCTGCTGGGACAGGGGGGCCACCCCTGCTCAATGGGACAAGTGCCGGGTGTGTGGCTTTCTGCGGCCATCATCTCCTTAGGCTGCATTTTCCCTTCCTCTGGGGAGCACCTCCATTCCAGGAAGCTCCGAGTTGGAAGCACACAAGATGGATCTGGGCACACATCCCAGCCAAAGATTGTTGGAATATCCAGAGAAGGGCTTTCCAGGCTTCTGATGCCCAAGAGACCTGCAAAGCCAAGGAGTGGTGAGCCCAGGGAAGGAGTGGAAGGAGTTGTGTGGTTGAAACAGAAACCCAGCTCTAATCTTGACTCAGCCAACAGCTAACTCAGGGCCTTGGACATAATAGTAATGTGTGTGTGTGTGTGTGTGTGTGTGTGTGTGTGTGTGTGTCCCTCTGTGTGCCAGGCCCTGAAGAGGAAGATCATTGTGAGTAAAGAAAGAGGCCCTTGCCCTCCTGGGGCTTTCATTCCATTATAAGACTTGAGCCAAAAAGGAGTGTAAGGAAAGTGCCGTGGGGACAACTGGATGACAAGTTTATCTCCAGCTACAGGAGCGGGGGTGGAATAAGCAAGTGCCAAGATCCCGGGAGGAGCTGAGAAGGCTTGCTGCCATTTCCGTTCCCCTCGTCTCACCAGTGAGCTCACTGGGCGCCGTTGCCCACCCTTGTTGTTACTGCATCTTTTACTATCAGGAACATTTGCATTGACTGACAACTCAGGATCGCCTCGTGGCTCTCTTGTGTCTCCAATAGCAGAGTCAGAAAATGTGTTCAATACTTTCTTAAACTTCCTGCCAGCCAGTCATGCAGTCTCAGGACTGGACTGAACCCCGAAGAGTGAGCTGTCCATTTCTCTATCTTCTCTCCCTTAGAGGCTTCTGCAAGACTGAGGAGGTTTCTGCAAGACTGAGGAGGCTGCCGTGTTCCCCTCTATTCTGTGTTGGCACAAAACAGGATGTTAAAACAGGTTCTGTGTCAACATTGGCCGAGGTCCCAAGACAAGAGACAACTTCCCCCATTTCTGATATAAAAACACCAAAACTTAGAGAAGAGATAGGCAAGAACAGGTCTTAAGACTCTGATCTCTCCACCTCCAGAACCTTCAAGAAGTTGGGGAGGCAGAGGTGGAGGTGGCACTAGGCGAGGATCTGGGGGAGAACTGCCAGTGTCTTTCTCACCTCTGGCTGAGTCAAGGGAGCATCCATGAGACCCCCTAGAAGGCTTGATGCAAGTTCCCTGGAGCATGCAGGACTCAGGAGATGCATACTGACTCTCCCTGAGAAATCCAGAGGGCAGAGGTGGTGACACTAGTTGCTCTGAGGGTGGGGTGAGATGAGGTTATTGTGCTGAGGGTGGCTTGCTTTCTTCAAGTTCGTTAGGGCAAAGGATGTGTGACAGTTTCCAGAAACCAGGACAGTCCTAGGAGATGGGGCCGGGAGGCAGGAGTAGTGGAGAAACAATGGGAAGAGAGGCATACTCTCTTCAGACCAAGCAAACTGTAGGTGCCCCGCCAGTAAAGGAAAGGAAAGAGAGGAGCCAGACTCCAGGCACAGTGTTAAGTATTGCTCACAAGGAGCCTGACCCACAAGGCAGCCAAGGTTCAAATCCCTGGCCCAGTAAGCCCGACACATGCCAGGCACACACACATAAGTGCCCAGGGTCTGCAAGAGGATTGAGGCATGAGCAAACGTGGAGGTGCTCACACCTACCTGTCTCTCCCACTCTCTCGCTCTCGCACTGTCAAGTACACATACACGTACTCTATCATGCATTTAAAAAAAAAAAAGGAGAGGAGGATATTGCTAATTACCCAATATTGGGCAAATAAATGACAAGAAAATGAGTTGATTGTCAAACTCAGACAGGGTAGAAAGACACCAGCGGGTAAGTCTTTTCCTGCCCCTTTCTTCCTCTCTCCATCTCTCCAATCCCGGAGGAGCGGGAAGATGTCAAAAGCATCAGCTGATGAAAACAGAGATGCACATCCCTGCCTGTCTCTTCTCGCTGCAGGGGCCAGCCTAAAGCAGCCAGCTGGAGAGGAAAAAAACCTCATTTTCAGTGAAGATTGGAATATTTGGGTCCTTACCCTAGAGTGGACATATTAATTACTAAGCGGAGACTGGGTTTTCGTGGAAGAAGTAACTGGATTTTTTTTTCTTAGATAAGAGTGATAAAAAGAGAAGGGAAAAAAAAAAATGCCGTGGGACTTGCCCCACTTTTTCCGAGGAGCTGGATTAAAAACTGCAGAACAAGCCCGACGAGACTGCGGGAGACTGGAGATAACGATTCCTCTCTCTTGCATCCTACATGTCCCCACTTGTGCGATGTGATGGTGACACAAGGACACGGTTTCCAAAGTTGGGGTCATTCACTACAGAGTTTTCAGGGTTTTCCCTTTTTTCTCAAAGAATAATACGTCATAAAGTTTTTCCCTCAGAAGATAATATTCATCTACAAGTGGAACACATCACCATCTGGACACACCGTCATTTATTTGCCCAATATCTTATCCAATGTTTGCTCTTGCAGATCATACTAAAATCAAATATTCTATGCATAAATCTTTGTATACATATTGGATTCCTGCCTACAGACAAATTCTAAAAAGAGGAATTGCTAAATTAACAGGTAGAAAACTTCAAGCTTTTTCTCTCTATCATAAAGGAAGCTCGGGATCTAGAACCCATTTTCACTAAGAAGGACCAAGTTGTCCAGGAAAGGCAATCAGAGGCCAAATATTTCCTACGTCTCTGAAGCTTCACTCACAGGCCAGGGAAATGCCAAGTGCCACTACTAGGAAGGGTCTTCCCATACCTAGTTATGCAAGAATCACACCTGTTTTTACTACGATAAAGCACACACAGGATAGGCCTTTCAGCACAGTGGTTAAGCACTGTGAATTGGGAGGTATATCTCACATGGCCAACTGCGGGTCAAGTCCTGGCCCCAGTGGCTTGAAACGCACACAGGATACACATGCCTGCATTTCCCAAGTCCTGAAGGGATAGAGAAATGGAGGAAAGGAAATTGCTGCATGACTGTGCCCCACTGGGAGTCCTTTCTCTCTCTCTCTCTCTCTCTCTCTCTCTCTCTCTCTCTTGACTACAGTTCAAGTCCCTGAACTGGCAGCTTGCTTTCTCGCTTTCCCTCTCTGTCTCTCTCTCAAAAATTAATTAATTAATTGATTGATTAATGACAATAGCAGAGAGTTTACACATGCCAAGGAAATTGGTCTGTGACGCCCCCTGACAGGTCTCCAGGTCTTCAAGGCTGCCTTTGGACATATTGGTCTCTAGCCACCTGCAGTCAGGGTGCTAAGCAAGGGCAGGTCAGGACTGAGTTAGAATTAGAGCTGAGTCTCCACCCAGCACTCTCGCGGCACCCTCGGGCCAGTGCCTTCGCCTCCCTGCCCCTCTGTGCCTCAGTTTCCTCTTGTGTAAAAGTGGGGCTCATTCGACCTCATCAGGAGGTTGTGAGGAATAGATAAGATCAAGCTTGTGAAGCACTCCGCACAGCGCCTGGTCAGAAGCCAGTGTTCGGGTCCACGGGTTCGATTCCCTGGCTGAGGTATACACTGGGCACCGTCTCCTCTGGTCCCGGTTGGGAGTCCTTTCTCTCTCTCTCTCTCTCTCTCTCTCTCTCTCTCTCTCTTTCTCGCAAGCACATGTGCCCTCTGAGAGAATAAAAAACATTCAAGCAAATGTGCGCAGAATTCATTGCATGAAACTTGTGTCACTGCATCGCCTGACTCTTGCGAGGGACTAATTTCTTAGAAGAGGCAGTCTAGAGTATGATCAAAAGCAGATTCTACAGTCAATAGTGTGGCCTCAGCTCCACCATGTACTGACTCATTAAGGAGCAAGTGACTTCACCTCTCTGTACTAAGTCCCTCGATCATGGGCTTTCTAAATTAGATTGGTTCCTGAAAATGCTAATCAAGTATCTGGAGTTCGTGTAGAAGAGCACTTTCGTGTGGCGTTTCCCTCCCACTATCTCTGAGGTCATCTGAGATATATGGGACAAGCAGGATTGTCCCCACCCCTTGCCAATCAGTCTAAATATGAGATGATAGAGATGAATCTAATGACCAGGAGTATTACAGGGTTCTACTACAACAATGCCACATACCAATTATGAATCTCTGAGGCAAACAAAATATGTACTTGTCTGCTCTTCAAGGCTTTGAGAGGTAGCTAGGAAAGTTCTGCTTCAGGTCAAGTTCAAGAATATAGGCATGTCATTCTGAAGCCCAGGCTGAAGAGACCTCATATAAGTTTTTCCCATGGTGAAGGTCCCAGAGGGCAAGCAGAAACCAGTGCCTCCTGAGGGTCCACCTGGCCCACCATCACTTCAGTCCATATCCCATTAGCCAAACTCATGAGTGGCACCTGTCACTACAGGAGAATATCCAAGTGCCTTAGGCTGCCCTCAGTCCTTTATGGGGACTGGAGGGATTATGACCACATAAGGGTTTCTTTCTTTTTGTCTGTAGCAGAACACAGACAGGCCTCATGGCTCATCTCTGTCATCTTTTCAGCTTTATGCTGGCTGTACTTGTGGTTCCCAAACAGTTTCTTCACAGTTGTTCTAACCAACAGGCTCTGCAGATGCTGCCAGTCCTCCCAACATTCCCACTCAGAAAGCCCTTCCCATTTCCCAACTGCATGTGAAGCAATTCCGTTCACCCTCCAAGTCCCAGTTCACGTGTCTTTTCTACAAAGTCCCCCAACCCGACCAGAGACAGGAGTTTGGCTTAGCCATCCCTGTACATGGAATGACCCATTAGGTCGCTTCTCACCATTACCTTGATCTCCACATGCTTTTGGAGCCTCTGTGGTAAAAACAGTGCTGTATTCTTTCTCAGGTCCCCAGAACCTAGGTATTCAGTATATGTTAAATTAATGAGCAAGTAAGTGAATGATTCAGTGAATGAATGAATGTGGTGTCCCCTTTCAGGCATGTAAACTTCCCCTTAGTTTACCCAGACAACTGGTTTCCCACCAATAGCCATTCTCTCTTTCTTCATTATGAAACAATGCCCCAGTTTTAAACAGGGAACATTATCATTCATTTCTCAACCATCTTTGCAGTGACATGTCCCCATGAAACTACATTCTGTCCAGGGGTATATAAGCAATAATGTTGCATGGGAAGTGCTGAATAACTTCTTAACAGAAACAGAACTCTTCTCCCACTTCTCCTTTCTGCTGCCTAGAATCCAGATATAATGGCAGGAATTTTAGCATCCATCTTGAACCTTGAGGATCGAAGACACACATGGCAAAACAAAAAGAAAGAAAACTCTTGGGTTTCTGTTAATATATGAAACTGCCTTCATGGCCCCATACTACCTGTCTGCAAAATCCTTTTATATAAGACCAGAGACTCCTGCATATTTAAGCCACTGTAGTGAGCCTTTTATCTATAAACGAACTTAATTCGAAGGCATACTTCAAAAATTCCCTGAGTTCACTGGTAAGCACATCTTCGTCTCAGTGTGTTAAGTGTTCACTTTCTGATTAGTGGGTCTGGGATTCCCTACCAAAAACGGGGATGCCCTCCACAGTCTTAAAGGACTGGAGAAAAAGCGTCTCACATCCAGCTCAGACTTTGTATTCATGCTGTCAGATTTTCTGCTGAAAAGATAAGATAAAGAAGTGCCATGAAAATGTTTATGCATTCAGTTACCAACTCTGTTGGTAACAGGTGAATTCTGTCTCTTGTTTTTTTTGTTTGTTTGTTTGTTTGTTTTTTGTTTTTTGTTTTTTGGTCTGGACAATATTAGTTTACATTTCAAAACTAGCCTTCTTGAGCACAGCTTCATGCTTCACCGCTTCCCTGGACTCCTGTCCATTTCACATGGAGAACAACTCTCTATCCTCATCCCCTCCCTAGACCTTAGTGCTCATGCCACCCTTTGTCCACTTCTGCCCACGTGGTACATGCCAGGCTGCTGTCCAACGGCAAGGCTTCCAGCCTTCACATGAGACGACTCCAGGGTAGCCAGTCCCCACTCTCTCCATGCACTAAGTCCAGTAGTCACTTACTCTAATTCCCCTTGTCTACACCTGCCTCATGCTAATCCAGCATCTCTGTGGAATAATTAAGAAATTACACCCAAGACCCATTCTTCCCATGGCCTATGGACTGACAGAGTCATGAACTAGGACAGAAATGGAGGAGTTCCTCCTCACAGTCGTTTTCAGAGCTTTTTTATTTTGAACCCAGAACTCTTTGTTCACATAAAATCTTAGGAGAATCCAAATCTGCAAAGCAAATAAAGATAGACTCACTCAGGTGGAAAGGGAGATGACGGAAGTGAGTTTGGAGAGAACGCAGATTCTCCTCTCACTCCCACCCTTCAGCAGTATTTAGGGGACCCCTCCAGAACCCAGATTTCTAGGCCCACCTGCCCTGCCTTCTTCCTTCTGCCCTGCCTGCTTCTCCCATAGTGTCTGCACACATCACCCCCTCGCTCCATTCACGTCTCTAAGCAAACATCGTCCCCTGAGAGGACTTCCCTGGCCACTTACCTAAATAACCCCACTCCAAGTCACCCTCTGTCCTTTCAGGCTCCACTAGTCATGTATTACCCCAGGTCTTCTAAGAAACAGATGCAAGGATAGAATGGAAATGTTACATTTTAATCGAGGAAGCACATATGAGAAAATAAAGGATCCAGCCTCAGCGGATCCAAAGTCAACCTAAAATATGCTATGTGCCCAAGATCTGACTAGTAGAGAGCTAGGAGATAACAGCATGACCAGACTTGTCGAGAGTCTCTCTTTCTCTCATCTCTCATAGAAACTTAAAAACTTTAGAAAGGGAGAGAGAAAATAAATGGAGAAGTCTGGGTTGGGAGAACCATCAACTACAATGAAGATCTGCCCCAAGTTAAGGAGAGTGGGAAGGGAGGTCGCAAGGAAGGCAGGACATAAGAAAAATGGGAGGAACTATCTTAGATTATAATACACATCTCGGGAAATCTCAGCAAGGCCTTTAGAGAGTACTCAAGTCAAAGTTTGCTATCATTGACCCCCAAGTCCCTGCCACACTCATGATCGGCAGGGAGTAGCCCCTGAGAAGCAGGTCCCAGTGCCAGCACAGTGGAACGTTCCAGAATGCAGCTGCTGAGACTCCCAAATCACTCACACACCATGCAGCTTGAGATCTAGAGGCTCATTCTCCTGGCCACCCTATTTGTTTGTTTGTTTTCATAGCACTTTCACTCTCTGATATTATATTCAGTCTAAGGGGACTTCAAAACCTTTGTGAAAAAATCGAACTAAAATACAAGATTTTGGTGCAAAAAAATGTGAAATCCATACATAGTTTTTTCATAGTATTTCATGCATTCTCCATTAGCTTTTTGAAGACCTTTTGGATTCATTATTTTCCTCTAAGCTCAAATGTAAACTATATTTTGACAGGGGCATACCTGACTTGTTCATAGCTATATCTTCAACTCCTAGAATATCTGGCAAATAAAATGCTTAATAAAAATTTTTAGAGAGAGACAGGTTTTTGCTATAAGGCACATGTACTCATTGGAGAGACAGAGAAGCAGAAGGCACAAAATCAACCCCCAGAGGGGATGGCCTCACACAATCCCTTCTCCTCCATTCTTCTCTCAGGATTTTGGGCACACATGCACACATACCTGGTGTGAGTCTCAGGATACTGTGTCCAAGACTCAAACCATGGTTGGCTATGTGGGAATCCAGCAACATAACCGTTATGCCATCTGCTGGTCCCAGTAAAAAACATTTTTAATAAAAAATATTTGATTTTCCAAACAGAAAATAAAAATATTTGCTCAGTAAATATGAGCAATTTTTGCTCAGCGAATATTGAGCTCAGCAAATGTTGGCTGAATGTTTGGGAGGGTGGCTGCAGAGGAGCTCTGACCTGAAGGAAATGATGTCACCATTTCAAAGTTGTGTTGTTAAATCAGAAGAAACCAAAGGCATCTTTCCATCCTGGGTCAAATGGGAGGGAAAAAACAGGCTGCAATTAAGAGGGCTTCAAGAATGCTTTACCTTGAGAAAGAGACTGTGGTCAGGAAAGCCACAAAAGGAAGAGGAACTCAGCTAAGGGCTTGAGGATACAAAATAGTTCATTGGTCATTGGTTGCCATCCATCCAGGCTGAGAGATTTCACTTTACTTTTCTGAAACTAAAGGGAAGCAAACTGATGCCTAAAGTAAATTTAAAAAATGGAAATACACATAATGTAATAACCTTCCTCTTTAGATATCCAAAAGCAAGGGAGAGCAATTAATGATCTAGGTGTGGTATTATCCCTATAACACCCTCTGTAAGCTCTCAGAACACTGAATACATCTTCTTCGTGGCTATAAAGATTCCAAACCCCAAGACTCTAGATCACATGGGAGCCTGATGTCACTATCTAAATTTCAGAGTAAAGGAGATCTGACATTAGGACTCACGTTACCATGGATGTGGAAATGTAAAAGGGGAATGGTTTCTCTATGAGTCAATATTGGACTATAAAGTGATTTTCCCTTTTATTGGTAAGAACAAAAAAAGCCCAAAGGCCATGTAAGAAAGTCTGCTCTTAGTTTACAGGGCTTTCCAGAAGACACGGTTCCCTTTGGTATGACAAATTCGACTGCTTTGTGTAATAAACCATGAAATTAAACGTATGTACTTAAAGGACTAGGATGGCCAAATGGATTCTCCAAAGTAACTTTGACTCTTTGATTTCTACACCATTTTTAGTCAAAGTGAGACAATGTTCTGACATTTTAATAAAAATGGAATCTCGCAGACCTCCAAGTGGCTAATGTGACCTCTAACTTTCAATAACAGGGCAA
>NW_006160057.1:2165927-2196888 GCF_000334495.1 Tupaia belangeri chinensis
AAAGAGGAAGGGTTTGGATGATTTCAAGATCTTGGAAGAAGCTTTCATTGTCTTCCCAATGATCCAAGGGAAGGGGTCCAAGAAAAGACCTTAGGGACATTCAGGAAAGGAGAGAGGCCAAGCATGAACGAGGGAGACTGGAAGCACCCATCACCCTCCCTCCTTCAGCCATATACCAGATTTTCATCTGGCATACATGCTGGGCTTTGTAACAAGCTTTCATATTAAAAAAAAAAGGTCTGGATAAACAATTTGAATGGCACAAGTCAATTCCACTGAGATGATGTAATATTTGTAGCAAATCCTTCTTTCCTTAGGGTTTGCCCATTTAAGGTTCACTTAACTCATTTTCTACTCGGCACTCGGGGACTACCTCCAAAATGGGGCAGACATTGTCTGGCACACACACACTCCTGGATGTATTAGAAAAGTCATGGAAAACAAACTACTTCAGTGAAGAGTTACTGATTTCTAACTCTATGCTGGACACCAGGGATAATAAGATTATCCCTTCCTACAAATGACTTACAAAATAATAAAAGAGAAAAACACATAGGTAATGTGAACAGTGCAGGCTGAATCATTTAGGATGTGATTTAAGCATCAGTGGTTATTACTATATCTCACATATCAAAAACCTTGGAGGAGGAAGTCTCCAGGTTGGTTCAGAGGCTCAGAAATGGTAGAGATCTGGCTCACCCTTTCTGTGAATCCCCTGACCTTCCCCTCATAGTTACAAGAGGGCTGCTGCAACTCTAAGTATCACATCCTCACATTCAATGGCAGAAATGAAAAAGATCATTCTTCATTGTCATGGAGGAAAATTTTCCCCAAGAATCCCCTAGCAGATTTCCCACCTCATCACTTTGAGCAAGATTAGATTATAGCCCCAGACCTTAGCTACTACGTCAGCTGGGAAAGTGAGTATACAGTATCCTCAGCCTCAGATAAAAGAAGCAAATTCTTCCAGCAAGTAAACTGGAGAAGGAAGAGTTGTAGGTGAGCAGTCAAAAAACTCTAATGTGTATGTTGGGTGTCATGACAGAAAAGCAGATGGCAAGCCATGAAGCATGGAGAAGGACACGTGGCCCATCACGAGGCAGCTGTTGACTCTGGGATGGAACATGGAAGAACAAGTAGCATTTCGTGAGATGGAGCTGATGACGGAAAAGAGTGAGGTTCCAGATAAGGGGCCAACATGAACAAAAGCATGAGACAATAACAGAGCAAGACGTGGCACCAATTTTGTGTCACTAGAGTCTCTAAAGCCAGGAATGAGTCCTGGGAAGTGCCAAGAGTCTGATCACAAAGGTCTCCAGAACTGTGTGTTAAACTTGCAACATAGACCAGAGATTGCAAACTTGGAAGCTGGGGGCAAATCCAACCTCCAGTTGTATTCTGTCTGGCAGGCACATGGTGAGTGTTTACTCTGAATATGAATTAGTCGGGCACTTGAGCTTAGGCTGAATGTCAGGACTGCCTCTTTCGTTGTGGTTGTCTCACACTTGGGCTGCTTCCCTCATTTATGTCATCTGACTGCTTCCCGGAGGCTTTTGAGTGCTCCTCCTCTGAATAGGCTTTGGAGAGCCACGGTAGGGTGGTAAACAGGGCATTAGCACTGCCAGTGGAAATTGCGGTTGTGAGGACCATACTGGAGATAGGAAGACTGGGCAGAAGGTCTATTTTTCAGGACTCTGGATTGCAGGTGTCAGAAACCCAACTCAAACCTGCTTAAACTACTTAAAAAATATATTAGTTCACATGACTTTAGAGTTCAGAGTTAATCTAAGCCTCAGATACGGCTAGATCCAGAGGTAACCTAATGGTAATACGTCTCTCTGTTCTGCTTTCTCCTGTTCTGACTTTATCCTCAGGAAGGCTTTCTGCTAAGCGAGAACATGGCAACTCCAGACTCTGTTGTGATCCTTAAAGCCAATCATCTTCAAGAAAGGAAAACTTCAGTCCCGATCATTCTAACAAAAGCCCCAGGGAAGACTTTGATTGGCCTGGCTGGATCATATGACTATTCATGATCTTAAACCCAACACTCAAGTAAGGAGACTGAAGCAGGACAACAGCGGCCAGAGACTAGAGCTATAAGGACTTCATGGAAAAGGGTCAACACAGAAAAAAATTTTAAAAATCCACAAAGGAAGAGGTCAGATAATTAAAACAGAATCAAATCTCACAGACACTAAGGAAGGAAAATTGTAATACTGAGTGAACAATTCTTTCAAATGAAATTAAAATACATTTCATGAATTTTTTTTTGAGAGAGGTTTTTCACTATAGGGCACGTGCGCTCGCCCTACAGACAGAGAGAGACAAAGAGACAGAAAGCAAGAAATCACCCCCCAGAGGGGATGGCCACGCCGCAATCCCTTCTCCTCCATTCTCCTCTCGGAATCTTGGGCATGCACGCACATGTGCCCGGCGTGAGTTTTAAGCCACGGGGTCCAGGACGCGAACCACGGTCGACTACGTGGGAGTCCAGCGACATAGCCATTCGCTAACTCCTGGTTCCCATGAAATTTTTTTTTAAAAAGGCTGCAGTGTACTGCATATACATGGCATAATTTTTGGTGAGCTCATGGGGACCTGAGGTTGGTAGTTAGCAATGGATCGAAGCATGCACAGAAACAGAGGAAGTAGAAACTAAACTGTAGATGAAAGAAGACATTTATCTGAAAGAAGGAGTAGCAATAGATTATAGAACAAGAAACAGGACGAAGTTAAGATACTGCAGGCTATAAAGGACTTGAATCGAAGATTGGAAGGAAGTCTAAAGATAAAAGTAGAAAAGAAAGTCATGTTTTAAAAAGGAAGGTTTATTGCAAATAAATACAAATAACTGTTAGAATATAAGTCAGGATATATTCCTCAGTATTATTTAAATCTCCCTATTTTTCATGTCCTTCACTCTGATGGTGACTGAAAGGCCTGCCAGCACCTGCCACATCCATCCAATCTTTCACTCATTTATTCGTTTAACAAACATTCAGTAAGCTACCACCCAGCCAGGTACCAGACAAGGTACTAGTGATCTAGTAGTGAACAAAACTGGCAAAAACCAGTCGCATGGGTATTAAATACCCTCTGATGCCTTATTCCTGGCTCTCCCACCTAACTCGGGATCTATCCATGCTCTTAGCTTCCAGTTCTTCCTGGGCCCACAGGCCAGGTATCAGGTCACCAGGACCATCTCTGGAAGCTGAAAGTCTTGTTCCCTGGGTTACTCTAAGCTTCATAACTTGCAAGATGCTCACCCATCACCTGACAAAGGGCAAATATATTCATGTCTTTCTCATTCCTTCACCATCTTTTTTCCCCTTCTAGAACCTAGAAGGGGATAGAAAATAACAGAATCTCCCCATATGAAACTGCCAGTAGAATTTCCAAAACATATTAACTTCTCCAGGCCTCGCCATGGTGGTATGCACACAGTGTCCCTGCTTGGCAGTGGTGGTTGGGTGGTGGGTTCTGGGGTGGGAGAACTGGAAGCCACATGGGAACCCAGATTCAGCTTTCAGGCCAACCTGAATACACTGGACATGGTTTTACACACCAGTAATCCTAGTTAATTGGGAAGCCGGGACAGGAGGATTGTCACACAGAGACACCCTATCAAAAATACCTTTCTCTGTCTCTCTTCCTTTTCCTCTCTGTCTCCTTTTCCCTGTCCCTCATAAAAAGAAAAGAAGAAAAAAAATAAATACACACGCACACACATTAACTTCACATTCACTTTCCCAGATGACTCATATAAAATTCCCTTGAGCCATGAGCAAAGCAACCAGTGTGGCCATTATTCTGGGCTGAAGGTAGCGATCAGAGATTCACATGGAACTTGTGAGAAGCAGAAAACAGGAAGACTTTGAAGTCCGGCTTTTCTGAAACAAGAGATTTAAAACCTCTATTTCTTTTAATGAGTACATGGACTCTAGATAGGACTACCTTGGTGTTGATCCTAGTGTCCCCGTTTAGCAGCTTCACCACCAAAGAGTAGCTACAGAAGGCAAGTGATCCTATCTGAGAAGCAGTTTCGCCACAGGCACATGGTAATGATGGTAGCAAGCAGCACCTATGAAAGAGCTGTGAAAATAATGAGTAAGGTGTAGTCAGTCATTAAAATGTCAGGTAGGTGACCACGTGGGCTGAGAGAGCTGGAGTAGGGGTGCATCCTCACATGGAAGCTGGGGGCTGTAGCCCAAATGGAAAAGGCTGGATGCTATAGGTGAAGCACCCATTGTTCACATAACCATCCTGTGAAATAGTTCATAATCTCATAGTTCACTCTCCCTCCAACCTGCTCAGCCCAGAAAGCAGGAGGGATAAGATTTCTCTGTCCACTTCAGAAATTGAGATTAGTACAATTAGTTCATAATTCATGTTTGAGGCCAACTGGCTTACATCATATGTTTAAAGAAAATCTATCTTTCTCTTAAAAACATAATTCAGTGTAATCATCAGGTCAAATTTGCAGCTAAAGAGTGGGTTCCTGCAAAATGTTGAATAGAGTCTCTTACTATTTGTGACAGGACAGCTGTTGCTTTTTTTTTCTCAAGAAGGAATCAAAGGATTGTATTTCCCTAAATGAAAACAACTAAAGCATGATTATTTTCCCTCTAATCTTTTTCTAGCCAATGGAAATTTACATAGGATGGAGCTGTGTAATCCATTCCTTTCATGCCAGCAGTGTGTCAAAGAATCTCTACTCTTCTCATCTCCGGGGCAGCCACTCGCAACCTGAGGCCCAGACTGCTTGGCCTCATGGAGTGGATTCAGCTTTTACTTGGTGAATGCAATCAGTGTAGACAAGCACATTGGATGACTCAAATTTGGGCTTATTTCTGGTTTTGAATTTCATGTGTGTTTTGGCACTCTGTATTGGTCAAATTTGCCAGATGAATTCACGTCTGTCTGTTACTTCACGTTCTGGTAAAATGACCTGAGAAGCCTCCCAGAGTTTTAAAGGCTGGCTTTCACCCTGTACTGATGAGGGTGCATTTTCCAGTTTGCTAAGAAGGGGATGATGTGACTGACTCACTTTCAGGTCAGGGAAGCCTAACTCTTCACGTTGTTCTGTCATTGTTGGTCCACTCTTTCTCAGCTCATCTTTTTACCTTTTTTACCTTTTTTATTTTCTTTCATGAGAGAGAGACAGAAAGAGAAAAAAGCACCACCAACAGTGTCTTCACTCTATAATCTACCTTCGGCTTTAGCCAGCCTGGGTTACAGGCACACGTACCTGTACCTGCTATGAACAGGGAGGCATTGGGTATGGGTCCAGCATACCCCAGTGTCCATCACAGAGCATTGCGTTACCACTGCACCACCATCCAGCCCCAGCTCACCATTTTTTTTTCCTTTTTTTAATTGCCAGCAGATGTGTGCATCACCAGAGAGGGACAAAGAGACAGAGACGGGGGAAGGGGGAGAAGCACCTCCAAGGGGTATGGTGATGTTCCAATCTTTTGTCCTCTACTTCTTTTACCTGTCAAGATTTAGGGTCTACACACATGCCCAGTGTGTTCTTCAAGCTACCAGAGGCAGGATTTGAACTGCTATCAACCATTTTGGATCCAGCTCTCTTAACCACTATGCTACAGGGTGGGCCCAGCTTACAGTTTTGACATCCTAAAACACACTCACCTGTGGCCACTGAATAGCATTAAGTCCATGGTGGCTGAGCTATTATAAAGCTGAATGAATACACCAAATGGGAATTAAACCAGCCATCTTCCCTAGTGAGTGGTAAACAATTGAGTGCCATGTCCAGGACTCTCAAGGCTGGGTCAGGCTTTTCTGAAACAGAAATTTAAAACTTCCACTTGTTTTGTGCTATGAAAGACTCTGTTTAGAGGGTGAAAAGACAACCTGCAGACTAGGAGAAAATATTTGCAAGCCACATATCTGACAAATGCCTTGTGTCTAGAATATATAAAGAACTCTCACATCTTCACATTTAAAAAACAAACAAACAATCCAATTAAAAAATGGCCAGAAGATGTGAACAGATACTTCACCAAAGAGGAGAGACAGATGGCAAATGAGCACAAAAAACTTGTTCAATATCATTAGCCATCAGGAAAATGCAAATTAAAACCACAATAATACATCTCTACCTCTCAGAACAGCTAAAATAAAAAATAGCAATAATATCAGAATGCTGGTGAGGATGCAGAAAGGCTGAGTCTCTCCTAGTTTGCTGGTAGGAATGTAAAATGGTACAGTCACCATGAAAAATAGTTTGGCAGTTAAACAAGCACTTACCATATGACCCAGTAATCACATTCCTGGGCATTTATCCCAGAGACATGAAAACTTTTCACACAAAAATCTGCACACGAATGTTCATGGCAGCTTTATTCATAAGAGCAAAATACTGGGGGAAAATATATGTCCTTTACTAGGTGAATTCTGGAAGAAACTCTGGTATGATGGAATGATGGAATATTACCCAACAACAAAATCAAACTGTTGGTACATGCTACAACCTGGACCTCAAGGGCATGTGCTTAGTGAAAAAGTCAATCCCAAAAGGTTACATACTAGGGTCAGCAGGTGGCATGGTGATTGAGGTCCTGGACTTCCACATGCCAATAGTGATCCAAATCCCAACCCTGGTGGCTTTCTTTCTCTCTCTGTCTCTCTCTCCAGTGAGCACATATGCCCTATAAAAAATTAAACAATAATAATAAATAAAAATTAAATAAGTAATTCTTTTAAAAATTTAGGAAAAAAAGTTGACCTACCTTTTCGATGTGCTTACATTGATACGGCATTCTCAAAATGATGAAACTAAAAGAAATGGAGAACAGATGAGTGGTTGCCAGGGAAGGGGAAGAGTGAGAAATAGAAATGCAAAGAGGGAGCATAGAATTCTTTTATGGTGATAGAACAGCTCTGTATTTAGATTGTGATGGTGTTTCCATGATTTTATACATGGGATGAAATCACATACACACAAGAATGCAGATTTGAAAAAATGGTGAAAACAAAATAAATCTGCAGTCTGATTAACAGTAATATGTCAGTGTCAATTTCTTGAGTTTTTACTCATTTTTGAGTAATTTTTAACTCACATGTCATAGTTGTATATCCTGATGGAGTACATGTATGCAATCTGTAATGATCAAATCTGTCATCTCAAACATTTATTATTACTTTGTGTGGTAAGCATGCAAAGTTCTCTCCTCTAGCTATTTGGAAACATACATCAAATCAATTTCCTGACTTCGATATTATATTACAGCTTTACAGTCTAGTGGGTAAGAGAACCAGATCCCACATGGCTGACCGGAGCTTGAGTCCTGTCTCCAGTGCCTTGAAAAACACACGCGGTGCTGTTCCTGCACGTCCAATATCCCAACAGGATGGAGAAAGGAAGAAGGAATTTAGGCATGACCATGCCCCACAGGGGTGGGGGGGTGCTTTCTCTCTCTCTTTCTCTTTTGCCTTTTTGAAGTTTCATGGCTGACCCTCTTGTCTGAGCTACTGAAACTTGGTGAACAGATTTAATCACAGGCATCCTTTCTATGCCAATCATGAATTTGGCACATTTACTTATTTCTTCAAAACCTTGGTCTTTCCATAAATGAGTTTGTATCCTTTAACCTCTTGCTCAAGTGGAGGCTTATTTTATTTTATTTTTTTATTTCATTTTTTAAGGTTTTTGCCATAGAGCTCATGAGCTCGCTGGAGAGAGACAGAGAAAGACAGTGAGAGGGAAAGTGATAAATCACCCCCCAGGGAGGTTGGCCATGCTGAAATCCCTTCTCCTCCATTCTCCTCCTAGGAGTTTGGGAATGCACATACACATGCCTGGCGTGATTTTCAAGCCACCAGGCCCAGGACCTGCACCATGGTTCGCCATGTGGGAGTCCAGTGCTTTAACCATACCCCCCTCCCTTGCTGGCCCTGAGGCTCCTCTTAATAATTTCCTTTGCTCTTTGTATGTGTTTGCTACAGGTCCTTCCTTAAGCAGTGCAATGACCAAAACTGCACACTTTCCTCCAAATGCTAACACACATCACCCCTGCCCCTGGTTTTCTGTAAGATACATAGAACCAACCTTCTAGGATTTAAGACTAATGAAAGGTTCTTTTATATGATAACAATGTTGGAGGTAAAATTTTCTACTAGAATTTTTACTTGCCACTTACTGTTATGCCAATTGGAATCTGCACAAACTGAACATCAAGGGCTAGCTCTGTCAAGGAACCTGAGAGCCTGTGTCCCAAGAAGAGCAGACAGTGAGGAGAACTCTTCCCCAGGTGCCTACAACAGGATGCAACCCCGACAGTAGAAAGGTCAAAGGGGCAGATAGTATTTTTACTGCCAGCTATGACACCATTTCTCTTTCATTTGCTCCTCGAAGTGTGAGGTCCAGGGTGGCCCCAGAGTTGATTGACCCCAGGAACAACTCTGAAAGTTAACTACAACTTCAGTTTTGTTTCCAAGGCTCCTCTCGACAATGAGCAAGATTTTCTCATCCTGACAGGAAACACATTGAGCAAATATTTACAGTTAAAAATCTACAATGTCTAGTATATCTTTTTCTGATTAGCAAGTGATAGTCTTCATTCTATGGCTCAGTTTATTTGGATTTCCCCCTTTTGAATGAGCTGTTTTTCCCTCTTTATTCACAATATAGTACATGTGTGTGTGTGCATGTGTAAGAGAGAGAGAGAGAGACACAGACAGAGCTCCCATTTACAGGGTCTGGTCATACCATGATCCCCTTCTTCCAGTTCCCTAGCCCACGGAATCTCGAGCATTCACATTCATGTGTGGCGGTTTTAGGCTGACCAGGCAGGGGATTCAAACCATGGTTGCCCTGTGGGATCCAGCTTCTTCTGAGCAGCACATTACCCGCTATACCATAGCGCTGAGCCCCCCTTTAATAAGTTTTTACACATGTCTCTCCCTTCTGTTTATTCCATGGTTCACTCACATCATTTCTCATCTGCTTACAATGGGCAAGTCCCCAGGTTATGCCCTGGGGATACACCACAGATACAGCTAAGACACAGTCACTACGTTCAAAAAGAAGCTTGAGATCTCTAACGGGGCACGTGATCCAGCCCAAGTTAATCAGCACACCACATATGCCTGGCTACTGTGATTGGTTCACGGATGGCTCGTGTCCAGAGTGTTCCCCTCTGTATCCCCAGTATGTAGAAGAATGCCTGGGGTGAAATAGGCCCCCAATACATATTTTTGAATGAATTTCATGACTTTCGTTTGAGCCATGGAAAAACAGACTACCTCTTTCTGGCTGTGTCGGAGAATCTGGGACTGGAGTGGCCATCTTCCTACCAGAGATGGACAGGAGTCAACAGGTTACAAACCAAGCAGAAAGCAGATACCTGCCATAGGTCACGTGAGCTCTGAATCTTGCCATGCCCGGACCCAGGACTGGCTTTGGTCTTCTCAGTTACATGAGCCAGTAAGTTTCCATTTTGTTTATGCTGTCTGGTTGGATTTGTGTCACTATTTACTGACCAAATCGTAATTGAAAAAAAAAAAAATTAACAGAAGATTATGCCCCACCCTTAAACCAGAGTATTTTGACCCCTTGAAAAAGGGAGCACAGGGACCAGCAGTTAGCGTAATGGCTATGTCCCTGGACTCCCACGTAGTCAACCGCGGTTCGAGTCCCGGACCCAGTGACTTAAACTCACGCCAGGCGCGTGTGTGTGCATGCCCAAGATCCAGAGAGGAGAATGGAGGAGAAGGAATTGCAGCATGGCCATCCCCCCGGGGGGTGATTTCTCCCTTTCTATCTCTCTGTCTCTCTCTGTCTGGCAAGCGCACACACCCTATAGCAAAAACCTCCTCAAAAAAAAAAAAAAAAGATAAATAAATAAATAAGGGAGCACAGAGCCCAGACATAGGGGATCAGAGAATGAAGCTGCTTTCTTTGGAGGTTTTCTCATAAATGAAAGAAAGAGCAGGGCGGCAGCAGGTAGCCTTGTAGTTATGGCGTTGGACTTCCACCTGGCCGACTACCATTCAAATCCCAGGTCCAGCAGCTTGAAATTCATGCCGGGCATGTGTTTGTGTGTGTAGGGGGTGCATGCCTGCCCAAAATCCTGAGAGAAGAATAGAGGAAAAGGGATTATTGTGTGGCCATCCCTCCTGGGGGTGGGGGGGTGATTTCCTGCTTTCTGTCTCTTTTTTTCTCTCTCTCTTTGTCGCTCCAGTAGCCACATGTGCCCTATAAAAAAATCTCTCAAGAAAGAAAGAGCAAACGTAGTTAGTGGAGATTGCCACGGCCCAGCTTCGGGGATGCTGGGCTATGATGAAGTCAGGGGCCAAGGAGAAGAACTCTTAATATGAGGACAAAAGATGGGATCTTGGACTTAGTAGTTCTATTTAATATAATACCTAACTTCAGTTTCTTCCAATAAGAAATAACTTGGTCTGGGACCAGCAGTTAGCGTAATGACTATGTTGCTGGACTCCCACGTAGTTGACCACGGTTCGTGTCCCGGACCCGGTGGCTTAAAACTCACACCGGGTGCATGTGCGTGCCTGCCCAAGATCCCGAGAGGAGAATGGAGGAGAAGGGATTGAAGCATGGCCATCTCCCCTGGGGGGTGATTTCTCGCTTTCTATCTCTCTGTCTCTCTGTCTGTCTGGCGAGTGCACGCGCCCTATAGCAAAAACCTCTCCAAAAAAAAAAGAAATAACTTGGTCTAAGTAGCCCAGTTCTGAACTGTGTGCAGGGAATCTGCTACCATTAGAGTGGCCCCTCATGATGACAGTAGGGGAGGGGTGATCATAGCAGGGATAGGCGAAGGCAGGGCTGCTAATTAAAATGCTTACAATAATAGCTGTGAGCCCAGTGACATTGGTGAGGTTGCCCATGAAGAATGAAAACGGCAGTAATAGAACAGCTTCACTGATGCTTATACTACACTAAAATGGGCTCTCTTGGGACCAGCAGATGGCATAATAGCTACATCGCTGGAATCCTACATAGTTGACCACAGTTCAAGTCCCAGACCCAGCAGCTTAAAACTCATGCATGGCACATGTGCATACATGCCCAAAATCCAGAAAGGAGAATGGAGGAGAAGGTATTGTAGCATGGCCATTCCACCCGCCGTGTGGATTTTTTCTCTTCGCCTCTCTCTCTCTCTCTCTCTCTCTCTCTCTCTCTCTCTCTCTGCAGTGAGTGCATGCACCCTATAGCAAAAATCTCTCTTTAAAAAAAAAATTGAGCTCCTTTCCTTTCTCCTCCAACCCTTAGAACTACCTTAAATTGACTTTACTACTGTTTCCAGAATCTTAGCTCTTCGAATTAGGAGAAATCTCAAGAAAGCCTCTGGTCCAAGCTTTTGTTTGAAGGCAGATGGAGTGTTATTTTTCTTACTTTGCAGATTAAACCACTGAAGTTCAAAGTCTTTAAATGGTTTTCCCAAAGCCACCCACAGTTGAAGGCAGTGGGGTGCCAGGGGCAAGGATCTCACCAGCAGACAGCTCCGGCCACTTCATCCCCAGCTCTCACCCCAAACAGCCTACACTGCAGACCCCACAAGGCTGGTTATCATCCCTGAGTGCATTAAAAGAGCTTTCCATAGGAAGTCCTCAGGCCCATTCCTGATTACTTGAGTCAGTGTCTATAGTGGGATCCATTGTGGAGTAAATTATGTCCTCCCAAAATCCATATATTGAAGTCCCAACTTTCAGCACCTCAGGATGCAATTCTGTGTAGAGACAGGACCCTTAAAGAGGTCATTACAGTAAAATGAAGATATAATGAGTGGGGTCTAATCCAGTATGACTGGCATCCTTATAAGAAAAGACTATTTGGATACAGAAAGTTATAGTGAGAAGAACAAAGACAGGGAGAATGCGGCCACCTACAAGCTGAGAAAAGAGATGTGGGAAAAACCAACCTGGCCAACACTTTGACCTTGGGTCTTTAGCCTCCATAATTGTGAGAAAATACAGTCCTGTTGTTAAAGCCACCCACTCTGCAATGCTTTGCTATGACAGCCTTAGCAAACTAATACAGGATCTGTGCATTAGTGTTTAACTCTCTCCAACTTATCCTGATATTCCATTAGTGTCAAGAACAAATGCCCTATATTGTTAACGTACATGCTCTAGCCCTCTTCAAGGCTCTGGCCACACTCTACCTGTCTAAGCACAGATTCTGCTGCCCCTTGCTCAGAACCCTCAGTGCACTCTCTCTTAAACTTGCCGTGCTAGTTCCTAACACAATTCATTTGCACCTCCTGCCTCCTGCCCACTTTCTAAGCCTTTACTTCCAAACCAACGGCAATTCATTCCTTCATCAAGCATGTACTAGGTGAGGTACACCTAACCACATAATACAGTTACAAAGGTACTGCCGGGGTGCTTTGCTCCTAAGAAAAGAAGGAGGCATGCAGTGCATTTCAGTTTCCCACCCCATCTCTCGAGTTATATCAATCAGGAACCTACATAAACCACTTATTAAAAGTTTGGCTCTAGGAGCCAGCAGGTGGCATGGTGGTTAAGGCACTGGACTCCCACATTGTTGACTGAAGTTCAAGTCCTGGACCCAGAAACTTGAGAATCTGACTGCTGTGTGTGTGTGTGTGTGTGTGTGTGTGTGTATACTTGCCCAAAATCCATGAGGAGAATAAAGGAGAAGGGACTGAGGTGTGACCATTCCCCCTGGGGTGAGGGAGATGAAATTTCTCGCTTTTTCTCTCCCGTCTTTCTGGCAGGTGCACATGCCCTGTGGCAAGAACAAAAAAGAAAAAAAGTCAAACTTGGTTCTAAGTTTTCAAAGAGCAGGTATAGGAATTTGTACTTCCTGAATTAGGGAGGGGGAAAGACTCTTCCCATGGTCAGGAGAAGTACTTGAAGGTGTGGGTGGCCTCGACCTAGACATCTTTGAGTCGTGTTCTTGGGCTTTTGTTTGAAGGCAGATGGAGTGTTATTTTTCTTACTTTGCAGATTAAACCACTGAAGTTCAAAGTCTTTAAATGGTTTTCCCAAAGCCACCCACAGTTGAAGGCAGTGGGGTGCCAGGGGCAAGGATCTCACCAGCAGACAGCTCCGGCCACTTCATCCCCAGCTCTCACCCCAAACAGCCTACACTGCAGACCCCACAAGGCTGGTTATCATCCCTGAGTGCATTAAAAGAGCTTTCCATAGGAAGTCCTCAGGCCCATTCCTGATTACTTGAGTCAGTGTCTATAGTGGGATCCATTGTGGAGTAAATTATGTCCTCCCAAAATCCATATATTGAAGTCCCAACTTTCAGCACCTCAGGATGCAATTCTGTGTAGAGACAGGACCCTTAAAGAGGTCATTACAGTAAAATGAAGATATAATGAGTGGGGTCTAATCCAGTATGACTGGCATCCTTATAAGAAAAGACTATTTGGATACAGAAAGTTATAGTGAGAAGAACAAAGACAGGGAGAATGCGGCCACCTACAAGCTGAGAAAAGAGATGTGGGAAAAACCAACCTGGCCAACACTTTGACCTTGGGTCTTTAGCCTCCATAATTGTGAGAAAATACAGTCCTGTTGTTAAAGCCACCCACTCTGCAATGCTTTGCTATGACAGCCTTAGCAAACTAATACAGGATCTGTGCATTAGTGTTTAACTCTCTCCAACTTATCCTGATATTCCATTAGTGTCAAGAACAAATGCCCTATATTGTTAACGTACATGCTCTAGCCCTCTTCAAGGCTCTGGCCACACTCTACCTGTCTAAGCACAGATTCTGCTGCCCCTTGCTCAGAACCCTCAGTGCACTCTCTCTTAAACTTGCCGTGCTAGTTCCTAACACAATTCATTTGCACCTCCTGCCTCCTGCCCACTTTCTAAGCCTTTACTTCCAAACCAACGGCAATTCATTCCTTCATCAAGCATGTACTAGGTGAGGTACACCTAACCACATAATACAGTTACAAAGGTACTGCCGGGGTGCTTTGCTCCTAAGAAAAGAAGGAGGCATGCAGTGCATTTCAGTTTCCCACCCCATCTCTCGAGTTATATCAATCAGGAACCTACATAAACCACTTATTAAAAGTTTGGCTCTAGGAGCCAGCAGGTGGCATGGTGGTTAAGGCACTGGACTCCCACATTGTTGACTGAAGTTCAAGTCCTGGACCCAGAAACTTGAGAATCTGACTGCTGTGTGTGTGTGTGTGTGTGTGTGTGTGTGTGTATACTTGCCCAAAATCCATGAGGAGAATAAAGGAGAAGGGACTGAGGTGTGACCATTCCCCCTGGGGTGAGGGAGATGAAATTTCTCGCTTTTTCTCTCCCGTCTTTCTGGCAGGTGCACATGCCCTGTGGCAAGAACAAAAAAGAAAAAAAGTCAAACTTGGTTCTAAGTTTTCAAAGAGCAGGTATAGGAATTTGTACTTCCTGAATTAGGGAGGGGGAAAGACTCTTCCCATGGTCAGGAGAAGTACTTGAAGGTGTGGGTGGCCTCGACCTAGACATCTTTGAGTCGTGTTCTTGGTTGCCATACATAATTTTCTCAACCACTGATTACCCTGTTACTCTAAGAACTAATGACAGTGAAAAGTATGTCCCTTAATGGTTAAGAGCACAGATTCCAGGTCCCAGTTAAATACCAGTTCCTCTACTTCCTAGCTTTTCCCAGAGTATCCTAAATTAGGTACCATGCAGAAGAGATTCTTTTCATGCTGGTCTAAGCCTTTCCACTGACTAGACAGTTGTCATCTCTGTATGGACAGAAGTTAACTTGTAAATTTTGGTCTAGTAGAACCACAAATAATTTAACTCCAGTGCAAGAATTAACTTTCAGGTCTGGGGCCCTGTTCGAAATAACCAGCTTGCAGTCTAATCTAGAAATCTTTCAACATTTACTTCCTCCTGCTGTTGTAACAACATACCATGTCTTAGGGACTTAAAACAATGAGAATTTATTCTCTGAGCGTTCTGGAAGTCAGAAGTCCAAAATCAGTTTCACTAGGCTACGACCAAGGTGTCTACAGGGCTGGGTCCTTCCAAAGATTTTCAAAGAGAATCTGTTTTCTTGCCTTTTCCAGCTTCTAGAGGCCACCCACAGGTCTCGGCTTGTGACCCTTTCCTTCATTTTCCAGGGGCATCACTCCAGCCTCTGCTTCTGTTCTTACATGTCTCTCACCAGACTCTCCTGTCTTCTCTTAATAAGGATGCATGTAATTACATTGAACCTACCCAGATCATCCAGAATAATTTCCCCATCTCAAAATCCTTAACTTAATCACATCTGTGAAGTCCTTACTGCATATAAATTAACATAGTCACAAGTTCCAAAGAGCAGGACTACACATCTTTAGTTTGATGGGAGAATTATTCAGTCTACCATACTTCCCTTATATTCCTTTGCTAAATTACCTACATATACCTGAATTCTCTAATGCTCTAGGGATACATTTTAACTCCTTACTAGTTCCATCATTAATTAATGAGTTATATAAAATTTTTGACATAAAGTACTTTTATATTTGTCTGACAGTCATGATTTACATCTTTGAAAATTACACTTGAACACAGCTCTGTGACCCTAAGCAGGCTGCTTAATCTCTCCAAGGTTCCGTTTACATATCTGCAACTGAGGATAGTAATAATAATAATAACAGTTAGAAGGATGTTGTTTAGGGGACAAATGAGACAAAAATGTAAATCAATTTGCCCAGTACCTTGTGCATCTTAAAAATCTCAAGAAGTGTTAGATGTGACAATTCTGATGCTGATGCTGATGAGCTGGTGATGATGACCATGATAATGATGATGGTGATGATAGTGGTGATGATGGTGATAATAATCATGATGAAGGTGATGATAGTGATGAAGACGCTAATTGTAATGATAATGGTGATGAAGATGTTGATGGTAATGATGATGGTGATGATGATGATGATGGTGATAATGATGATGATGGTGATGATAGTGATTATAGTGATAGTCATGGAGATGACAGTGATGGTCATGGTGATGACAGTGATGGTCATGGAGATGACAGTGATGGTCATGGAGATGACAGTGATGGTCATGGTGATGACAGTGATGGTCATGGTGATGACAGTGATGGTCATGGAGATGACAGTGATGGTCATGGTGATGACAGTGATGGTCATGGAGATGATAGTGATGGTCATGGTGATGATAGTGATGATCATGGAGATGACAGTGATGGTCATGGAGATGATAATGATGGTCATGGAGATGACAGTGATGGTCATGGAGATGACAGTGATGGTCATGGAGATGACAGTGATGGTCATGGAGATGACAGTGATGGTCATGGTGATGACAGTGATGGTCATGGTGATGACAGTGATGGTCATCGTGATGACAGTGATGGTCATGGTGATGACAGTGATGGTCATGGAGATGACAGTGATGGTCATGGTGATGACAGTGATGGTCATGGAGATGACAGTGATGGTCATGGAGATGACAGTGATGGTCATGGAGATGATAGTGATGGTCATGGTGATGACAGTGATGGTCATGGAGATGACAGTGATGGTCATGGAGATGATAATGATGGTCATGGAGATGACAGTGATGGTCATGGAGATGACAGTGATGGTCATGGTGATGACAGTGATGGTCATGGAGATGATAGTGATGGTCATGGTGATGATAGTGATGATCATGGAGATGACAGTGATGGTCATGGAGATGATAATGATGGTCATGGAGATGACAGTGATGGTCATGGAGATGACAGTGATGGTCATGGAGATGACAGTGATGATGATAATGATAATGATAGCGAAATGGAGCAAGTGCTCTGACTCTGACTCTCAGTATCTCAACACCCTTACAATGAAAATATGGTGCTCAGCACTCTCTAGTTCCCTTTGAAGCTCTTTTTTTTTTTCTTTGAAGCTCTTTCTTGCTTTATGATCAATCAATCATCAGGTACCTTTATTTGGTTGAAGCTCTTTCTAGCATTATGATGGCCATCAATCATCAGGTACCTTTATTCAGTTTGCGCAAAGGCAGCCCCTCTAGATAAAACAGGCAATGCCACCTCAGCCAATGCACCTGGGTTGGCAAAGAGGAGCTGGCTGGTTTTGAGCCTCTACCTGGGTCCTTTTGTGCCTTGCACAAATGGTGTAAACTGTATACGGAGGCCCTGTTTATGGTTTTTAAACTAAGGCATTATGGTGAATATGCACTATTCTCTAGACAGAAGCAGAGTGATGTAATAATAACCTGAACAGAAAGCATTGATTTCGAACTGCATCAGACTATTGCTAGGAAACGTATTAGCATTGGTTAATACTATTCTTGCACACAAATATACTCACACACCAGAAAACACTAATTATGCCCAGAACAATGGCTGTCATCATTTGACAACCTAACTAGCCCACATTTCCCCATATGGTTTCAAGATGTTTGTGGAAAACCGGAATTAACGTAGGAATTTATTCTGGTGCAAAAATACTTTGAAATCCAGGCATACTTTTTCATACACATTGTCCATAGACTTTTTGAAGACCCTTTGTAAATAGGGATGGATGAGGCTGTCTCCGCAAGTGTTGTGACCTGCAGTTACAGAGGTGCCTACCACATGATGCTTGAACTCAGGGTCATGTCTACATCATCAATATGTAAATGTACTGTGTCGATATTTATGCTCACTCTATTTGAAAGATGAAGAGTGAGACTTAAGATAACCAAAGCAGCCTGACTACTCAAGTGCTATCTGGACCAACAGCATCTGTATCCCTGACAGCTTTTTTATTTTTTATTTTTTATTTTTGGAAAGGTTTTTGCTGTAGGGCGCATGCACTCACCAGAGAGAGACAGAGAGACCGAAAGTGAGAAATCACCCCCCCAGGGGGGTTGGCCACGCCGCAATCCCTTCTCCTCCATTCTCCTCTCAGGATCTTGGGCACGCACACACAAATGCCCAACGTGAGTTTTAAGCCACCAGGTCCAGTACTTGAACCTGCAGGTGACTACATGGGTGTCCAGCAACATAGCCATTACGCTAACTGCTGGTCCCTGACAGCTTATTAGAAATGTAGAATCTGGGTTAGCCACTGTCATAGCGATTAAAGCAGCTGGATCCCACATGACTGACTATGTGACTTGAGTCTTGGACCCAGCAGCTTGAGATACACAGAAGGTGCATGTCCATGCATACCCAAAATCTCTAAAGGAGGGAGAAATGGACAAGGGATTGCAGCATGACCATCTCCATGGGGGAGACTTTCTCACTTTCTCAGTGTTCTTAAGGTAAAAGAAGATGAGATCCAGCACACAGGAGGAGAGGCTAGCCTCAGAGAGATCAACCTACATATCGTGAGTACACATGCTCTAATATGGAGATCTAGGAAGTAAAGTGGTAGAAGCTCCTGGAAGTCTCCTCTGTTGTCTAAGGTTTCTCCCCCATATAGGAATCAAGTTTATCAACTGAGAGAGAAAAGAGGGAGAGTATTAGATGTACTGGAAGAGAAGATGAGGTTTATAATGGCTGCTTACAAGAGTGAACTGACTAGGGAAAGGTGTGGTTAATAAGCAGCATGGAGTCGATCTGTGCAACTTGTTTGCTCCTTTCGTTTTTCTCCAGCCACATTCAGCTTCAATTCTGGAGATGAGGGGAGAGTGGTGGGTTCGATTTACCATTGGGCAAGGTTTGGCCTGTGCCTACAAGGAAGAAAAATGGGCAAATCTGTTGAGGTTGCATGCAAAGAAATGATCTTCGCGAAGGATCATGGAATATGAGCTAGATAATAAAGAACTTAAGGACTGGAAGTAAAAGACTGTGAAAAAAGTAATAGGATCACTAAGTTGTGGGTCTCAGTGAAGTTAAGCAAGCACTGAGGTCAGGGCACAGGAGAACTGATCTGGAAAATCAGGTGATACAGAATGAGACTCTTGAACCTGGGATTGTGAAGGGGATACAATTGGCAGTAATTCCATATATAATAGTCATCGATCACAAGAGACCATTTAAATTGTAACTCATTAAAATTAAAGAAAGGCCCAGTGGCAGCGGTACAAGAGGGAGGGCACTGCTGTGTGACGTAAGAGGCTGGGTTTGGTTCCCAGCCCAATCTAAAGAGGAAGAATCTCAGTGATGAGACTTGTCAAAATCAATCTCTTTCTCTCTCTCCCTCTCTCTCTCTCTCTCTCTCTCTCCTTTTCTATCTCTCCTGTCACACATTCTCTCTCATTAAAAGATAATTAATTAAACTAAATTAAAGAAAGTTGAAAATCTAGTTCTCAGTTGCACAAGCCACACTTCAGGCCTTCGGTGACTGCATGTAGCTAGTAGCTACTCTCTGTGGTGCACAGAACAGTTCCACCAGCGCCAAGAGCTGTTCTGGGCTGGTCTCTTCTAGGGTGTGGCCATGGGAGTTTGTGGCTGAGATAAGATGATGGGCAATATCACTGGAGAATACTGGATTATCTAAATAATCAAGGAAATCATCAAGAATCAGAACAGGAGCAGTCTTGAAAACAGTGCCCAGTGAGCCAGGAGCTAAGAGCTTTAAGGTGTTGAGAGGAGTGTGGTCAGTAGTTATCTGGCACTGGGGTGATCCAAGATTATGCACTTCTTTTTTCTTTTTTTTTTTTTTTTAAGGTTTTTTGCTATAGGGCACGTGCGCTCGCCAGACAGACAGAGAGAGACAGAGAGATAGAAAGCGAGAAATCACCCTCCGGGGGGATGGCCACACCACAATCCCTTCTCCTCTGTTCTCCTCTCGGGATCCTGGGCACGCACGTACATGCACCCGGCGTGAGTTTTAAGCCACCGGGTCTGGGACGCGAACTGTGATCAACCACGTGGGAGTCCAGCGACATAGCCATTATGCTAACTGCTGGTCCCCAAAGTTATGCACTTCTAGTGAGGAGAGCTTGGAAATGGTCTAGAGAAGCCACAAGAGAGCAAGGAGGACCCCCCCCTACACACACACACACACACACACACACACACATGCACACACACACCACCCTCCATGTGGGCTTATCTATAGTTTCTGTAGATCATTCAGAGAACATTCAGAGGTGGTTGGGCATAAAACGCCAGTGGCTGACCACAGGTCCCACTGCAATAGCAGAATAGTTTCAGGAGCCAGGGAGCAGAGGATGATGTGGGCTCCTGGAGGGCTGTGCAGAGATGTATAGGAACAGGGGCCCAGGACAGGGGCAACGTTCAGGGAAGCAGGACTTTAAGTATGAACTGGGGTAAACAGCAATGCAGGGCACAGTGAGATTGATCCTGATGGCCCCAAAGCAAGAATAGGTGTAGTTGTGAGTGTTGAGGGAGACACAGGGACTCCTTCCAGGAGTACAAAGAATTCAGAAACATCCTCCTTCTTCTTAGGGTTGTATAAAGGACATAAAGTGACCTGAAGCTCTGAGTTGCTGGCAGGGGAGGAGAGAGCCCTGGGAGGTGTGGTCCTCCTTCTTGACTCCTTATACGTACCAGGCAGGAACATCTTGATTTGGAATTTTTCTGGAGAAAGGTCTGCTATAAGCAGGAGCCACACTTCAGAGTCTCTGCACTGAAAGCCTGTCCAAGTTCAAAGTCTAACTCTGTCATTTGCTTTTTTGAGTCTCCATTATCTTCAGACTTTACAGGTTTTATCACCTCTACCTAGAGATCCTCTCTCTCTTTTCCAAGGCACGGGAGTGGTCACGGACTGCACACTGGACACGTTCAAACAATTGACTTTGTTCATGCATTCATTCATTCATTTGTTCAAAATTCACCCAAGAAATACTAATACTTCTTGTGCTGGTTCAGCCAAAATGCAAGGGAACTCACTCCCACATGGTGACCAGTTCGAGTCTCACACCCAGCAGCTTAAAACTCTCGCCAGATACACGTGCCTACATGCCCAAGATCTCAAGAGGAGAATGGAGGAAAAGGATTGCAGCGTGGCCATTCCCTCTGGAGGGTGATTTCTCACTTTCTATCTTTCTGTCTCTCTGTGTCCCTCTGGCAAGTGTATGCACCCTACAGCAAAAACTCTCTAAATTTTTTTTTAAGTATAATAACTTGTCTAGTGAAAAAAGGCAAATCAGTGGCTGACTGAAACTGGAGATGGGGATAGAAAGATTGATTGCAAAGGGCACAAGAAAATATCAGGATGATGAACATCTTGATTGGGATGATGGGCTAAGCGGATTTATACATATGTCAAAACTTGTCTGACTGTACACATAAAATGTACAGTTTGTTGTGTGGAAATTACACCTCATTTAACTTCATTAAAATAATCATTTATTTTTTATTCGATTCTGAATTTTTTTTATTATCTTCATTAACGTTCCCTCAAAAGGCCTATTTTTTGGAACACTATCTAGAGAAACACCACCATGTTAGTTTCCTATTGTAGCTGTAACACAAGCTTAGTTGCTTAAAACAATGCAAGTTTATTATCTTATGGTTCTCAATGTCAGAAATATGAAAGGAGGAACCAGTAGATGGTGTAATGGTTACACTGTTGGACTCTCACATGGCCAACCACAGTTCGAGTCCTAGACCCAGAAGCTTGAAACTCATGCCAGACACGTATGTGCGCATGCCCAAAATTCCAAGAGGAGAGTGAAGGAGAAGGGATTGCGACATGGCCATCCCCCTAAAGGATGATTTCTCGCCTTCTGTCCCTCTGTCTCTGTCTCTCCAGTGAGTGCATGCACTGTGTAGAAAAAATTTCTCAAAAAAAGAAAAAAGAAATAAAGAGTCTCACTGGGATAAATCAGGATGCTGTCAGACCCATGTTCCTTCCAGAGGCTCTAGAGGAGATTTTGTTTCTTGCCTTTTCCAGCCTCAAGAGGCTGCCTGCAATTCATAGCCCCTTCCTCCATCTTCAAAACCAGCAGTCACATCATTCAACCTCTTCTGTAATCCTCAACTCTTCTCTGACTTTAACTCTCTATTCTCCTCTTTCACTTAGAAGGACCCTTGTGATGACATTGGGCCTGCCCAGAAAATACAGGATACCCTTCCCATCCCAATATCCTTAGCTTCACCACTTTTGCAAAGTCCCTTCTGCCATATAAGACAACATTCACAGGTTCTAGGGATTACAATGTGGATGTCTTTGGGAGGCTATTGTTCTGATTACAACTGGATTTTAGTGTACAGTAAACTGAGTGAATAATAGGCCTGGAAATGAAGGCTGGGGGCAAATCAAGCTAACGAATTTGTACTTTTTTAGGTAAGCAACAGGCAAATTTTATTTATTTTTAAATTGGCGTATTCCCATTCTTAACTTCTTGTTTTGTTTTGTTTTGTTTTACCCAAAGGGCACATGTACTCACCAGAGAAAGAGAGAGAGAGAGAAAGCATCCCCCAATGGAACTGGTCACTTTGGAATCCTCGTCTTCCATTCCCATTAGGATTTTGGGCACAAGTACACATATGTATATAACATGTCTGACATGCTTTTCAAGCTGCTAGGGCTGAGATTCAAACTACAGACTACCAAATGAAACCAGCTCTCAAAGCACAGAGTTTAGCCACTGGCACCACAGGGCCACCCTTCACATGTTTTAACTTTTAAAAGCTGTCATGAGACATGAAGTAAAATTTGAACTTGTAGATCACCCCGTAGCAGAACAAGAAGACTTTCTTTATTCATTGATATGGATATACAGCATCCAATTTGATAGATCAGTGATTCTCAATATGGTGGGTCATTGGGGAGATTCTGGAAGGTCCCCCAGAGTTCTAGTTATATATTTTTCACTCAAAAATTTAGCTGTGTAAAATAGCTATTTTTTTATGCTCACAATTTTGGGGGGAAGGCATTAAGAATTCTGTCAGGGCCAGGTGGGGACAATTTGTCTCTTACCCATGACTGGGACTCAGCTGGAAAGGCTTACAGAGCTGTAAGATGACTAGAATGGTCCCATCAGAGCCATATATTTGCATATAGGTCTGACATAAACTGGGATCCTTCGGTATTAATCATGTCTCCTGAAGCTGGAATAGACTTCCTCATTCAAGTCTTGTGCTGAGCTGCTGGACTGGCTATATAACTTCCCTTGGTAGATGGGTCTCTCTCTCTCTCTCTCTCTCTCTCTCTCTCTCTCTCTCTCTCCCTCTCTCTCTCTCTCTCTTTGAGCAGCTAGCTTAGAGCTTCCTCACAGCATGGTAGTCTTGGGGTGGTTAGACTTTAGACATAGCAGTTGACATACTCCAGAGCTAAAGTTCCAAGAGGCCATTACAGAAGCTACAAAGCTTCTTCTGACTTAACTTTGGGAATCTCAGACAATCTCTTCAATCACATTCTATTGGTCAAGCAAAGCCCATATTCAAGGAAAGGGGAATTAGACACCACCTCTTAGTAGGAGGAATGAATATCTGTAGTTCTCTTCATGGACCACACCCAGGTGACCTGACTGCAGCCAGGCTTAAAAGCCACAGTTACAGATTCCCATACCTTATTATCCAAACCTCTCTTGATAGATATGCAAGTTGCTTCAGATTTTTTCTGCTACTGCAAGTAGTTCAGCACTCAGTAAGGGCTCCAGTCATTTCCCACTGAGCAAGTATGTCTGGAGGATAAATTACTGGAAGTGAAATTGGTGAGTTACAGATTGGGTACTGAAAGCTCTTGAGCAGTAAAGTGACATAATCAAGGCTGAACTTTAAGAAATCCCATCTGTCAGCTCTGGCCAGAGCTGAGCTAAGGGAGAGAGTGACTACAGGGAGAGAGACCAGGCTGAACACTGTCAGACAGGATAGGGGAGAGATCAAAAAGAAGTGCAGATAGAAAGGAACAGATGGGAGTGATCACAAAAATTCTGCAATTCTCATTAGGAAGTGAAGGAAGACAGAAGTTAACTTGGTAATGGACGCGGTGATACTGATGCCACCACAGCAATGGTCATGACAGGTTTCCTGGGAGAGGTGAGACTTGAGATGGAGCATGCGAGATGAGAATTTTAATAGGAAGACTGTCTTTTCATCAGCATTTCATTTGGCTTTTAGAAGACATGGAGGAAGTCCTTCTTAAGATAGATAATCCATGGGACCAGCAGGTGGTGTGGTGGTTAAGGCACTGGACACTCCCATGTGGCCAACCATGGTTCAAGTCCTGAACCTGGTGGCTTGCTTTCTCATTTCCTCTTTCTTTCTCTCTTCCTCTCTCTCTCTCTCTCTCTCTCTCTCTCTCTCTCTCTCTGTGTGTGTGTGTGTGTGTGTGTGTGTGTGTGTGTGTGTCTGGTTAAATTAAAATAAATAAATGAGTAAAATTAAATAAATAATTTTTTAAAAAAGATAGATAATCCAGGGGACCAGCAGATGGTGAAGTGGTTACGTTGCTGGACTCCCACATAGTTGACCACAGTTCAAGTCCTGGACCCTCTGGCTTAAAACGCACCCTGAGCATGTGTGTGTGCACGCCTAGAATCCTGAAAGGAAACTGGAAAGAAGGGATTGTTGTGCGGCCATTCCCACTGGGGAATGATTTCTCACTGTCTGTCTCTCTTTCTCTGTCTTTCCAACCAGCATACACATCCTATAGCAAAAATCTCTCCCTAAAAATAAATAAATAACTAGATAGATAGATAGATAGATAGATAGATAGATAGATATAGATAGATAATCTAGGATCATCAGATGGTGTAATGGTTATGCCACTGGACTCCCACATAATCAACCGTAGTTCAAGTCCTGGACCCATTGGCTTGAAATTCACAAAGTCTTGAGAAGAGAATGGAAGAGATGAGATTACAGCATGGTCATCCCCCCTGGAGAGCGATTTCTCATCTTCTGTCTCTGTGTATCTCTGTCTCTCCAGGAAGCACACACACCCTATAGCAAAAATATCTCTCTCTAAAAAAAAAAAAAAAGATAAAAGATAATCCATCTCAAGCACTTAATGTTTGGCTAGTGCCTTTCACATGGTACATATTCAAAAATACGATGCATCGTTCCTGATAAGAGCAAGTAATTGCTATGAAAAGCTTAATAAATTGGAACATGACTTTGGGTGGCAACTCTTCCTGCATTCATTATTTCTAAATAGATCCATGTGGGTGAGAAAAGCTTTGGTCAGGCCATAAACTCTTCGACCATTGTCCCAATCTGAAGCAGATGGCTGTCTCCACACTCTGCCTATCCCAGAGCCACCATCATATTCCATCCCTTACATGGGAACCTTAGTGGGAATTGACTCTGGCTGGACAAAGACATTTTCCAAATCCCATTCTAGACCCACCATCACACTTCCAGGCTTCATCTTTATCTCCTTGCCACTCCCAAATTGGAGATCAAGAGCTGTTTTTCTTGGGCTTGCATTAATAGAAGAGTTCCAAGAAAACTTTGGAATAAGTCTCACTGTATTCTCAGCTGGAAATACCTTACCCAAAGAGAATGGTGCCAATTATGGGTGAAAAAGAAGAATAAACAAATATTTAGATAGTATATTATGATATAGCTAATTCTACTCATCCTTTGGGTCTCTACTTAAAAGTCACTTACTCCAAGAAGTCCTCCCTAATAACCCCAAAGCTCACCAAGTAACCCGCCTTAACACCCTGAATCTTCCTTGCCATAGCAATTAACACATTAATATTAGTGCTTGTATATTTCCCCTGTATGTATGAATGCACCCTGTGAAGGGACAGACCCAGTAATTTCCACCTGCTGGTGTTCATGCCACTTGAGTGTAGCTAGGACCTGTGACTTACTCTAATCAACAAGTGATGGAATCTCACCTCCAGTACTACATTACATTATGTAAGACTCCATTTCAGCAAAAGACTCTCCTTGCTGGCTTGAAGTGGTCATATCAAAGAAACCCCCATGCCAGTGGGGGCCTCTAGTTGCCACTGAATGACCACCAGAAACTGGCAGTGGAATCCAGAGAACAGTCAAGAGCCAGAGCCCACAGTCATACCATAGTAAGAAGCTGAATTATGACAACAATCAGCTTAGAAGCAGATTTTTTCCCTCTCAAGCTCTCAGATGAGAACACAGTTCAGCAGACACCTCAGCTGCACTCTTATGAGACCCTGAGAAGAGAAACCAGCTACACCTTGCTCAGATTCCTGACCACAGAAAGTATGAGAAAATAACATGTGTGATTTTTTTTGAGAGATTTTTGCTATAGAGCGTGTGCGCTCGCCAGACAGACAGAGAGAGAGACAGAGAGACAGAAAGTGAGAAATCACCCCCCAGGGGGGATGGCCACGCTGCAATCCCTTCTTCTCCATTCTCCTCTCGGGATCCTGGGCACGCACGCACATGCGCCCAGCGTGAGTTTAAGCCACCGGGTCCGGGACTCGAACCGACTATGTGGGAGTCCAGCAACATAGCCACTACGCTAACTGCTGGTCCCCATGCGTGATTTTTAAGACTCTAGAGGAGTGGTTATTTGTTATGCAGCAACAGAAAATGAACACATGCCCCCAAAAGACTACGCACTCTGCATGGGCAGGGACTGTATTCATAGTAACCCCCCATCCCAGTTGTATCCCCAGAGCCTCAAACTGTGCCTGGCGCATAGTAGGTGCTCAAGATGTATTTGTTGAATAAGTTATCAAATTGATAAATGTGCAGCATCCTTGTGATATTTACAACCATTCCACAAGGATTATTTTAATACAGGTTTTATTAAGACTTGGGAGAAGATAAGAGGAACATCCAAGATCCACATAGAAAGAGGAAAGATTGGATTTAAACTAGCATCCCCTGGTACCAGGTCCCAATATTCACTACTATTTGTTGATGATAATGTGCATAGTATCCCCAACTGGACTGGTGAGAAATATATTCATGTTGGAAAATTCGCTTTATAAGCTAAGTGACGTATAGTGATTGAATGTATAAAAGAAATTAAAATAAAATAAAATATATTAAGTAAAAATAAAATAAAATTATAGCCATAGGAACAGTGCAGGCTTTTCTCCTTGAAGAATCAGTAGAATCCTCCACAAATTATTGTCCCTTACCCATATCCAGGGCAGACATTGCTAATCAATCCCAATACACATTTAGGCCAAGTCCATTACAAACATTCTCAACTCAGCATTTCAGTAGCCACAAGCAATTGATCACAGTTGGCCCAGGAGAGGAAATGTATTTATCATCCAAGCACTAACTCATAGTTAGAATCCATATCTCCATATAACTGAATTTAGGATTCATTTCTAGCAATGTCTGGGAAAGAAAATGAAAGAAACAAAAATCTGAGCATAGGGAGAAGTGGCACCCAAAAGGAAAGCCATGAAAAGAGGGTGGGCATGAGGAAAAGCAAAACAAAAAAACAATGCTTGTAGACCTTTGACTGCAGTGAAAACCCTCTCCACATTTCTAAGCAAGAAATTCCACTAATGATACATGCTACAGCTGGATTCTCTTATGGCCGAATTCCCCAAGTCAGCTGATGGATCCTTCCTTGTACAGTAATTAGATACAGCAGTGAAAATCCATCTTCTATTGTTACCACTACTATGCTCATCCCCAGACTCTCTCAAAATACCCAGCTGATGACGCCACCAGGGTGATATGGATTGGATATTTTCCATGGCTGATATGTTTATTGTTGTGACAATTAAGGTGTATGCTTGCCTGAGGGGCTGCAGTTACACTATTTTAAACATGACTTTCCAGAAAGCAAAGCTAACTGCTTGAACAAAGAGTACATATGCTGCCATCGAAGTGGTAGAGCCTTAAGGGAAGGAACCGGATTGAAAAGTGAATGAATTATTTCATTTTTTTCAAGAAGTGAATGAATTCAAGTCAATGAGTTACTTGCTTGATTTTGCCTTTCTGTTTTTTCTTTGTTGGTAAACTGATTAAACCCACCTTGCTCTAGGCATCAAGCAGAAAAGGGTTACCAAGTAGATTGTGCTGACAAGATGACTTCTCTTGCCCATGGCAGGCATTACTAATTAATCACATTGCTCCTTCCTCCCAGAGTCCCAGTTTGGCCTTGGAAACCATCCCACGTTGGAGCTCCAGGCAGCCAATGCCAATCTATCATTTTGGATCTCAAGGCAAAATCCCTTCCCATCCAAGAGCATAGACACAGCCCCAGCTCACAAGTTATCAAGCAAAAAGCACTCCAGCGGAGCTTAGACAGTTAAGAAGAGCACAGACAATGGACTCGGAGTGTCTTCATTTGCAGCTCACCTCTGCTCTCTCCTAGCCCTTCCATGCCTAAACATTGTCACCTGTAAAATGGAGATAATGACAGCACTTACTTCACAGGGCTGCAATTATGATGAAATGAGTTAAGATATCTAGAGACCTTGGCAGAGTACCTGTCAAACATAACCATTGGCTTCTCTCTCATGTATTTGGATTCCTTTTGTTCTCTGTGCAAAATCTAAGTCTCCTACTAGATGCAAGCTGTTCAAAGGCAAGTAATATGCTGTATCCTCCTTTGGTCACCAGCATGTCATACACAACAGGAGTCAAGGCAGTATTTGCTAAACAGCGGAATCAAACTCTTCCAGCCAGACTGACACACTCACTACCTACAATACAGACACTCGCACATGGACGCCTTGCATGTCTTCTTCTCCCCCATCATTTCCCACCTCCCATCCTCCACCCTTTTAAGGCTCCACTTTATCTTTTCCCTTTTCCACTCTCCCTTCATCAGCTCCAAGCCACCAATATTCACGGTTTCTTACCCACCCTTCGAAGCCTGCCTCCCTAGAGAAGTCACTAAACTGTTCACCAAATATTTCCAGCTCTCAGCCTTCTGGAGTAGAGCTATACTTCCTGCCAATCCCCCTGCAGTCAGGAGGGGCTACAGGAAGAAAGCGCGAGTGCAGAATTCGATTGCTGGTGTGAGGCCCTCCTGATCTAAGATCTCTCTTAGGTCACTAAACCCAAAGGTCTGGACTCTGAGTAATAGCAGCCCTTAGCCACAGCACTATTCTACCTTCCAAGGATGGTATAAATTAAATGCTCGTCACACTGTGCATGGAGCTGCCCTGCGGCTCAGGTGATTTTAGTGTGGCCACGGAAGGGATAGCAGAGACTCTGTAATAGGCTGCCCAGACACTCATTTTCCTCAAATCTTGTGGGCTGAGCTGCTGCTGGGTGTCTTTAAATGCACATCCATGCAGATGCATCCAGTCTGTTTTAAGAAACAATATAAACACATACATACACACACACACACACACACACACACACACACACACACACACACCGGTATCTATTTCTCTTTTGAAAAGTTTTTGCCATAAAAAAGCAGTTAAAATTGTTAACTTCATGAACACCAGCCAGGGCTACACGTGGGCTTCAGTGTTCTACAGTCACTGCCCTGAAATTCTCAAATTCGAGAGTTTGCGTTGTCTAACTGAAGTCCAAGGGAACACTGGGCGTGCTTCAGAGGCTGAGAGCCCGGCTCACGTGGTCTCACCACTGACTGACTCCCACTTCCCAGAGGAGGACTCTCAGCTGCCTGTGTCCCATCCGGGGGGCTCCAACCCCCTGCACTCTCCCCACTTGAGCACAGGCAGAGTCTTGGTCAGATAGCATGTGGGGCAGGTTGCTGAAATTTAAATCCCCCTCCTGAATTTGCCAGTTGTATTATCTTGGGCTTATTATTTAATCTCTCTAAGCCTCAAGTTCCTCATCTGTAAAATAAGGATAAGAACTATACCTGTGGTGGCAGGTATTATTATTAGTTATTATTATTATTAATATAGGTATTATTATTAATTATCATTATTATTAATACAGACAGTGGCATAATGGTTAAGGCAGTTGGATGCCACATGGCCAACTGAGCAGTTTGAGTCCCAAACCCGGCAGCTTGAGAAACACACTAGCCACATGTGCATACGTGCATGCCCTAAAACCCAAAAGGAGAAATGGGGAAAAGATTGTAGGATTATAGTGTGACTGTCCACCATGAGGGAGGTGTGCTTTCTCTCTCTCTCTCTCTCTCTCTCTCTCTCTAAGAAACACACATATCCTTAGCAAAATTAAAAGAGGAACCCTACCTGTTTCCTGAGATTATTGTGAGGATTAGACATGAAGACCCCTGCAGGGTGCTTGGCACTGTGCCTGCCACACAGACCCAGCTCAGTAAAGGCATTACATTTCTCAAAATAATCTACAAGCTCCGCACTGTGATGCCAATTCACAGATGAGAAACTGAGGCCCAAGAAGATCAGGTTATGCACCCAGGAGATTCCTATGTGGAAGGGCCCACACACACACACCTAGGGCTTCTGGATTCCAAAATCCCTGTGCTAGACCACCATGCCACATGGTCACTCCTACGGAAGACGAATACTTCCAACAGCCCGAGGTCCCACCCTAGGCCTGCTTCCGAGTTCTTTAAATCATGGCCCTCTGAACTTGGGATCTGATAGAACTTTGCAACTCTCAAAGTCCTAGCAGTGATCAACATAACCCTCCTGTGTGGCAACGGTGACCACCATTCTATACAAACCTCCAGAGACCACTCATGTCTGCTTAACTATCCTTCTTCAGAGCCTCATACAGCACCATACCCAGACAGGCACTTAATAAGTTCCTTTGATATAAAAAAAAAATCTATGTAGCTGTTAAGCCTGGAAAACTATTCATTTTCCCTGTACCTACCTAATATTTGATGCCAACATGGAGCGGCAGGAGGCAAGCAACAAGAATAATTTAATAAAAGCACAGTTGAAACTAAAGGCAAAAGAGAGAAAGTGAAAAGGGCAGGCCAGGCATCAGCTAAATGTCTGAACCCACAGCTTTCATGTCTTTGAGACCGAATCTAGGAAAATTGCTGCAACCCCTGTAGACGGTTGGGGGGCTTTTTTCCCCAGGCCTTGCTGCATTGCTTGGGAGCCTCTGCTCACTCACTGCTCACAGGTGGGGAGTGCAGCCCTAAAGGCTCAGTGCATGCCAGATTGTGTGAGCTGGCCTCAGAGCTCACAGGATCTAGGCATGCGTGGGGTCCAGTCCCAGTTCCAGGAAAGCCGAGATAGGAGTGGGTGTTTGCTGACAAGCAGCTTCATGGAAACGCTTGCCTGGGC
>NW_006160057.1:2196919-2202133 GCF_000334495.1 Tupaia belangeri chinensis
GTGGGTGTGGGGGGGGGGGGGGGGGGGGGGGTTAGGCAGAATGCCTGTGGGGTTCAACAGAGGAAGAAAAGAAGATGAACACAGAGTCAGAAATAGAAGAGCAAACACCACACCAAACAGTAATAGCACTAGCAAGATGACCGTTGCCTGACAGCCTACTGTGTACAGCCTACTGTGTTTGTCCTGGGGATAGCACTAGCAGATAGGAAACCCCTGGAAGAACTTAATTGATTTTATATATATATATACATATATATATATATAAAGCCTGAGGTTAAGAAAGATCCAGACAGTAAACAGCCCAGCAATAGAAGCTCCAAGCTCTGCAAGGCCAACCCAAATGGGGAAGTTCCAAGTGCCGGTTCTGAGGCCTCCCTCATATGCCAGACATGCATGCCCATGCTCAGGGCTGGCTGAGGATGAGGGTGGCTAGTGGCATCAATACTCTGTTGGGAGCTCTCTCTCTCTCTCTTTCTCTCTCTCTGTCTCATGAAAGAAATAACAGACTGGACTATGGGGGGAAGGAGAATCATCCAAATCTGAACAACTCATTTTAGTGGCTAAAATGGAATTTACACACAGATCTAGCAACAAATCATGATGCTCTTACACATCTAACCCCTCATCCCACCCCACCTCCTACAACCCTTTGTCATCCACCTGATCTCATTCTGCCCTCACCTTCTTCAAAGCTTAAGTAAAGTCAACCAGACAGGAAACAAAGTAGGCACTGAGAGTGTCATTCACCTCCTCAAATGGGACAGAACAAAAAGCCTGTATATACAGGAACCTGGTGGGCCTTGGTCAGCTCCAAAGGGGACAATCCTGCACTCCACCATCTACTACACAGAGAAAAATCCAGACCGACTCATCCTTTCCTGATGGTGTCATCCTGAGAAATGCTATCCACCAACAATATAATCCAAGCCACATATTGTAATTCTAATATAGTAGTTGTAATCACATTTTTCAAAGGAAAAAGGTGAAATTAATTTTAATAATACATTTTATTAAACCAAATATATCCAAAATAGTACTGTTTCAACATATTCAGTACAAAAAGATTATTAATGAGATATTTTACATCCTTATTTTGTGCTAAGCCTAAAAGCCAGGGTGGACTTTGCACCTGGTCAGCACCATGTAACTAGTGGCTACTGTATTAAAATGGGAAGGTCTATAGGGTACCAAAGTATCCAGATAAATATAACTTCACTCTACATAATGAAAGTGATTTGTATGTTTAAGTATCATACAGGAAAACTGACACTTTTTGAAGAATAGTTGTATGAATTTTATTTAACATATGTATATATTCATTTAGCCACCACCATAATCAAGATGTGGAACACTCCATCACTCCCAAAGAATTTCTTCATATTAGCTCTTTTTCTTTAAAGAATTGTTTCATTCATTCATTCATTCATTTATCTTTAAGTTGACCGGAAAGAGAGAGAGAAAGCGGGAAAGCAAGCTGCCAAGTCCGGGACTTGAACCATGGTTGGCCATGTAGGAATGTCCAGCGTCCCAACCACCATACCACCTGCTGGTCCTCATGTTAGCTCTTTACAGTCAAACCCTCCATCTTCCTCAGCCCCCTAATTCCTGATCTGTTCTGTGAAAATAAAGTCATAGAGGGAACCAGCAGTTAGCATAATGGCTATGTCGCTGGACTCCCACGTAGTCGACCGTGGTTCGTGTCCCGGACCCGGTGGCTTAAAACTCATGCCGGATGCGTGTGCATGCGTGCCCAAGATCCCGAGAGGAGAATGGAGGAGAAGGGATTGCAGCGTGACCATCCCCCCTGGGGGATGATTTCTCGCTTTCTGTCTCTATGTCTCTCTCTGTCTGTCTGGTGAGCTCACGCGCCCTACAGTGAAAATCTCTCCAAAATAAATAAATAAATAAATAAAAATAAATAAATAAAGTCATAGAATATACAACCATGTGAGGCAGGCTCTGTCGTTCAGCTTATAATGCTTTTGAGATTCATCCAAGTTTGTCATGGGTATTGATGATAGTTCATTCCTTTTTTATTACTCATACTGCACTGTATAGATAATATTGCAGTTCGTTCAGCCATTAAACTGCTGAAGGACATTTGAGTTACTTGGGATGATTATGAATAGAGCAGGTCTGAATGCATGTACAGGTTTAGTGTGAATATAAGTGTTCATTTCCTCAGGGTAAATGCCCAGAAGTGAGATTACTGGGTCATATGGTAAATGTACGTTCAGCTTCAGAAGAAATCATCAAATTATAGTCCAGAGTAGTTGACATTGACTCAAAAAATAAAAAAGTCATTAATAGAAAAATAAAAAGATAATAAAAATAAATTTTAAAAAACTATTTTTTATTCCCAGCAGTAATGTGTGAGAGTTCCAGTTGCTCTACATCTTTGTTTTACTTTAGTGATTATTTTCACTTATTGAATATCTACCAATTGAATGAATGTTTCCACATGACAATGTAGGTTTTCACATCTAAAACCCATAGCTAAAAGATAGTAAAAACCCATTAGTTATTAAACATGCAATTTATTTAAGATTTCCCTGCAGCCTAGAGGTTACAATAGCCAGATCCCATGGTCCAACCATGCAGTTTGAATCCCAGCCTGGTGGACTAAAAATATCCCAGATATACCTGTATACATGCTCAAAATCCTGGCAGGATGGAGAAATTGGGGAGAAGGAGTACAGGAAGTACAGAGAGATGGGGAAGTGAGTCAGAGAAGGGAGGAAAGCCAGCAAGAGGGCACAATGATGGGACCAGGAAACGGCATAATATTTACATTGCTGGACTCCCACATAGTCAACTGTGGTTTGAGTCTTGGACCCAATGGCTTAAAATTCACACCATGAGTGTGCGTGCCTGCCCAAAATCCCAAGAGAAAAATGTGTTGTCACTGTGGTCATCTGGGGCAGGAGATCCTCTGAGAAACTCTGCAGAACATGCCTCAAGACTGTCCACTACAGGGCAAGAAAGCCAAGGTTTTTATTCACCCATTACTGTCCTATCATGTTGAAGATCAAATCAAAGTCATTAACTCATTAACTTCTGATACTCCCAGCATGCCCTATGTGAGGGTCATGTTTCCATGGAGAGAACACTTTCTGGCAGAGAGACCTGGAAAGCTTTAGGTAGAAGAGAACTATCTACAAATGACCTCTGGATGGGCCAAGGCTGCAGTTGGAAGGTCTCTTGCAAGATGTAATTACGAGTAAGAGAGAGTAGCCCACAAAGCTAGTTTCAGCCACAAGCTCTTGCGTCCCTTCTCAGATCACATTGGAATAGCACCTTGGAATTGCCCAGTCCCCTGATTTTTTTATATTCAGCAAGCGCTTCTCAGCCTGACTGCCTGGTTTTTCTGCTTCAGCAATTCTGAAAGAAGACAGAAAACCTGGCCAACAGGCTCACTGGTTTTACCTGGCCCCTCTGATTCTCAGCCAATGTCCCAGAGAATGTCTCATTCCCGGCCGATGTTCTCTGCCACCACATTTCAGTAAATCTCAATCTGTTCTCTCCCTCCCCTTAGCCCTGGAAGAGAAGATGGCCCTACTCCTGTCAAGGTGCCAATGAAAGCAAATATCTGGGCACAGGGGAGGGTTCCAAAGCATAAGCCTTGATTAATCACCTACTGCTCATCAGAGTAAACACAAAAGATAGATTGACTTTGAGCATCAAGTCCAGGTAACAGGAACAGAAGCATCTTTGAGCACAGGGTAGCTAACTCTTAACCAGCAGTGCCCAAAGGCAATGTGTTCTAATCCAAACCACACATAGAGTCATCTGTGGGCTTCTCAAGAGTGTCCCCCTGGAGTCAGCCCAGGATCTGGTGATTGAGAGAGAGAGAGAGAGATCCAACACAGCCAACCATGCAACTGGAGTCCCAGACCTGGCAGCTTGAGAAATATACCAGGTGAGTGTGCGTGCATGCCCAAGCTTCCATCAGGATGGAGAAATGGAAGATAAGGGGTTTGGCCGTGACCATGCCCCATAAGAGGTATTTTCTCTCTTCCCTCCCAAGCCTACACTTTCTGTCTCTATCTGGAAAGCACACTCATCCTATGACAAAAGAAAATTTAAAAGGTATCAGGCCAGCTGGTGATGTGGTGGTTAATGAGGCTGAATCTCACATGGCTGAAGCCATGGTTCAACCCCTAGACCCTGTGGCTTGAAAACCACACCTGATGCATGTATGTGAGTGCCCAAAATCCCAAAAGGAGAATGGAGGAGGATGCTTTCTCAGTTTTCATTTCTCTCTCTCTCCCCTCACCTCTCTCTCTCTCTCAAGTGCACCCACATTCTATGGGAGAAAAATCCCCCATAGTCTAATGGTGTGATTACTCAATTCCTCTCACTCTCTCACCCAGTCTCTCTCTAGTGAACACATGTGCTCTATAGCAAATTTAAATGTGTGTGTGTGTGTGTGTGTGTGTGCACGCACACACTCGTCTATAAGAAGGTCCCTTTTGGCCTTTTGGAAATTTAAGTAGAGAAATATCATTTGGTGTGTGCATGCACACGTGGTTTGTTGTTTTTGTAGAACAACATCTGTATTTCATCCAATTCTCTCAGTAATGCAATGTGTTAGGTATTATTGTACCCTTCTCAAAAGTGAGAAAACCAAGGCTCAAGATAATCAATTAATTCACCCAAGTTTCCATTGTCATGAGTAATAAAGCCAAGATTGCCATCTAAGACTGAATCCAAAGGCCATGACTGTTCCTACCCCATTATATTATCCTCCAAGTAAAAATTTAGTAAGACTTATGATGAGAGGAAAGGGACAGAAAAGAATTGGAAAATGGGATGTCATTGATAAGGCAAGGCTGGCCTAGGTAAGATAGAATTGGAGAGGGTCCAGTGGGCAGCAAGAGGCCCTGGCTATCCCAGGTTGTTTGTGGCACCAGGAAAAATGAGCAAAATCACTAGAGAGGAGTTGAGGATCCATCTAACGCCATCTCAGCACTCGCTGAAGCTAGCCCTGCTCTCAAAAAATGTCTCACAATGGGAACCAGCAGTTAGCGTAATGGCTATGTCGCTGGACTCCCATGTAGTCGACCGCGGTTCGCGTCCCAGACCCGGTGGCTTAAAACTCACGCCGGGCGCGTGTGCGTGCATGCCCAAGATCCCGAGAGGAGAATGGAGGAGAAGGGATTGCGGCGTGACCATCCCCCCTGGGGGGTGATTTCTCGCTTTCTGTCTCTATGT
>NW_006160057.1:2202739-2207453 GCF_000334495.1 Tupaia belangeri chinensis
GTTCGCGTCCCAGACCCGGTGGCTTAAAACTCACGCCGGGCGCGTGTGCGTGCATGCCCAAGATCCCGAGAGGAGAATGGAGGAGAAGGGATTGCGGCGTGACCATCCCCCCTGGGGGGTGATTTCTCGCTTTCTGTCTCTATGTCTCTCTCTGTCTGTCTGGCGAGCGCACGCGCCCTATAGTGAAAAAAAAAAACTTCTCAAAAAAAAAAAAATGTCTCACAACCAAAGATAGCTCAATGGACCATATCCCCTTCAGACCCTGAACTGTGACTTGGAACAAACATCATGACCATCAGCCCATGTTTGAGAGCCTCTCAGTGTAGTTAACTCTTCTCTCTGGCCTCCAGGCTGACTCTACTCAGCTATGACAATAAGCCAACATCTCAACCGCCAGACTTTCCTTATTTCTGCAACAGATTCTCTATCTCTGTGACTGCTTAGCTCTCTGAGCTCGGCAGCCCATCTGGTTGAAGGGATATCCTGCTGTTCACAGCCTCCTCTGGGATTGCTCAAAGACAGGAGAAACCCTATCCATTTCTGTTCCTCTGTGTTTGCTCTATAAAACTGAATTTTATTTAAGCATCACATTTAGAGAAGAAAAAGAAGTTTCAGTCTTTGGTTTTGGGATTGTCTTTTTCAGCAACAAGATGCCCAATAAATTAAAGTAATCCTCAAAAGGCAAACTTCAAAACAAAAATCTCCCAAGCACCGGGAGCTTCCAAAGTCCAAGATTATCTTTCAGTGAATATTGGAAGATTGTAGAGCTGGAAGGCACCCCAGAGAGCATCTCTTGGAAGCAGAAACTGAAGCCTAAAGGAAAAGAATGACTTGCCCAATATCATGGTGTAAGGCACGAGAAGACATGTTGACCTCACACCCCAAAATGGTGTTTTACCAGTCAGGGGCCACAGCTCAGAAAATACATAAAGCAGCCCACTGATGATGAGCCTCCTGAGCCTAATAGAAGGTAGAGTCTGTGCCAAGAAAAATTATGGATTTAAAATCTGCAGGCTTAGTCCCAGTAATGGAGGAAACAAAGTGATCTTTGCTATTTACAAACCCATCCCTCCCAAGCTGACTAATACAAAGGACTACCATACTCCACAGTTCCAGGGCCCTCCGCTCACACTGTACCATTAATCTGTGTTCTAGAAAGTCAGAAGAAAAAAAAAAGAGCTCAACAAATATTCACTCTTCTTTTTCTTGTTCTACTTTACCAGCAAGGACTAAGGCATCAACTGTTAACTATAATATTCACCAAAAACAGAGTAACTTCAGAAGAAACCAACAGACTTGGCTTTCAGGAGTCTAAAGAATGTATCCATAAAAGTAAATGGATCACACCCTTTTGAAAAAAACAATGTAATACACTGTAAAGTTATATGTAATCCAATGTAATATAAAGAAGATTATGATGATAATAAAAAAGAAAAAAAAGTAAATGGATCACACAGATGTTTAAAGAGAGAACGTTCAGGAAGAGCTGACTTAAGCACTCACAAGTGTTAGCTCCGTGGTAAGTATTGTTCCAAGTACTTTATTTGTGTTATTCCTCACAATGGCTCTATGGCGTAGGCATTATTGTTATTATTGCCCATCGTACAGATGAGGAAACTGAGGTTGAGAGGAATCAAGTCATGAGCCATGTAGCTCATATGGTGTGATTCAAAGGCAGCAACCTGCCCCACACTGTCCTGATGATTCACAATATCGCCACTTGCTCCTAAGAGTTGGGATCGGTGGAGTCCTGCTCCATTTCCCTCAATCTACTACCGGGGAGCTATATGAAGTTTCTTATGGGGGTGGCAGTGAGGAAGAGGTCTTGCTCCCCAATGAAGATGACCAGCACAGCTCAGCTCTGGTAAACACAGCAAGGACTGATGGCATTATCAAGAGGCCCAGGTCTGGACAAGGGTCCCAGAGCTCCTGCATATCATCATGTGTTCCAGCTATACCCTGTTACTACTGAGCCTATGTAACTTAAGAGAAAAGAGTCTTTTTGTACTCACAGTTTAGGGGTTCAAGGTTCAAGGGCTACATCTGGTCAAGGTGTTTCTTTTGGTGGGGCCCAAAGCCTTTCAGGTGTCATGTCATAAGGGCAGGAACAGCAGAGTAGCTGTATCCCAAGTTTCTTTCTCAGTCTCTCTCCATGTAAACCTACTAGTAGTGACTCACAGGCCCCCATCCTAATGACCTCAATCCTAATATTTTCCCAAAAGTCCCCCCTTTCAACACCATAGTGTTTTCAGTGATTAAGTTTTTATTCTCTCAATCTCATTGCAACCAAATGTCACCACATGAATTGGACGGTAGGGAGACACAGAGTACCAAAACACCTTCAGAGTACAGAGGGAGGCTCTCAGTCTGAGAGAGCCCCTCCTTCACCCCTACACCCAACCCTCCTTCGGGAGTGTAGAGTGAAAAGAAGGGGAAAATGTCTTTAAGTCCCTCCCCTAGAAGCCAACAGAAAATATTCAGAGTACCTTGAGACCTCTCCAGCCCCCTTGAATTCAACAGAGATAGGAGACATTTTTCAGTGCATCCCACTTTGTTACCTTCAGCAAATTAACTCAGTCTCTCCATCTCTATAAAGTAGAGCTCACACCTACCCCATATATATGTTGTGGGAATTAAATGGACAGGACTGGAGGAAAGGGCTTAGCACAGTGCTTGCTCTCTGATAGAAGAACTATAAAAGATAGCTTACCTGCCCTATTGAGATAGAAAGGGCCCTGTTAAGTCCCTATGCAATACTCTGTATTCTTCTTTTCCAACACACCCTGGGTTTCTTTCAGGGATGCAATATGCCCAAATAAAAATATTACCTTCCCAGACTCCTTCACAGTTTGGGTGGCCATATTTCAGTCTGACAAACAAGATATAAGGAGAAGTTTGGGGGGTGGGGGGGGTCCAGAAAATGTGCTGCTTCCCTAAAAATTGGGGAAACATACTCAAATAGCATTTTCCTTTGACCTATGCCCTTTGTCCTTCCCTTTTTATTTCTTCCTACCTGAAGATACAGGCAGTCTTCTTGCTTCTATGAGGACAAAAATCACAGGCTGATCACAGGAACATCCTTTGGTAACTACACCAACCCTACATTCCTTATCTCTTGACTTGTCAGGTGAGAAAATAACCCCATAGCAGGTGTTCCATTATTTGTAGCTGAACACATTCCCAATACTTACCCATTCCAGTTCGATGTACAGAAATAAAGGAATGAATAGAGATATTGGGGTGTTTATTCAAGGCCATATCATGAATTGATTAATAGCAAAGTCAGGTCTGCTGAGTATGTGAGTCTTAACTTTTCAATCCAAATACTCTCCTAATATATTTCATTCATTCACACACACTCACACACACACACACAAATTATATGTTCCATCAGGAACCAGAATGAATGGTGTTATAAAAATAGAGGTTAAGGCAGCTGGGTCTCAAATGACTGACTGCGAGGGTCAAGGCTCAGACCAGATGGCTTGAAAAACACACCAGGCATGTGTTCATGCATGCTTAAAATTCAAAGAGGAGAATAGAGGAGAAGGGACTGTGGCGTGGTCATTCCTTCTGATTGGTGATTTCTAAATTCCTGCCTCTCTCTCCTTGACCGACTCTCTCCAGTGCATGCATGCACTTTATAGCAAATTTAAATGTGTGTGTGCATGTCTATATGTGTGTGTGTGTGTGTGTGTGTTATTCTCATGTATAAGAAGGTCCTTTTTGACCTTTTGGAAACTCAAGTATTCAAATGTATTTTTGAAAATCAAGAATTCCATTTCATCTGTATAAGTAGCCTTTTCGGTCTTGGAGCAAGTCTTACTCGAAGCTCAGAAGAGGAACTGTTAAACTAGAACCCAAGTTCATCCCTCTATGAACACAAGGAAGCACCTCTGAACCAGCCAAAGAGCATCATACTGCGAAATCAATGAACAGAGCAGCCTGCCCTGACAACTTTCTGTCCTAGGGAGAGATCAAATTCAAAAGAAGAGATGCCTTTAAACTGCTAATAAATATTTTATAATCCAACCACTTAGGAGTTGAAATTGAATAGCACTATCATATAAACATAATTTTTACAGGGCAAAATTGTGCTTAAATATATCATCTGCCTTGGATAGTTATCATTTAATGAGAAATATTTGCTGGACTCAAATAAATGCAATTAATAAATAAATAAAATTAATAAATACATATCTGAATTCTCTTGCTGGGAATTTGAATCTCTACCAAAGCTGCTGGGCTGTTTGGTCAGAATCTCTGGAACTTTGGGATCCTGAGTGAGGAAGGTCTACTCCTTTGCTTGGAAAGACATGTGTCCTTAGAACCCTCCAGGGGGATATAGGTCATGGTGTTAAGAACAAATCTAGCCACCAACCAGGCGACGCTGATGGCCTCAAGGTGATTCCCCCAGGGGCTTGGCTGTGCCAATGTATGTGTTCCCCTGACCTGACCCAACGGGTCCAACATTAAAACATGTGGCCTAAGTCATGCCAGAGTTTCTCTCTTGGGATGTTAGAACTTGAGTGAAAAGATACTGTGATTGGAAATTGTTAGAACTGAGCCAAGTGGCTGAAAACATACTAGAAAACAGGCTCACAAACTCCTGCCACTGAGATTCTGGGCAGTTTTTTGCCCTCCCTAAGGCTTTCTGATTCTCTGTATTCTCTCGATCCTTTTTTTTTTTTTTTTTTTTTTGGGGGGGTTTTTG
>NW_006160057.1:2207547-2209849 GCF_000334495.1 Tupaia belangeri chinensis
TCACAGAGAAAACCAACCATTATTAAATGCCTACTGTGCACGAGGTCCTGCTAATGAGCTTTTTTTTTTTTTTTTGGAGAGGTTTTTGCTATAAGATGCGTGTGCTCACTGGAGAGACAGAGAGACAGAAAGCGAGAAATCACCCCCAAGGGGGATGGCCACACTGCAATCCTTTCTCCTCCATTCTCCTCTCGGAATCTTGGGCACGCACCCACACACACCCGGTGTGAGTTTAAGCCAGCGGGTCCAGGACTCGAACCGTGGTCGACTACATGGGAGTCCAGCGACATAGCCATTATGCCAACTGCCAGTCCCCTCAATCTTTTCTTAAGAAAGAAAGCTCTCTTTTTAAACTTGAGCTAAACCAAACCAGTTTCTATTGCTTAAAACCAAAACTATCTTAGTAAATACACGTGGCACTAGTGTACATCAACATGTCATGTCCCAGAGGCAGAATAAAATACAGTCGCCTAGTTCCTCCCCACCTTTACACAGAAATAAGAAACACTGATCTAGGACAAGTAGGGGGTGGCAGGGAGTCCCCGCCTCATTGTCTTCATGCCTCTAAGGAAGGTAGTCGGTCACAGCACTCCAACCTCCACTCTATCCCAATAGCCTTTTTCTCCTGTGCTCTTTCTTCTTCCTGTTGGGCGTCGGCCGTGTGTCAGGTGGTTCAGGGTTGGGGCTTTGGCGATGGACCCTGAGTTGGAAACTAACATGGCTGCTCTGTAGTCGTGTGCCTCAGGATATTGTTAAACCTCTTCAAGTCTTAGCTTCCCCGTGTGTACAGAGGGCATGATCACAGTGCCTACCTCATGGGGCTGTTGTGAGAATTAAGTAAATTAATCCACAGAAGATGCTCATAGCTGCTTCATCCCAGCTTCTCCCACTGTCTTCTCTTGTATTTCCCACGTACAACAGCCTCGACACACTCCTTCATACCTAGAAGTCTGTTCTTTCTGCTTGGGCACCTCTTCTACCACACTCCCCACATCCACCCAGTGATGGATTATAAAAATGCCTGAGTTGTCCACTCTTCCCTACAACCATGCTCGATGCTATGTGATTTCACAGATCTTCTCATCAGGAAATAGAGTCTGTATTCCCCACCTCTTGAATCTGGGCTTGTCATGTGACATTCTTTGGCCAGTGGAGTTCAGTGAAAGGGGCATTATACTGGTTTTCAACCTGGGCTTCAAGAGACTTTACATGTTTCCACTCTCTCTCTCAGACCCCTCCAGCCAGGAGCCTGGGTAGCCCACAGAATGACTCGTAGGCCAGCCTCCACCATTACCCCAGCCCACATGTAGCCAACCTAACCAACATCTGACCATTGAGGCACAACGGTCTCCTTAGACCAGCTTAGACGAGAAGAACCACCCAGCTGAACACCACCCAAAGTGCCAGTTCATTGCACTGAAAACTAAAGAAGACCAAGATATAATGGCACCACTGCTAAGATGCTCTATTCACGGGCTAAAAATATGTGAAGGACTTGAGTTTGGTTTCTGGTCCAACCTAAAGACCAGGGTCATAGTAGTATATCCCTGTAGTCCCAACTGGGAGACTAAGGCAGAAGGGTCAGGACATAGGGAGAGAGCTTGCTCCAATGTACACTGAAAACTAAAGAAGACCAAGATATAATGGCACCACTGCTAAGATGCTCTATTCACGGGCTAAAAATATGTGAAGGACTTGAGTTTGGTTTCTGGTCCAACCTAAAGACCAGGGTCATAGTAGTATATCCCTGTAGTCCCAACTGGGAGACTAAGGCAGAAGGGTCAGGACATAGGGAGAGAGCTTGCTCCAATGTAGGAAAGAGCTTTAAAGAGAGGGAGACATTTTTAAAGAAACAAACCCCCCCCCAAAAAAAACCAAAAAGCTAAATAAACGATCATTGTTTCAAGCCACTAAATGCAAGGGTAGTTTGCTACACTGCAAAAGCTGACTGACACACTCCTTCTCTAAGCCTCAGTTTCCTCAGTGACATCATGGAAATGATGAAAACAGAAATAATAAAGCCTATCTCATAGATTCAGTGTGAAGATGAAATGGGATTTTTCTGGCCTTGTACCTCAGTGGTTAAAAGGAACTGCATAGAGCCAACTGCAGTTCAAGTCCTTGCCCTAGCAGCTCAAAAAACATCAGGCATCAGGCAGTGTGGTGGGTAAAGGTCCTGGACTCCCACATGGACCACCATGGTTCAAGTCCTGGACATAGAGGCGTGCTTTTTGTCTTTCTTTCTCTCTTTTTTTTTCTCCCTCTCTCTCACTCTGTCCTCCTCTGCTCAAATTGAAATAAA
>NW_006160057.1:2209980-2250898 GCF_000334495.1 Tupaia belangeri chinensis
CACACACACACACACACACGCACACACACACACGGCACGTGCGTGTGCATCTATGCCCCAAATCTCAAAAGGATGGATAAATGGAGGAGAAGGGATTGAGGTGTGATCCCACCCCACTGAGGAGTGCCTTCTCTCTTTCTCTCTGTGGTGACCACACATGTATGTCGTCATCTAAATAATAATATATATATATATTAAATGAGATACTGCTTGTCAAGGGCCTGTGTGAAATTAAGTGTTATGTAACTGTTACCTGCTACAAACCTTGTAATGATAGTAGTGGATTCTCACTTGGCCTCTCACCCGCACTCCTGGGAATGATGTATCTAAGGAACAGAGTTGTGAGGAATCGCGAAGATACGTCTGCTGTGCTCAGGTACAGACAGAACTTCAACAAGTGGTTATTATCGTTGTAGTTGTCATGAACAGTATTACAGTGGCTTGGCTCCTTCCTTCTCTGCCCCCGTCCTTGTGAGAAGTAATCTTCACTCCTAGCCTGCGGCCTCACGCTAGACTGTCACCAGCCTGCACAGCCCACATCGTGGAAAGAGGCATGGGGACCCTCTTCCCATCCCCACTCCACAGAAAGTTCACTTTCGGTCCCGGACTCCTTGAGAACCTTAGCCACTAGGGGGCAGCCTCGTCCTCCAGCCGCACCGAAGGCTGGGCCCGCCCTCTGGGTCCTTTTTCCCTCTGCAGATCCTGCTGCCACGTTCTCTGAAGGCCCAGCATTTGGAAAGCCCCTGGTGGCGCCATTGTATGCTGGGAACACCACACACACACACACACACACACACACACACACACACCGTGACCCTTCACCTGTTCAAGGCCCACCTTCTTTCCTGAGTGGGGAGGGACCCCTCCCCCGACCACCTTGAGCGGACACTGGTGGCAACACTTCCCCAGCTCCGGGCAACCTCTCAACCTACGTGAGTGGTTTCATAATTCATTGCCTGCCCATCAGCAGACAGATTTAGCCTGCTGCCTGCTGAGTCTGGAAATACTGAATATTAAAATATCGCAGACGCTCGCCCTTCTGACGCCCTCGCCTCTCTTGGATTCACATGCAGTTGGGTGCACAAACAATTCGAGGGACGCACATCAATTTGTCAATTAAGTAGGTTTGGGGCACCGGTATGTGTAACTTTTATCAAACGAAACAGGAAAAGGCGTGTTCAGGGCCGTGTGCTGGGAGTGTGACCTTGTTGAAGGCCTAGTCTTCTGATGAAGCCCATGTATATTTTTCTGCCCCCTATTGCTGCTTAAACTCACAGGGTTCTTTTCTAGCACTAATTGCAATAAAGGAAAGTAAGAATCCTATTTGAAAGACTGAGCAAAGTAGAGAAAATAACCTGCAGAAATATTCCCTGCCACAGCAGCAAAGAGGTTGCCAGGACTGAAAATCTGTCATTAGCGAGGGTAATTAGGGGTGAGGAGGTGGAGTGGTTGTTAAGGTGCTGGACTCCCACATGTCTGACTGAGGCTAGAAGCTAGGGCCTGGCAGCTTGCTTTCTCACTTCCCCTCTGTCTCTTTCTGGTGAGTGCACATGCCCTATAGCAAAATTTTAAAATATTAATAAATAAAATTAAGTAATTAATTATTTTTAAAATATATTTAAAATAAATGAGAATGCGGAAGCAAACAGGTATTTTTGTATTTGATAAAGGAGAGAATGTGTCACATCCCTTCTCCAAAATCTAGACAAGTCCCCTCATGCACATCAAAGACTGCCATGCATTTCCTGCCTCTGATGTTGAATTTGTAAAACCTTTCATCCTTCTCTGGGCCAACCTATAGGCTAGCAGTTAAAAGGAACCAGTTCCCACATGGCTGACCACGGTTCTAATCCCTATCCTGGGGGCTGGAAAAACATGCCAGGCACATGTGCATGCATGCCCCAAATCCCACCAGGATGGAGAAGTAGAGGAGAAGGAATTGCAGAGTGGCCATGCCCCGCTGGGGATACTTTCTCCCTCTCTTTTCTGTCTCTCTCTGCCAAGCACACATATACCCTCTGACAATTAAATAAAAAACAAAACTTTATCTCCTCTAGGAACTTGTAGATCCACCTTTGTTAATATCCAGTAATAACCAACTGTAAAAGTGGGTTTAGGATGGGGGGGGTGGTATGCCCCCATATTAAAAAAAAAAGGATTTTTCCTTATTTCTGGTCAAACGTCATGTTTTCTTTTTAAGAGGATTTTTTTTCCATAAGGTAGGTGCACTTGCCAGAAAGAGAGACAGAGACAGTGAGAGAGGAAGTGAGAAATCACCCCCCAGGGGGGATGACCACACCTCAATCCCTTCTTCTCCATTCTCCTCCTGGGATCTTGGGCATGCACGCACACGTGCCCAGAATGATTTTCAAGCCACCAGGTCCAAAACTGCACTCAGCCATGTGAGAGTTCAGTGACATAACCACGACACCCTCTACTGGCCCCCAGAATTCGTGTTTTCACCCAGGAGGAACTTGGTGAGCCCCAAAAGCAGGCCACAGCACTGAGCAGAATTCAGAAGAGCTGTGTCAAGCAGTGAAGGAAAACAAGTCCACTACGGGGGAAATAAAGGGCAGCCACAACGTAACTCAGCAAAAGAACCGTGGCAGGCAACAGGGACCACATCTCCGCAGAGGGAACCTTATGTCCAGGAAGCAGGCAGTGACGGCCAGAGGGTGCAGTGCAAGCAACAGCTGGGCCATCCAGCCCGGGATTCGCGCCCTGGCTCTGCCATTTGCTGTGAGACCTGGGACAGTGTACTTATTCCCTCTTGAGCCTCCATGTTTGCATCCATGAAATGGGGATCATCCTAGAGAATTCACATCAGCCTCCTTTTAGAATGCTCCCCACACTGCTTAATCATTAGGGGCTTTACCTAGGACCCAAGACTCTTCACTTGGAAATGATCTAATCATGACTGATAGATAAATTACTAGTTGGGTTAAGAAAGAGTTAACTAAGCACGTTGACTAATTATAAACTGAGGTGGACTTGTTCCTGCATCTCCCCTTGCTGCAAGGGGTCCTAATATTCTCTTTTCAGAGGCATCCCCCCCAGGACACTAGGACTCTCATCTGTATGAGTTTCTGACTGCTGTTCTGCCATAGCACCATACACTTAGGCACTTAAGGCAACACAGATTCATTGCCTACAGTTCTGGAGCTCGGAACTCCAAGATGGATGTGATGTTGGGCTAAAGTCCAGGTGTCAGCATTCCTTCTAGATGCCCAGACAGTGAGTGGCAGCTTGCCCCTCGAGACTCAAGCAAGGTCTCTAAGCCCCAGTGCATCTGCCACATGCAAAGACAGGAGAGCCACAGCCCTTTAAGAAGCAGTGCATCTGCCACATGCAAAGACAGGAGAACCACAGCCCCTTCAGACGAGTCCACATGGTAATTACCTTTCCAGAGGTGTTCAGACAAGGGACTGCAGCACAGCCTTTCCCCTTGGGGGGTGATTTCTCACTTTCTTTCTCACACACACCCTAACGAAAGAAAGAAAGAGAGAAAGAAAGAAAGAAAGAAAGAAAGAAAGAAAGAAAGAAAGAAAGAAAGAAAGAAAGAAAGGAAGGAAGGAAGGAAGGAAGGAAGGAAGGAAGGAAGGAAGGAAGGAAGGAAGAAAGAAAGAAAGAAAGAAAGAAAGAAAGAAAGAAAGAAAGAAAGAAAGAAAGAATCTACGTCACATCGTGCATCATGTCTTTGTTACAGTAACACGCCCTTTAACATTTGTATCAGTGAGACGAGCCATGAAGAGAGCAGCATTGCAATGGTTAGTCCAACAAATCTTGACAGCATCTGCTGTTGCCGGGAACCTTCTAGGAATTTGGGATAATCCATGAAGGAAATGAACATTGATCCTGCCCTTGAGGAGCGAACGTGGGCTAACAGAACCAGGAATAGACTTGACAAGTTAATGACACGGGGGACATGCTACAGCGAGAGGGAGAAGGAAGTGAGAACTGGGAAGAGCAGTCTGCAATATTAATTGGGTGATCCTAGCAGGTCTCATTGAGAAGGAGAGATTTCAAGCACAGATTTGAAGGAAGTAGGCAGGAGAAATAGCTAAGGCCAAGGGCAGGAAAGAGTAGAACTGAGTGGGCCAGGAGACTCAGGCCTCAGTTTCCCATGTCCTCGCGATTTCCTGTCTCTAGGTCCTGTCCGGCTCAAACACACACCCCTGCACGGCCACCATCTCCCAGAACTATCAGTGCCATCCACGCCCCTGCACCCCCACTTTCAGCCCACCTCACTCCCACAGAGGCTTCCGGCTATCTCCCTACTTGTCTGTATTCTAGAAAAGCCAGCACCTGGAGCCGTGGGGGAGGGGCAGATAGAAACAGCCATGGCGTATTTATAGATCAGGACTGTCTGTGGGCTGCTTTGCAAACCTGGCTCATCTGTAGGGAAGAACAACCCTTGCTGTGGCTGGAAAGCTACTCCCAGGGGAGCCACTCACTCACTTGCCAGCTCGCTGGGCTCCACTTCCCCTGAGGTAGTTGGGAAAACAGCAGGATGGGTGCATCACATCACAGACGCTTCCTAATTGGAGCCTCTACCACCGCTCGTTCTCATCCCCTCTCACCTGACGTGCAGGTCTGAGCATGTTATTTTGGTGCTTAAAGTGTCCCCTCCAATGCCTGTAAGCCCCAAATCCTTAGTGAATGAAGTTCGTCATGGCCTGGCACCAGCCAAACACTTCAGCTTCCTTTGTTGAACCCTCCCCCACACATCCCACTTCCCCCTAAGTCCCTCTGCAAGACCCACTGAGCCCCAACCAGCTCTTGCTCCTCCATCAGTCAGGGCTGTCCATCTTCCCTCATCCACCTGGCAACCCTCACACAAGCACACGCACACACACACACAAACACACATGCACACATACACACGCGCGCGCACCGTCTTGAAGCATCAGTTCAAACATGCCCCCCTCTCAGGGCAAATCCCGAGCGTCAGATCTCAGATCCTTTCTCCGACCCTTCCGATCACATGCCTAGGGCGAGTTCCTACCCTCATTACCAAAGGAGGTAAAAATCGAGCTTCCGCTTCACAGAGCGAGGAGGGCAGTGAGACTTGATGCACATGAAGAGCGTTTCAACCTGGTTCTCAGTAAGTGATGGCACTGCTAATCTTTTTAATATTATTCTCTTTATTGCTCTAATAGCAACTGCTGCCGCTGCTCACCCACTGCATGGACCCTCCCTCCTATGTGTTGCCAAATGTCTTCGTTTGCATTCCCTCAACTTAGTGCTGATTCCCTCGGAATCAGCCTGTGTGATAAGGATGCAAATAGTTTATGTGGGAAGTGATCCGTGCAAGGCTCATGAAGGGTAGGGAGCGAGACAGGGAGCAGAGAGAAGTCAGGGGAGGGTGTGTTCCTGAGAGACTCGTCTTCACGGAGATGGACTACTTAGGAATGTGCCCACTTACCAAAGAGACAGTGAAATGCTGAAGACCCGATAGGCCCAGTCCTGGTGTATTTCAGAGAAATGGACACTGCTAAAGGGACTCACTCTACACTTTGATGTCAAATATCTCAAATAGTCGTCAGAAAGTCTCAGAAGTTTGTAGACTCTTTGGCTTACCAATTCCACCCCAAAGAATTTATCCTGGATGGATAATCATGAGTGGACACACAACTACAGCTAAAAATGAAGTTAAGGCAGCTAGAACTTACATGGCTAGCTGCGAGGTGTAAGTACCGGATCCGGCAGCTTGAAAAACACGGCAGACATGTATGCATGCCTGCCCAAAAATCCCAAGAGAAGAATGGAAGCGAGGAAGTTGTAGCATGGCCATCCCCTCTGCAAGATGATTCCTCACTTTCCCTCTGTCTCTCTGTTTCTGTCTGTATCTGGTGAGTGCACTGTGGAAATTTTTTTTTTCATTAAAATCACTAAAAGAATTTTTATCTCCAGGATTGTTTATAATAGACAAAAGAGGATACGATCTATGTGTCCAAGGCCAGAGGAGTAGAAAATTAAACCCTAGTTCATCCCCATCATGGAATACCCAGCTGGCAGCCAAAGAAAATGATTTTGCACCTGAATATTGAATAGGCCAGCTTCCTGGCTTGGTGGTTAAGGAAGACAGATCCCACATAGCCAAACACCTGGTTTGAATACTAGTCCCAGCAGACTGAAAAACACACAGGGCCCATGTACGTAGATACCCTAATTCTGACAGGATGGACAAATGGAGAAGGGACTGGGACTTGAACTCACCCCATCAGGCTAGCTTTCTCCCACTCACTTTCTCTCTCTCTTTCTGTCTCTCTCTGGCTAGCTCATAAGCCCTCCAGGAAATTTTTTAAAAATATTTAACGTCACAGAAAACTGACCATGATACATTGTAGTCATTTTTAAAAGCAGATATATACATACATAAACCAATATATATATGACCTTGTAAGGATTTTCATAGAGAATTTAATGTAATACACACACGTACACACACGGAGACCTGGGAAGATAATGACTACAAATGATGGCAGTGGCAATAATTGAGTAGTTAAATTGCATTTTAATTTTATCTCTTGTTTTTTTCCTTATTTGTAGTTTCAAAATGTCCTACCATGTTCTTATGTTATAGGATGCTGTGGGCTGCCAACTCAGCTTGGGGACAAGAAGGCTGGGCATCTCTCAGTTTGCTGTCTGTCCAAATAGGTTTTTCCTTTTCTCAAATAGGAAGGCCCAAGATGAAGCAGCTCCAGGAGACCAGCTGGCCTCCAGGCCCAAAGCAGCCCACATGGGACGCATGCCTCTCTGAAAACACACGGTGTTTCCAATGAGAGAATGCAGTCCACAACCAGAAAAGGAAATTAAATGTTTTCTCAGTAATGTTCCTGTCTCCGGATCCTCATCAGCAAGATAGAGCTACCTGCTGGCTTGTGTTACTTGAAGACTGATTAAAATGAGAGAATTCTCTGAAGTTACCAGTAGATTTTTAAAGGGAAAAAAAAAAAAATGAGGTCAACCAGTGGTGTGGTAGTTAAGGTGGCTGGATCCCACATGGCTGACTCTGTGGTTTGAGTCCCAGACCTGGCAGCTTGAAAAACATGCAGGGTGTATGTGCATGTGTGCCCAAGATCCCAAAAGGAGGGAGAAATGGAGGAAAAGGGATTGTAGCATGACTATCCTCCATGGGGGTACTTTCCCACTTCCCCTCTTCCTGTCTCTCTCCAGTGCCCTCTGACAAATTAAAAAAAAAAAAAAAAAGCAATATTTATGCTGAGCTTTCTAATCCCTGATCTTTCCGTCTTTCTCAACATCTGACTTCAGCCCTCTGACTCTCCTCAGAGGGGCACATACTGGGTAAGGAAAGGGGGAGACTGCATGGAGATCTTCACATTCACCTGGAAACTCCTTTCTGATTTTGAGGGAGGAGGCATCCCTCTGCACATTTCTAGTTTTCCTCTCGCACAAGAGGATCAGAGGAACTTCCATTCCTTTCATCAAGTCTAGTGCTCCTGTCTGCTCCCTCCCTTCCCCCCAGAGAGGAAGACGAACTCAAGATAAGCCTCCAGCGACTGACCAGAGCCTGGAGTGGCCATGGACCATGTCAGGCTGATAGGCGGTGCTCCTGTGCCCCTTCACCTACTGCATTGGTGCACTCAGCCCACTTCCCAAGCCCTGTGCCACAGCACGGTTCCTCCTCTGTGCCTGGCTCTCTGCCCACCACTGCGTTTGTCCTGAAAGGTGCCCATCCTTGCCTATGCAGCTGGCTGGCAAGGTGGACTTAGGTATGGCCCTGCAGGCCCAGTCACTCTAGATCTGAGGCAAGGAGGAAGCCCCCCTTTCCTCTTTTGGCCTGGTGCCCAGTCTTCTGTCCAGCTTTTGTCAAAGAAGACCTTCACATGAGAGATTACAGTACTTGCAAGTCAGCCTGCAAGCTCATGCTTCGTTCCCCATTTGACTGCTGTTGCTTGTATATGACTTGGCCAAGAACCTATAGCGTAGCAGCGATGAGGGGGAGGGTTTACTCTTGACTCGAGGAGCCTTTAATGGAAACACCTGCTAAGTGCCAGGCATCGTGCTGAGGGCTAAACACGTAAGGAAGATCCCAGCCTTGCCCTTGAAAAGCTCAAAGTCTGCAGGGGAGACAGATACCAGATACATAAGCAAATAAGTATCTTAATAGGTATGATACAGTGTGTTAAATACTGTACTACGAGAGTGTTTAAGCTGCAGGGGAAGCATAGAGGAGGGGGAAACACATTCAATGTGACAGAAAGGACTGGGAAAGATTCTGGGAAGGTTTCCCAGAGGAAGTGACATGAAGCTGCATCTTGAAAATAGGAGCAAAGCAAGACAGGAAGATTCTAGTCAGTATACGCAATAGTATTATATATGCGAAGGAAAAGTGGCATCGTTCTGTGTGCTACTTTCCAGAAATGGTAAGGCATAGACCGTTAGGGTCATACTGATTTTTCTCATTCATCTGTATGAGCACTTATGAATGTAGGCCATCATTCTTTTGTCTGTTGGTGTTCAAAATTAAAGACCATCTCTAGCAGTGGATGGAGTAGGTCACAGGGAAGAAAGGCTGAAGATAAAGCATCCGTGAGGAGGCTGTTTGCTTAGTAGAAAGCAATGCAGGCCCAAAGCAGGTAGTAGTAGCAAGAGTGCATCCCAAGGGAGCCTTCTAAAGTAGGAGGTAAAAGTGGAAGTCAAACCGGAAGGTTGATATACTGCATTCTACTGCAGTGTTCTTTGTCTTATCTCCCAGACAGTATAGCCTGGAGGGGCCTCGGGTAATGAAAGGATTGGCTGTCTATGGAGCTTTTAAGAGAAGAGATATGTACATTTTGAAAAGAAATATATGTTTTACAGTTTCTACTAATGCCCTGCTTTCCTGATGGAATTCCATGTACACGGATTTCAGCTGAGAAAGCTGGTGGTAACCAGAAAATTAATCCATTTTTTAAAATATGCTGCACCATTAACAAAGACTTCACAGATGATAGGTCTTAATCTGGTCTTAAAGAATGAGTAGGACTTGGGTGGGTGGAAAAAAGATGAGCACAGGGACCAGCAGTTGGCGTAATGGCTATGTCGCTGGACTCCCATGTAGCTGACAGCAGTTCGAGTGCCAGACCCGGTGGCTTAAACTCACGCCAGGTACGTGTGCATGCATGCTCAAGATCCCGAGAGGAGAATGGAGGAGAAGGGATTGCAGTGTGGTCATCCCCCCTTGGGGGTGATTTCTCACTTTCTGCCTCTCCGACTTTCTCTGTCTTTCTAGTGAGCACATACGCCCTGATTTTTCTCATTCATCTGTATGAGCACTTATGAATGTAGGCCATCATTCTTTTGTCTGTTGGTGTTCAAAATTAAAGACCATCTCTAGCAGTGGATGGAGTAGGTCACAGGGAAGAAAGGCTGAAGATAAAGCATCCGTGAGGAGGCTGTTTGCTTAGTAGAAAGCAATGCAGGCCCAAAGCAGGTAGTAGTAGCAAGAGTGCATCCCAAGGGAGCCTTCTAAAGTAGGAGGTAAAAGTGGAAGTCAAACCGGAAGGTTGATATACTGCATTCTACTGCAGTGTTCTTTGTCTTATCTCCCAGACAGTATAGCCTGGAGGGGCCTCGGGTAATGAAAGGATTGGCTGTCTATGGAGCTTTTAAGAGAAGAGATATGTACATTTTGAAAAGAAATATATGTTTTACAGTTTCTACTAATGCCCTGCTTTCCTGATGGAATTCCATGTACACGGATTTCAGCTGAGAAAGCTGGTGGTAACCAGAAAATTAATCCATTTTTTAAAATATGCTGCACCATTAACAAAGACTTCACAGATGATAGGTCTTAATCTGGTCTTAAAGAATGAGTAGGACTTGGGTGGGTGGAAAAAAGATGAGCACAGGGACCAGCAGTTGGCGTAATGGCTATGTCGCTGGACTCCCATGTAGCTGACAGCAGTTCGAGTGCCAGACCCGGTGGCTTAAACTCACGCCAGGTACGTGTGCATGCATGCTCAAGATCCCGAGAGGAGAATGGAGGAGAAGGGATTGCAGTGTGGTCATCCCCCCTTGGGGGTGATTTCTCACTTTCTGCCTCTCCGACTTTCTCTGTCTTTCTAGTGAGCACATACGCCCTATAGTAAAAACTTCTCCAAATAAATAAATAACAGGATGAGCACAGAGAGGATTCCTTTGTTCTTCTACGAACACTAATGGTTTAGCACCCTTTGCCAGGTAAGTCTTCTTTGGCTTCAGGGAACAAAAATCAGCTCAGTGTAGCTCAGTGGAAAGGGGAGAGTGGGACACATAAGGGGGGACAGGGTCTCACATACCATCACCCTAGTTCCAACCACTTGCAAAGATTAACAGGCTCTCTCCCTTTGAAATCCACTTCTCAGAAACAGACTTCATTGGCCCAACCTGACTCATGTTCAACCCCAGCCAATCAACTCTCACTGAGAATCTGGATCTCACGCGATAAGCTTAGTTGTTTTGGGCAACTGCCAAAAAAGCAAACCCAGGCCAGCCTGTGGCATAGTGATTAAGGTAGCTGGATCCCACATGGCTGACTGTGCAGTTCAAATCCCAAACTCAGAGGCTCCAGGCACATGTATGTATGTGCCCAAAATTCCCAAGAGGAGAATGGAGAAGAAGGAATTACAGCATGGCCATCCTCATGAGGAGTGCTTTCTCACTTTCCCTCTTGCTCAGTCTCTCTCCAGCAAGAATACTTGCCTTATAGCAAAATAAAATGAAATAATTATTTTTTAAAAAATCAGACCACTTTAAGCTGAACTACACTCCCCATATTCGGTCCTCTCATGGGGAGAAGAAATGTATCCACAAGGTTCCTTCTGCCATCAAGCTAAAGATCTGGCTAAAATCGATGACCAATTAGAAGACTTAATTCAGTGTAGAAAGTAGGGTTGCTAGATCAGCAAATGAAAATACAGGATGCCCAATTAGATCTAAATATTTGGGTTTTTTTGGGTTTTTTGTTTGTTTGTTTGGGTTTTTTTAGCTATAGGGCACGTGTGCTCCCCAGACAGACAGAGAGAGACAGAGAGACAGAAAGCAAGAAATCACCCCCCAGGCGGGATGGCCACACCGCAATCCCTTCTCCTCCATTCTCCTCTCGGGATCTCGGGCACGCACAGACACGTGCCCAGCATGAGTTCAAGCCACCGGGTCCGGGACGCAAACTGCGGTCGGCTACAGGGGAGTCCAGCGACATAGCCATTACGCTAACTGCTGGCCCCAATTAGATCTAAATATTAACAAAAAATGTAGTAAAAATAGGTTCTATGCACTATTTGGGACATACTTATACTACAAAATTCTTCAGTGTTTAAATTCAGATTTAACTGAGTCTTCTTTGTTTTATCTGACAACCCTAGTAGAAAGGTGATATTTTTGCAGGATGTTGAATTCTTGACATTTCCAAAATAATGATCACATCTCTGGGAATGTAAATGCCCAAGACAGATGTAGGGGTTTTCAATATGCCAAATTGAGGATACCATGAGTGAAGCTGGCATCCTGAGACCAAGAGGTAGATCTGCATAATTATCAGTGAATTAAATTGCTTTGTTACAGAGAGTCAGCTTATTAAATATGCATTTCAATGCTGGAGTGGATGGCTGAAGCATTTGAGGATCAACAGATGGGAAATCCCTCGCTGCAGCTGCGACCTTTACCTGTCACGCTGGCTCATAGAATCACATGCTAGAAGACATCATTATACCTCCAAATGCTCTTCTCTGGAGGCTTTGGGCAGGGCATGTGGGGCTTCCCTGGAGCTGGGCTGCAAAGGTGGAGGGCCACGATAGCTCCCTAGATGGGTCCCTAACCTCTGCTTAGATGACTTAGCTCTGGTCTCTGTGAGAGTGACACTGTTTTCTGTCTTAAGCAAACATGGGCCCTGTTATCTCTTAATTTTACAATCTGCAGCCCTTCATGAAACCTCTCTGAGCCAGTTTTCACATCTATTAGTCGGGGATATTACCCATGTTAACAAGATCATTGAAAAGAGTCAACGACCTTCTGCCATGGAAGTGCAAGATTTTGTGGAGCTCAGTCCCTCTGAGTTGTCCAGTCTCTGTCCTCCCTATTGTCTGTGTCCCCAAGTTCAGTCATTTTAATCGCTAATATTAAAATTAGCATGGCTTGCTAACCACTAACCTCAGAGATCTGCTGTTCCACTGTCTCCACCTCTGAGCCACCAACTCCTTGCCATCATCATGAAACAGGTCCAAGTTGTCCAGCCCCTGGACTTGCCTTATATACCCTCATCCTTTTATGCTTTCCCAGTAGACACCCAACCTAGAGGTTTCATGACTAAAACAGAAGCTGGGGCTTGGTTTTCACATTGCACACATGACAAGGAAGGGGAATGGAGTAGGTGGCATCTGGCCCTTGGAGTCTTAGCTAATCCCTAAGGACAAGGTGCTTCAAGAGGAACTGAAAAGATTGCCTTCATGAGGAATTTTCTGAGGCCACATAGCTAACATAGCCCTGGGACCTTAGTGACGAAGTGTGACTAAGTGTGTGGTGGACACCACCACACCAGGACCCAGTTCTCAGTCCTGTTGCACTGCAGTAGAGCCATGAGGCCTGTTCTAACAAGGAGAGAGATACTACATGGCCTTCCCCTGTCCGTGTTGTCAATTGCTGATATAAGCCCGTCCAGGACCCTCTTTACCTGGCTTGTCTCCAGACTGTCCCTGGTTTGTCTCCAGAGGCCATGTGCTCCAGATGGTGCAGCTCCAGGCCAGGGGAGGCCCCATGAGCCTGGAATGCCTAATCTCCACTCAGTCACTCTGGAGCCACAGAAGGCATTGCAACCCACACAGAGATGTGGGGTTATGGGAGTCACTGGAACAAAGTTTTCAAAACCCATGACTCATGTGTGTCATATACATTATCTTCTCAGATTTTCTCCTTTATATCATTTTGCATTTTTTATATGTGCAGGTCAACGCCCCTAATAGATCCCTTGATAAATGCTCTAATCATAAACCTCCCACTCGAAAGTTCGCTCCCTTTTCTCTCTAACAAACAGCACAGCCAGCCTTCACGTTGTTCACCATAGTCTGGGATTCCTGATCTGGTGTTTTGGGTTTCACTTTTGTTTTTGCTTTTGTTTTAATTTGCCAAAGGGCACATGCATTTGCCAGAGAAGGACTGAGATAGAGAAAGAGAGAAAAAGGGAGAAAGCACTCCCCAGTGGGGCATGGTCATGCCACAGTTTTCTTCTTTTCTATCTCTATCCGTTTGGGATTTTGGACACTCATGCAAACGTGTCCAGCATGTTTGTCAAGCTGCCATGTCCAGGATTCTAAACTCACAGTCAGTCGTGTGGTGGCCCCCTTAACCATCAGGCCACTGGGCCAGCCCCTGATCTGTTTTATGTTCATAAGTTCAATGGCCACTTGTCTACAGGCTGTGTTCTCTCTGAAGACAAGGGCCAGGTCTGTGTTATTCACTGCCTCTTACCCAGCGCCTGGCACCAACAACCTGCCTTTATTGTCAGATTTTAAAAAGACATTGAGAGCAAGGTGGTGATGCAGCAGTAAAATGTGATGCTCAGCAAGGCAATTGCACATGGAAAGGTTCTCTGTTCAGATCCAGAGACCTTCCTGAGTATGCTGACACATGCATGCCCACAGTACGAGGCAGACTGAAAGCTGGGGTGGATTGTGGAATCAGGACCCTCTTGAGGATGCACGTTCTTTCTCTTTCTTGGAAGAATTAAATAAGTTAACTCATTTTTTTCAAGGACATTAATAATTTTGCTCTAGAGAAACAGTCTGTTTGTTACAAGGAATTGGCGCATATGACTATGGATGCTGGGAAGTTCCAAGATCTGCAGGTGGCAAACTGAAGACCTAGGAGAATTGATGTAAATTCCAGTCCAAGTGCCAGAGATCAAAGTCACAGCTCAAGCAGTCAGGGAGGAGGATCTCTGTCTTACTCCTGTGAAGGCCAGCCTTTTTGTTTAAATTTGGCCTTCCACTGCGGACCTTCAACTGCTTGGATGAGGGCCTCCTGCATTAGAGAGGACAGTCTACTTTACTCAACCTACTCACCTACATTTAAAACTCATCCAAAAGCACCCTTACAGACACACCAAGAATAAGGTTTGACCAAATATCTGGGCACCCTGTGACCCATTCAGTTGATACACATGTTAGATCTTTTATTATAGATTATCTTATGATAGGCAGAATAATAGACCCTTAAATACACACATCCTACTTGTTTTAGACAGATGATTTATTTTATTTATTATTCTTTTGTATTGATCTGGTTTTTAGTATTTGGTTTGGTTTGGTTTTTTGTTTGTTTGTTTGTTTGTTTGTTTGTTTTGCTATTGGGAAATGCTCAACAGAGAGAGAAAGAAAAGGAGTGAGAAAGCAAGCCTCCAGGTCCAAGACTTGAACCATGGCAGGCCATGTGGGAGTCCAATGCCCCAACCACCACACCAACTGCCAACCCTCATCCGACTTTCTATATGTTACCTTAGATGACAAAAGGAACTTTGCAGATTTGATTAAGAATACTGACTGAGATGGGTAGATTATCCTGATTAGCTAGATGAGTGTAGTCAAATCACACAAATTCTTAAAAGTCAGAGAACCTTTCCCAGCTATTGTCAGGGAAACTGTGACCATGAAAGGGTAACCAATGAGAGGCAACGTGACCATCTGTGAAGATGGAGGAAGAGTCCATACACCGAAGAATGTGGGCTACCTCTGGAAGTTGGATAAAGAACAGCAACAACTAAAGATTCTCCCCCTAGAGTTTCCAGGAAGGTATGCAGCCCTCAATTTAGCCTACAAAGACCGAAAGCAGAACTGTAAGATTTGTGTCATTTTAAGCCGCTAAGTTTGTGGACCTCTATTTCTTCCCCACATCAGTCACATCCCCACTTGAAACAGGCTCCTTTGTCCAGGTACACCCGACTGCACCTCCCAGAATGCACCATGCTATGTCACCATGTCACCCCGCCTCCTCTCCCTGGAGCCTGTTTCACGCCCTCTTCCACCTCAGAAAGTATTAGTTAGAGCCAAGACCTCAGCTCCAGCACTGTCTCCCCTAGGACGGTGTCTCAGATGGTTTTCTGCTCCCATGACATAATACCACAGACTGGGTAATTCATAATAAACAGACTGATTTGGGAAGCCCAAGAGTACGGCATTGCCATCTGGCAAGGGCCTTTGTGCTGTGTCATCCCATGACAGAAGGAGGAAGGGCAAGCACATATGCAAGACGGAGAGAGAGACAGGGTGCCCAACTTACTCTGTGATCAGAAGTGCACTTCCAAGATGGGGATATTAGTCCATTCATGAAAGCAGAGGCCTCATGACCTAATCACCTCCACCTCTGTTGTCACGGTTACAATGGCAATTAAACCTCAACAGGGGGTTCAGAGGGGATAAACATTCAAACCGTAGCAGATGTCTTCCCTAATTCTTCTTTCAGGATATCATCATCCTTTTCTCCTTTCTGTCCCCACTGCCTCATCAAGGCACCATCCTATTACCTACCATATTACACCTGGCACATTTATTTCTCTGTGTATAAGTCTTGCAAATATGTAGAAGAAATCAAGTAACATACATGAAGTAGCATGTACCTAGTTAAGGGTCTATAATTGGCCAATGTGTCCTAAAGACCAGAACCACAGCTCCTTACCAGGCAGTTCCCGCCCAAGGGTAAGGTAATACTCATGTCCGTAGACTTTTCAGAGATCACCCAACTAGAATAAATAGTGGTATCTGAGAAGATAATAACAGAAGCTTTAGATCAGGTGAAATGAAGCTCGTTACATCTATCAGAAAGCTGAAAACTTGGATAAGCCCCTATATTTAACACATATATTAGTGTTGCTTGCTTTAAATGTTAGGCCTCTTCAACATAGAACATGAGGCTTAGAGTAAAAAAAAAAACTGAACTGTAAGTGAACGCATTTATTTATTTATTTATTTATTTATTTATTTATGCATTACAGCTTGTAAAATGAATGTTCCCAGCATGAACATACTGTTTATTAGTCCAGTGAAGGGTAATATCACACACGTTATCATCAGGAGATAATTTTTCATTTTTGCATCCCTTGAATGTTTTTGTTTCTTTTTTCCCTCAATTCCCTTTGTAAATGCGTTACTTGGTGCAAGGTTGTCTTTCCAAACCATTTTTCTGATGTTTAAAATGAGGATTATAATACTTCATCCACTTCTTCAATAGGACTTTTTAACTATTAAATAAAATAGCACATGGTAAGGCATGTTTTCTTTAAGCCCTAGAAAAACATAAGGAAGACTTTTTTCTTTCTTTCTTTATTTCTTTTTTAGAGAGTTTTGTTTTGTTTTGTTTTGTTTTTTGTTTGTTTTTTTTTTTTTTTTTTTTTTTTTTTTTTTTTTTTTTTGCTATAGGGTGTGTGTGCTCACCAGAGAGACAGAAAGCAAGGAATTACCCTCTGGGGGGATGGCCACACAGCAATCCCTTCTCCTCCATTCTCCTCTCGGGATTTTAGGCAGGCACACACACTCACCTGGTGGAAGTTTTAAGCTGGCAGATCCGAGATTCAAACCACAGTCAACTACATAGAAGTCCAGAAACATAACCATTACACTATCTACTGGTGCCAAAGAAGACTTTTAATATTCTTCCTAACTACTTGTATGTTTCTTTTTCCTTAATTAATAATCAACACTTTCACATGTGTATGAAATAGATGGAGATGTCCATTCAAGAATAATTAAGATGAAAGTTTTTTTGTTTGTTTTGTTTTGTTTTGTTTTTGGGGGGTTTTGAGAGGTTTTTGCTATAGGGCACGTGCGCTCGCCAGACAGAGAGACAGAGAGACAGAAAGCGAGAAATCACCCCCCAAAGGGGATGGCCACGCCGCAATCCCTTCTCCTCCATTCTCCTCTCGGGATCTTGGGCACGAATGCACACGTGCCCGGCGTGAGTTTAAGCCACCGGGTCCGGGACGCGAACCGTGGTTGATTATGTGGGAGTCCAACGACATAGCCATTACACCAACTGCTGGTTCCGAAAGTTTTATTTTAGAAAAACTGTAGGATGTTGGAGGGATAATAGGGCTTTCTTTCTTTTTCTTTAGGAAATAAGATTTTATTTTGCTAAGGTTCTTTCACACAGACTGTAATAGAAAACAGCTTTGGTCTAGCCCCAGTGATGCAGCAGTAGTGCAATGCTCTGCAATGCTGGAAGCCGTATACGAGATGGGGCTTCGGTTCCCAGGCCCACCTGCACATGCACAGTACATGCATGTGTGCCCTTGATCATAGATGACAAGGAAGCCTCGGGGGTGTAGGAGGGGTCATAGAGTGAGACTCTGTTGAATGTGCTTCTTTCCCTCTCCCTCTCCTTCCTGAAATAAATAAATATACTTTTTATAAAGATCGTGTACTAAACAATGCAATTATGTTCAAATTATAAATAACAGCCAAGGGGAAATAACGGTGATAAGGAGTAAGCAAGAGACAACGTGTGATTGAAATTAGAATTTGCAAAAGCTAAGGATCTAAAGTGGAGAAATGCATATACGTTACATTGATGGATGCATCTGGTTGTCTATCACTTCCTTAGCTGCCATCTCTCCCTGTATAAACCAATCTCTCCTCAATAAACAAGGGTTATGTGTTCATGCAAGTGCAATGTATGTGTGTAAGCACGTGAGTGTTTGTTTCTTCCTTCTAGTCTGTAGTCGGCTGGTCGGTTTGTCTGGGGTGGAAGTGTTTATTATCATTTAGGACAAGGTAATCCATGCATTTGATTTTAAACTCTGAGAGGCCTGGCTGTACACAAGGTTGCTTCACAGTTCTCTCTGGGGTCAGGCCAGAGACATGGACTGATTCCAGATGACAATTAGAGAAGTAGAAGAGCTAGAAAGGAAGATACCCACTTTCTTGGAAATATTCTCAAACTGAAATGAATCTTAAAGATCACCGCATCCATCCTGTGCATCTGCGCATTTCACAGATAAGGAAATCGTGGATGACCAGAGAGGGAAAGTAATTTGCACAGAATCACACAGCTATTATTTTTACTAGTCTTTCTTAAGTACCTACTACATGCAAGGTATTATTATATTGAGGTGGTGCCAAGAATAAAGCATGATTTCCACATTCAAAAGATTGGTAATCTAATTGAGCAGCATGTAAATATCCTATCACATAAAACAGAGTAAAATTAGAGTTTAAAAAAAAAATAAAAGCTTAACCACCAGCCTGTGGGATGGTGGTTAGGGAGGCTGGACCCCGCATGGTCAACTGCACCTTTGGAGTCCTGAATCCAGCGGCTTGGGAAGCTTACTTGTCATGTGTATGCATTCCCAAAATCCTGAAAGGAGGCAGAAATGGAAGAGAAGGGATTGAGGTGTCATCATTCCCCTTCGGAGTGCCTTCTCACTTCTGTCCTTTCTTTTTGTCTCTCCTGTGAGTATACATGCCCTCTGGCAAAAAAATAAAAATAAAAGAATGATAGAAGAATTCCCCTTCGGAGTGCCTTCTCACTTCTGTCCTTTCTTTTTGCCTCTCCTGTGAGTATACATGCCCTCTGGCAAAAAATAAAAATAAAAGAATAATAGAAGAAGTGAAAAGTATTTCTGGTTGGGAAACTAGAAAGCATTTCACAAAGAACATGCCTTCTGAGCTGGACAGGAAAGGATAGCAAGATCCAGGTCACATAGTACCTACGATGGTACACTTATCATTGCCACCTGTGGTCTTGGGCACCCCTCTTGGCAAACCACAGCAAAATACCAACCTAAAAGAGTAGGGTGAGAAGGAAAACAGAGAAGAAGCACAAATGGGGAAATGACAAGCAGAAAGCAGGCACCTACAGGTGATAAGGGACATCTCTGGGGGGAAAAAAATGATGCGGTGATAAGGGACATCTCTGGGGGGAAAAAAAAAATGGAGTACCTTCCTGTGTATAAAGTAACCAGCAAGTATTTTCCAATCATGCTAAGAAGGTAAAATGATTCCTTAGGGGTATTCAGTAGATGATTATTGCTGCGCTAACCCTCTTAGGTAGAGACTAGATCTATGTCAGGTTAAGGTGGGTGAGACCAGCTAAGGGAGAAAAAGATAAAGAAAAACAATTTTCAACTAAATTGCAGGAACCAGCAGTTAGCGTAATGGCTATGTCGCTGGATTCCCACGTAGTCGACCGTGGGTCGCATCCCGGACCCGGTGGCTTAGAACTCACGCCGGGCGCATGTGCGTGCGTGCCCAAGATCCCGAGAGGAGAATGGAGGAGAAGGGATTGCAGCGTGACCATCCCCCCTGGTGGGTGATTTCTCGCTTTCTGTCTCTCTGTCTCTCTCTGTCTGTTTGGCGAGCACGCGTGCCCTATAGCGAAAACCTCTCAAAAAAAAACTGAATTTCAAAATGTATAGAGGATAGAAGAAATGACACTGTGAAGTCTGGAAATACTAAGCTGGGTCAATGGGGAGAATAATAATATGACATTAACCAATATGGATGCCGTGTGATTATTAAAGACATGAGGTCTGGCTGGCCCATGGTCTAGTGGTTAAGGGAGCCAAATTCTAAGTGGCTAACTGTAGTTCAAGTCCCAGACCCACTGGCTTAAATTTGTACATTCTCCAAATCCTCAACAAGATGAAGAAATGGATGAGAAGGGATTGTGGTGTGACCACACCTCACTGGGGGAGTGCTTTCTCCTTTTCTCCCCCTTTCTGTCTCTCTCCCTGGCAAATGCATGCAACCTCTAGCAATTAAAAAAAAAAAAAAAAAAAAAAAAAAAAAAAAACCACAGTTGGGGTGAGATGACTCAGCAAGAGTGTTCAGGGTGAGAGGAGGACTTGGGCCAAGACTGGGAAACTTCAGCCTTTCAAGGGCAGGATGTAGCAATGATGACTCAGCACTGACTTGGATGACTGCAATTTCGGGGCATGATAGGAATGGAGGACACAGTGCAGAAGACTGGAGTAGATGATACAAAACAAAGAACTGCCCTTTCACCTGAATTCCAGGCAGTTTTATAGGAGCAGAAGCTACTCCGCCCTGCTGTAAGTGGAGGTGAGTATAGAGGGCCGAGCTGTGGCAGCACATACTACATCACTGGACAGAGGAAACTCCTACAGACCAAAGGGAAGCTCGTGGCAGGTGTGTCACCCTAGGACAGCTAAAGAGCTTCATTAAAAGCTTCATCCCCCATCCCACCCCTAACCACACATATCCTCCACCACCACCACCATCATTTGAAAATAAAACATTTAATTAGAAGACCAAACGTCCCAGTTTACACCTGTTGTCCCAGCATAATAATTTATGGCATTCCTTTGTCACTCTCAAAAGTATCCCAGTTCAGAAAACACATTAGTGGTTGCTGAAGGATAGGAATAGCTGGGGCAGGGACAGCAAGAGGGAGATCACTGTGGTGAAATACCCCACAGCTTGACTGTGCTGGTGGTTACACAAACCTACACGTGTGATACATCGCATGGAACACACATTGTACCAACTTCGGCTTCTTGGTTTTGATGTGCCACTGGAAGAAACCAAGCGAAGGGTACCTAGGTCCTCTCTGTCCTATCTTCACAACTTGCTGTGTGCCTATAATTAATTCTGCTTTTAAAGGTTTCAAAAATCCGCCGAGTGCTGGAGCAGGGTCTGTGCTGAACAGAGGTGTGCACGGCCAGCCTTTGCGTAGATCCGCACAGTTGCTAATAGGAATGTGGGTCCCTGTTGCTACAGATGTGACGTGGGGGCAGACCTTCTTCTTTGATGTTGGACTTACAAGACAGAGAGGACAGGAATTCTCTGTCACTCTTTCGTTACCTCTGATGCAACTGATGAAAGCAGCTGTCCCAGTGGGAATTGGCATGGAGAAATGCGGCATGTGGAAACGGATCACTGGATGACCCAGAACCACCTCAAAGACAGTGAAGGAGATCAGGAAGGAGAGTCAGGATATGCCTTGTCTGTGAATTTCACCAATTTTCAAGAAAGCAAAGAATTAATACTTAACTCCAGACCCATATTACAGTAAGTAGAGACTTTAAAAAGTTCACAGAAAAAAATCAAATTGAAGTATGAGTTTATTTCGATGCCAAAAAAAATGAAGTCCATGCATAGTATTTTCATAATACACATTTTTCATGAACTTTTCGACATTCTCTGTAGCTATAAATACACAGTTTGGGAAACTACTTTTAATTTAGTCCATATTGTAACTTTTGTCATTCTCAACCACTGGGTTTCTTTTCTTTGTAATGTCCTAAGTTAAAGGTATCTCTGTTTATTTTTTATGTTTTTAATTGCCAGAGGGCACACGTGCTCACTAGAGAAAGAGAGAGACAAAGACAGAGACAAAGAGAGAAGGAGTTGGAGAAAGCAATTTCAGTGGGGTGTGCTCACACCACAATCCCATCTCCATTTCTCTTCCTGTCAGGATTTGGGGCATACACACATGCATATCTGGTGTGTGTTTTTTTAATTTATTTATTTACATTCATTCACTGTACATCACTACAACATACAAAATGAGATTTTCCATCCAGAGTACACTGTATATTGGCTCAATCAAGCACATCAGCATACATGTTATCATCAACAAATAATTTTCCATTTCTTATTTTCTATATATTTGCTTTTTTTTTCCTCATCCTTGATTCCCTATCTCTTACCCTCTGCCATCTCCCACTCTCCTCCCACACTGTCTCTGGTATCTATGTTTGTTTTCTATACTGTTTTCCCCCACATTTTATTGAGTCACTAAAGATCTTAATTAAACTGACTATTGTCATAGCAAGCACAGCTGATATATACATTTCTATAAACACAAGTCCAACTTTAGTCATAAGCCTCAATGAGTAGAATGAACATCCTATAAAGCAGCACCTAGCTGGGGCTATATATCATACTACAGGCATCAAATAGGTATTTTTTTTTCCTGAAACTTTTTTTTTCAACTTAATTTACATTCTTTCCTTAAGCATCATCACAGCATACAAAATGTGTTTTCCCATCCAGAATATACCGTATAGTGGCTTAATCATGCATGTTATTATCACAAATTTTCCATTTCTAGTTTCTAGAATTTTTTTTTTTACCCTATTTCTGACCGTCTGTCCTTTCCCACCCTCTACTCACACTATCTCTGGAATCTACAATTGTCTTCCATTCTTTTCCCACCCACATTGTATTGATAACACAATTTCTTAAATAATCTAACTACTTTCAAAAAATATGGAACGCTTCACGGATTTGCATGTCATCCTTGCACAGGAGCCATGCTAATCTTCTCTGTGTCGTTCCAATTTTAGTATACGTGCTGCTGAAGCGAGCACTATCTGGTGTGTTTTGTAAGCCACTGGGGCTGGGATTCAAGCCTCAGTTGATCAAGTGGGATCTGGCTCCCCAGTACTAGGCCACATGGCCTACCCCAGGTATCTTATCAACAACTTCCACTTGTTGAATATTATGCGTCTGCCTTATTATATGTCATTTCACATCACACAAACTTACAAAGTGGATATTATTAATATCCATTTTGCATGTAAGAAAATTAAGACTCAGAGCAATTAAGTAACTTGCCCAGTGTCACATGGATATTAGGGGTTAGGGCCAAGACTCAAGCCTGGGTCATTCAGACTCCAAACCTGTGTCATCCAGCCATGCCACAGGCCTCTCATGGGATGAGATAGGAGTAGGCACTAGGTGTTATAGGGCCACCCCCTCTACCAAGCCAGGTAGAGGCAACTGATGGCCACAGTCACAATCCATTGCACTGCTGTACGGACCAGGAATTACAATCATCGGAGGACAGTATCTGAATCTTCCGTGTGTTCCCTCCACCTGTGTGCTGGGGGAGCAGGGATTCTCTCCCTTTCTTCCATTGTCCTCTTTCTTCTTTGAAGATCTGAGTGAGGAAGGAGAGAGTCCTGCCACCCAGTCCAAGAGCATGTGCTAGCCTCTCTTCGTAGCGAGCTCCAGCAGCCTCTATGGGTGAACTCGGTGCAGATACATCAATGTCAGGGTCACCCCTGCAGACCGCAGGAACATCAGGCCCTGTAGGGTAAGATGAGCCCTCCATAGGATGTCCAATGTCTTCAGCAACTACTGAAAACAGGATAAAATCGGGGAAACTCAACTACCATGTCTCTCCACATCCTGCAATAAATGGCATCTACTTTACATTAGGTCCTTTCCTACATTAGACAAGAAAAGAAAGAATTTCCCTGTCTATAGAATGTCTCCAGCAAGCCCTCAGCTGGGAAAAGTCTGAAAAAATCCACTCACACCAAAATTTGAGACCACCAGTCCAAGTTATCAAATCAGGGATACTGAAGTCAAGAGAGAGGAGAAATAGCAAAGACATGGTTGATACTTGACCATGAGACATGGCAAAGACCTGGAAGGAGATGTCCTCTGGTCACGTGACTCCTCCAGGTTAATTGAGATATCACGGGTTCAGATCAGTGAAGTAGCAACCTGATGTAAAGTGGATCTCCCAGCCTCTCTCCTCAGAGATGGCTACAGAAAAAGAGGGCACTAAGGACAAGCCGTAGCCTCATAAATTGTGTTTAGAAACCAGCAGCAATAATCTAGCCTTGTTTATACTGCAGGCCCTGCACTTATCTCTTAGATCTGCACTTATCTCTTAGATCCTCACAACAGTTCAGTTTGATTATTATCCCACTTAACAGGTGAGGAAACCTAAGCTCAGAGATATCAGTTTGCCTTAAGAGCCTGTTGATAATAAATACTTCAGACAGATGTTAAGCATTACTCCTGAGGCCACAATTTTAACTGCTCTTACTCTGTTGCCAAGACAGAAAACGATGGGGAAGGAAGAGGGTTGACAAAACTAGATTCTAGGCGTGCCCAGCTCTAATGCTCTTGTCTATTTTAAACAGTCTTCGCTTGTGGTCACTTGGGGTGATGCACACTTATTTGTGTGCATGTTTACATACAGTCAGATTGACAGCCCAAGGCACATACATTTTCCTTTTAATGTCTGATGTGCGTGTGTGTGTGTGTGTGTGTGTCTGTACGTGCATACATGTGTCTGTAAGTATCCTTTGGGGATTGCATGCTCAGGAATCTGAAAGGCCCAGAGTCCAGGACTTAAGAAGACCTCAAAGTGACTTTATACCAGAAGAGTTGCAGGCTTTGGCAGGTGAGACACACAGTCAAAATTCAACCTAAATTCTAGGTTTGGGTCATCTGCAGAAAAGAATACCATGTCCATGGAGGGATCTCAGTTTAGCCAGACCTGGCATTTGCCCTAGCTTTCCCACCACCACCAGCCCCAACACACCTACCATCTTTGCAGTTGTGTGATACTAGAAAAGTTATAGTCACAGTACTCAAGACCAAAAATTTGCCAGTTTTTCCATTCAGATACCTAGCTACTTCTGGATACCTGGGCTGGGGCCAGGCTGGGGTTTGCAGGAGCACAGAGGAACAAATTTGAATCTGCCACTGCATTAGCTGTTTATAAGCACTGGGAGTTTCGTCTTAGTGATGGGAAAGCTCTGCCTCTTGCCCCTCCCCCACCCCTTTTTGCTGCATGCCCTCTTATGATAGCACTGTCCTCTTAGATGCTTTACTTTTCCAGCCATGTGCCTCTGGCCCCACCTAGACTCCCTGTGTGATGGGAGGTCATCTTAGGCCCCTGTCCCTCCTGGCCAGCTGTCACCACCACCATTACCCATGGTGTTTTTTACAACATTCAGTATTTTTACCATTATGTGAAACTTCCCTCCAAATTCTTCAATAAAAATTGCTTTCCAAGTTAAAAAAAAAAAAAAAAAGTTTCAACAAGTGGCGCCAAAGCATCCCTGAAATACAAGCCTCGGAATTGATTTATAAGAAATAAAATTCCATGAACAGCAGTAGTGGAGTGGACAAAATTTAGATGACCCAAATGAGAGAGAAATTGTCTTGGAGAAAAGAACTACAGAGAAAAGAGAGCCCAGGAGGGTGAAGTGGTGCCCTCCAGGAAGGAAGTCTGAGGAAGCCCAGGTATGTCACAACAACCCAAAAGGGAACCAGTTACAAACACAAAACCTGCCCAAGCTGGTGGCTTGAAATGGGACTTTATGGGTTCCACCTACATAGTTCCATCTTAGGGCCCTGTGCAAAAGCAAGCAGAGAGATTGCTCACCCTAAACATTAGTCCCAGGGATGCAGTGCTATTGGGGCCAATTCCAAAATGCCTCAACAGCAGTCTGGGAGCCATAGGCTGCAAGGGTCAGGAGGGCAACTAGGAGGCATTTAAGAATCACACACCTCCTTGCCATAGAGCCCCAGGGAAGAGTTTTAACCCAGGTTATGGCTCCAGTAACTTCATAGGTGAATGTGAATTGGGTAGTATTGAGTCTTTAATAATAATAGGGTCTGGAACCAGCAGACGGCTTAATGGTTATGTCACTAACTTCCACGTAGTTGAACGCGGTTCAAGTCCCAGACCTAGCGACTTAAAACTCACGCCAGGTGCATGTACATACTTGCCCAAAATCCCAAGAGGAGAATGGAGGAGAAGGGATTGCAGTATGGTCATATTCCCTGGGGTGATTTCTCTCTTTCTCTCTCTCTCTCTCTCTCTCTCTCTCTCTCTCTCTCTTTCTCTCTCTCTCTCTTTCTCTGTCTCTCTAGCAAGCGCACAGACCCTATAACAAAAATCTCTCTTGGGAACCAGCAGTTAGCATAATGGCTATGTCGCTGGACCCCCTCGTAGTCGACTGCGGTTCGCCCTCTCGGGCCCGGTGGCTTAAAACTCACGCCGGGCGCGTGTACGTGCGTGCCCAAGATCCTGAGAGGAGAATGGAGGAGAAGGGATTGCGGCGTGACCATCCCCCCGGGGGGTGATTTCTCGCTTTCTGTCTCTATGTCTCTCTCTGTCTGTCTGGCGAGCGCACGCACCCTATAGCGAAAAAAAAACTCTCAAAAACAAATCTCTCTTAAAAATAATAGGGTCAATTCTCTCACAAAGTGATAAGACAACTGGACGTACATGGGAAAGACTGAGATTCTCATCCCTGGACTACACCAGCATATGTGCCCACGATCCTGCTGGCTGAGGCTGGGAATGGATCATGGCAAGGAGACTCTGTTGGGTGGGGACTTCTCTCTTCCAGAATGAATGAATGAGTGGATGAATGAATGTTTTAAAAATTAAATAAAAAAATACTAGTCAACAAACTCATCAAGGGTTTAGAATGTGCCAGTCACTGCTCTATACACTTGCGTGTAGTAATTCATTCACGCCATACACAAAATGAAGATGATACTGTCATTGCATTTATGTTGTGACTGTTGAAAGAGATGAGATATGTGAATTCGTTTTTGTGAAATTGATGATATGGATGACTATGATAATGGTGATCATGGTGATGCAAGTGATGGTGGTGCCATTGAGGGTGGTGAGGGAGATGATGACAGTAATGGAGGTGAAGATGACAGAGACAGTCATAGTGGTGATGTTAAAATATATAATAGAGTAATGGATAAGGATGTATACTTTGAGTTACACACAGATTTGGTTCAAATTCTAGTTGTATTAATTCGGTGTGTGACACTAACTAAATTCTTCGAGCCTTAGTTTCTGTATCTGTAAAATAATCTCTCTCGCATGGTGGTGTTGGGAGTATGTCGCTTTCTTAGCACAATAACTGGCACTTTATACACCAATGGCTACAATGGAGGAGGGCGGCAGTGGCACCAGCAGCAGCAATGATGGCAAAGACAGAGTTCCCAGCAGAAGTCAAAGAGCTTCTCCACAGCAAGTGAGTCGGCTCCTAGTTACACTCTCACCACTCTTCCAGCAGACAACTTGAGAAGCCTTCTGGCTCAGAGGGTGCTTTCTATTGGCTGCAGTTAGTTCCAAGCACACAGGAAGGCCTTCCATGCTGTTGCAGGCACCTCCCACCTAACCATTAACCAGCCTGGCCCTAGATAGGCTGGAAAACAGACAAAGGTCATCTCTGGGGTTATTGCTTCACCTTCTCATCCGTAGCCCTGGGGTGAGAATGAGCAGGGCTTCGCTTTCAGTTTACAGTTTAAACTGACCCCTTCTTCACTAGAACCCTAATTGTTCTGCTGTCTCCCCCCAAGACCCACCCTGTACTCTCAGACCATTGTGTTCACCTGTCTGTGTCCAGTCAACATTTGCCATTGGGGGTTCTATGGCTTCAAGGTTATTGACAGTCATAATAGCTAATATGCATCATGTGCTTACTGTGGTCCGTGGATCAGTTTATTTAATACTCACAACCACCTTGTAAGTTGGGTAGAATTACTAGCCCCATTCTACAGGTGAGACACTGAGGCTCAGAAAGGTTAAGTGACTTTTGCTTGGTCACACAGCTTATACAGGGAAGAACTGATTCCTGATTTGAGATATGTTTGATCTGAGAGCCCAGGATGATTCCACCATATCATACTACCTGCCTTGCAAAGACTTAACCTGCAGAGCAAGAATTTTGAAGAGACAGGATGGATGGAAAGCTATTGCAGGGACAATGCAATTGGCTGATTCTCAAATCTTCCTAGAGAGGGACTCTCCATCACCGACTTCATTCATGGTTCCACTCTCATGGTCATTACGAATATTAGATGTCAGCGCCAGGTTCTAAGACATGCTTTCTGAGAGGGCAGATTTTTTTAAAATATTGCAGCAAGTCCTTCCTCCCCACAGTTCCACTTCCAGAATCTTACCCTTCAGATGTACTTGCACATGTGTCAATCGACATATGTACGAGTTACTCATGATTTATAATGGCAAAAAAATTGGAAGCAACCCAAATGTCTATCACTAGGGAGATGATTTAATAAATTATGGAATTTGCATATGATGAAATGCTCTGCAGCCATTAAAAAAAAGAAAGTAAAAAGAAAGCTCTATTTCCAGGAATATAGGATATGGCTATGCACAATACCTAACTAAGTGAAAAAGGTAAGGACGCATGTTGTGCGACCATTGCATCAATTAGGAAGAGGGGGAGAATGAATATATAGGTTGAGTATCTCTTATTCAAAATGTTAGGGACCAGAAGAGTTTCAGACTTTGGATCTTTGTCATATTTTGGCATATTTGCATATACATCATGGGATATCTTGGTGTTAGGATCCAAGTCTAAACATGAAATTCTCTTAACATTTTAGATAGACTTTCTATACATAGTCTGAAGATAACTTTATGCAATTCTTTGTATTATAGTGTTATGACTATGATCTGTCACATGAGATCAAGCATAGAATTTCTACCTGCGCTGTCATGGCACTTAAGAAGTTTTAGATTAATGTCTTTCCTCAGACCCTCCTCCGTCTCGGAAATTAGTTATTATCTGTTGATGATAACGTGTATAGTATCCCCAAGTGGACTGGTGAGAAATGTATTCATGTTGGAATGTTGACTTTACAAGCTAAGTGCTGTGCGTGATTGAATGTATAAAAGAAATTAAAATAAAGTAGTATAATATTTTTTTTTAAGTTTCAGATTTTTGGAGCATTTTGGATTTCTCATGTCTGGATTAGGGATGCTCAATCTGTGTACAATTTCTTGTAGATGCATAGAACCCTCTAGAAGGATATATAAGAAAGAGACCCGGGTGTCCAGGAGACAAAACTGAAACAGACACTTTTCACTCTGTCCCATTATGTGCCTTCTGGATTTGGGTACCTACACCACAATAAACTTACATGCATAGAAATAACCATAAGTAAATGTTGATAGTATGGTTTTTTTTTTTTTTGGAGAGATTTTCACTGTAGGGCGCGTGCGCTCGCCAGACAGACAGAGAGAGACATAGAGACAGAAAGCGAGAAATCACCCCCCAGGGGGGACGGTCATGCCGCAATCCCTTCTCCTCCACTCTCCCCTCGGGATCCTGGGCACGCACGCACACGCGCCCGGCGTGAGATTCAAGCCACCGGGTCCAGGACACGAACCGCGGTCGACCACGTGGGAGTCCAGCGACATAGCCATTACGCTAACTGCTGGTTCCCAATGTTGATAGTATGTTAACGAAGACACTGAAAATGGCACTGGAGACTCGAACTTGACTTCTAACACTTTGGACAAGCTATGCAATGTTTCTGGATCCAGGTTTCCTCAATTACGGGGTGAAGTGATACATACTTCCCTGGGCTGCGGAAAGAGTTAAGAGACAGAATACACCTGTTCATTCATGCTCCTGATATGTGTCGAATATCTGCTCTGGGCCAGGTCCTGGGCTCAGTACTGTCTATTAACAAGGTAGGTCCAGCAGACATGCCTCCAGATTGTGTGTCATACGATGGTCCTTACCATGGGCCCTTTCACAACACCAACCTGGAACAGAGAAGAGAAGAAAATTCCAGGTGGGTGGCATGAAAGTTCCAAGCCACAAATAAACCTGGAGAGTGCAAGGAACCAAAAGAAAACAAAACGGCTGGGGAGCAGTGAGCAAGGGAGTGATGGGGGGCATAAAGACACCCAAGGCTCCAGGGCCTATGATAAGAACCTGGAGTACTTTCAAGGTGCAGAGGGAAGCCAATGGTGGCCTTCTACCCAAGGCAGTGTGGCATGGCAGATAAGAGAGCAAGCCCAGATAACCAGGTCCAAATTCTGACCTACTTCCTGTGGATGCCTCTGGTTCCTGAGTTCTCAAAAAAGAGGCCGAGTACCTCTGTAAGGGTACAGTGAGGCACCTCTTAGCTCAGCCCGGCACCTCTCACACACTTACCAGCAGCAATAGCCATGATAATCATTGTAGTATATTTCTGAAAAATGGTTCCAGAGCAAGAATAGCCAGACTATGGCCCCTGGACCAAATCCAGCCCACCTCCAAAGTTCACACTGCCCACAAGCTAAGGACGGTTTGAACATTTTTTCAATGTTAAATCAAGCCAAAAATAATTTATGACACATCGAAATGTTATGAAATTCAAATTTCAGCAGCCAGAAATAAAGTTTTATTGAGACACAGCAACGTCAATTCATTGACATGTTATCTATGGCTGTTTTCATGTTACACAAAAACATGGTAGTTGAAGCAGAGGTGGTATGACCTGCAAAACCTAAATTATTGATTACCAAATCCTGTGTCGAAAGGTTCTCAGCCCCAGCTCTAGAGAATGAATTAGGGAAACCCAAGGATACAAGGAAGAAGTCCAGCTAGGAGGCTTCTAAAGTGACAGTGAAAGATAACAGTGAAAGAGAGAGAGATGGAAAGTGGGGAGAAAGCTTCTTTAGACAGGTTTTAGAAAACTAGGAGAAGCTTACAAATGCTGGGCCTTTTCGGTATTTCCTACGTTGGACACAGTCGTGACAGCTACTGTCTGTAGGACTGAAGAGGCTGTTATGGATTTGACATCAGCTCTAATATCCTATTATTCAGGACCCTTTATGATAGCAGCAGAGAGTGACTGCAGACTCCAGGTGACAGACGAGCTGATGGCCGTGCAGATATGCAGCACTGACATTTTAGGAGCAAGCTAGTGCTGGGCTATAAATAGAAGCGAGCGGTCATCAGGAGCACTCCTGGTCGAGGCCACCCACCTTCTGCACCATAATGGCAGGCCCCGGCAAGCGCTGGTCCTCGCCCTTACCCCACAACTAGCCCAAGTCAGGAGAGCACGATAGGAGTCGAGAGGGAAGCCAGAAAGCTGACCAGAGAATGACACTTGTGAAAAAGGCAAAGCGATCAGGAGTTTCCAAAAATGGTATTTAAAAATGTAACAGGTAGAAGCCAGCAGGTGATGTAGTGGTTAAAGCACTGGCCTCCCACAAATGTCAACCACAGTTCAAGCCCTGGATCTGGCGACTCGAAACTCACACCAGGCACGTGTGGATGCGTGCCCAAAATCCCTAGAGGAGAACGGAGGAGAAGGGATTGCAACATGGCCATCCTCCTGTGGAGGTGATTTCTTACTTTCTCTCTGTTTCTCTAGCAAACACACATGCCCTGTAGCAAAAATCTCAATAAATAAATAAAATAGTACTAGGCGCATACTACATGCCAGTATTGTTTAAGCTTTTCATATGAATCACTTCATGTAACCACGATGATCAACTTTACATGGTAGTGCTACTATGCTCTCTAGTTTACATGTGAGGCAAAGTTCAGTAACTTACCCCAGGCCGTACAACAGTGAGTGGTGAGCCAGGATTCCATTCCAGGACATCTTGGTTCAGGGCTCCTGAACTTGGCGCCTGTGTTTTACTATCTGTTCTAACGCTCGAGGAGAAGAGAAGCCTGACGCTTGCTCAGTAACACCATTTAGGCCCCTTTTGTTATTTTCCCTCACAACATCCATGCATCAAAATATTTTGTCTACAAGACAGCATTTATTATACAGCGATCGAGTCATTGTTTTCAGGAAGTCACATGCGGCTTTCAGTCCTCACTCATCAGCATGCACTGCCAATGCCCACACATACACACACACAGCACAGTCGCATCCAAGAGGAATTAGAATCTCCACTGGGCTCTTGTACAGCCTGCAAGCAATTCTTAAAGCACCCAGATCCCCCCATGAGCTCCAAACTGGGAGCCACTAGTCTCGGTGCAGCATTCAGGCCCTGTCCGGCTCCCCCTAATATAGCACCAGGTCACTGGTTCCACTTAGGACCCAGCCAAGTGGTGAGGGCATGATTATCTGCATGAGAAACAGAGGTTAGACATGTCAACATTGGAGAGATTTTCACTGTAGGGCGCGTGCGCTCGCCAGACAGACAGAGAGAGACATAGAGACAGAAAGCGAGAAATCACCCCCCAGGGGGGACGGTCATGCCGCAATCCCTTCTCCTCCACTCTCCCCTCGGGATCCTGGGCACGCACGCACACGCGCCCGGCGTGAGATTCAAGCCACCGGGTCCAGGACACGAACCGCGGTCGACCACGTGGGAGTCCAGCGACATAGCCATTACGCTAACTGCTGGTTCCCAATGTTGATAGTATGTTAACGAAGACACTGAAAATGGCACTGGAGACTCGAACTTGACTTCTAACACTTTGGACAAGCTATGCAATGTTTCTGGATCCAGGTTTCCTCAATTACGGGGTGAAGTGATACATACTTCCCTGGGCTGCGGAAAGAGTTAAGAGACAGAATACACCTGTTCATTCATGCTCCTGATATGTGTCGAATATCTGCTCTGGGCCAGGTCCTGGGCTCAGTACTGTCTATTAACAAGGTAGGTCCAGCAGACATGCCTCCAGATTGTGTGTCATACGATGGTCCTTACCATGGGCCCTTTCACAACACCAACCTGGAACAGAGAAGAGAAGAAAATTCCAGGTGGGTGGCATGAAAGTTCCAAGCCACAAATAAACCTGGAGAGTGCAAGGAACCAAAAGAAAACAAAACGGCTGGGGAGCAGTGAGCAAGGGAGTGATGGGGGGCATAAAGACACCCAAGGCTCCAGGGCCTATGATAAGAACCTGGAGTACTTTCAAGGTGCAGAGGGAAGCCAATGGTGGCCTTCTACCCAAGGCAGTGTGGCATGGCAGATAAGAGAGCAAGCCCAGATAACCAGGTCCAAATTCTGACCTACTTCCTGTGGATGCCTCTGGTTCCTGAGTTCTCAAAAAAGAGGCCGAGTACCTCTGTAAGGGTACAGTGAGGCACCTCTTAGCTCAGCCCGGCACCTCTCACACACTTACCAGCAGCAATAGCCATGATAATCATTGTAGTATATTTCTGAAAAATGGTTCCAGAGCAAGAATAGCCAGACTATGGCCCCTGGACCAAATCCAGCCCACCTCCAAAGTTCACACTGCCCACAAGCTAAGGACGGTTTGAACATTTTTTCAATGTTAAATCAAGCCAAAAATAATTTATGACACATCGAAATGTTATGAAATTCAAATTTCAGCAGCCAGAAATAAAGTTTTATTGAGACACAGCAACGTCAATTCATTGACATGTTATCTATGGCTGTTTTCATGTTACACAAAAACATGGTAGTTGAAGCAGAGGTGGTATGACCTGCAAAACCTAAATTATTGATTACCAAATCCTGTGTCGAAAGGTTCTCAGCCCCAGCTCTAGAGAATGAATTAGGGAAACCCAAGGATACAAGGAAGAAGTCCAGCTAGGAGGCTTCTAAAGTGACAGTGAAAGATAACAGTGAAAGAGAGAGAGATGGAAAGTGGGGAGAAAGCTTCTTTAGACAGGTTTTAGAAAACTAGGAGAAGCTTACAAATGCTGGGCCTTTTCGGTATTTCCTACGTTGGACACAGTCGTGACAGCTACTGTCTGTAGGACTGAAGAGGCTGTTATGGATTTGACATCAGCTCTAATATCCTATTATTCAGGACCCTTTATGATAGCAGCAGAGAGTGACTGCAGACTCCAGGTGACAGACGAGCTGATGGCCGTGCAGATATGCAGCACTGACATTTTAGGAGCAAGCTAGTGCTGGGCTATAAATAGAAGCGAGCGGTCATCAGGAGCACTCCTGGTCGAGGCCACCCACCTTCTGCACCATAATGGCAGGCCCCGGCAAGCGCTGGTCCTCGCCCTTACCCCACAACTAGCCCAAGTCAGGAGAGCACGATAGGAGTCGAGAGGGAAGCCAGAAAGCTGACCAGAGAATGACACTTGTGAAAAAGGCAAAGCGATCAGGAGTTTCCAAAAATGGTATTTAAAAATGTAACAGGTAGAAGCCAGCAGGTGATGTAGTGGTTAAAGCACTGGCCTCCCACAAATGTCAACCACAGTTCAAGCCCTGGATCTGGCGACTCGAAACTCACACCAGGCACGTGTGGATGCGTGCCCAAAATCCCTAGAGGAGAACGGAGGAGAAGGGATTGCAACATGGCCATCCTCCTGTGGAGGTGATTTCTTACTTTCTCTCTGTTTCTCTAGCAAACACACATGCCCTGTAGCAAAAATCTCAATAAATAAATAAAATAGTACTAGGCGCATACTACATGCCAGTATTGTTTAAGCTTTTCATATGAATCACTTCATGTAACCACGATGATCAACTTTACATGGTAGTGCTACTATGCTCTCTAGTTTACATGTGAGGCAAAGTTCAGTAACTTACCCCAGGCCGTACAACAGTGAGTGGTGAGCCAGGATTCCATTCCAGGACATCTTGGTTCAGGGCTCCTGAACTTGGCGCCTGTGTTTTACTATCTGTTCTAACGCTCGAGGAGAAGAGAAGCCTGACGCTTGCTCAGTAACACCATTTAGGCCCCTTTTGTTATTTTCCCTCACAACATCCATGCATCAAAATATTTTGTCTACAAGACAGCATTTATTATACAGCGATCGAGTCATTGTTTTCAGGAAGTCACATGCGGCTTTCAGTCCTCACTCATCAGCATGCACTGCCAATGCCCACACATACACACACACAGCACAGTCGCATCCAAGAGGAATTAGAATCTCCACTGGGCTCTTGTACAGCCTGCAAGCAATTCTTAAAGCACCCAGATCCCCCCATGAGCTCCAAACTGGGAGCCACTAGTCTCGGTGCAGCATTCAGGCCCTGTCCGGCTCCCCCTAATATAGCACCAGGTCACTGGTTCCACTTAGGACCCAGCCAAGTGGTGAGGGCATGATTATCTGCATGAGAAACAGAGGTTAGACATGTCAACAACAACGATAATTGTAACCACCGTTTATGAGCTGTGTGCCTTCAGTGTAATCTTCTCAGCATTGCTGAGTTATAGGTATTATTATCTCTGTCTTTTACAGAGGAAACAGAGTCAAAGGAAGGAAAGTACTTGCCCTAAGACCCCTAGAGAGAAAATGGCTGAGTCGGTATCACATCCGGGGTGCCCGACTCAAAGCCCCTGTTTCTAATTGCGAGGTCTCAGTGACTCCTCTTAGGAATAATAAGGCAAGTCCTGGGCCGGCTTCACGGCCCGTGGTTAAGATAGCTGGATCCCACATGGCTGGCCATGCAATTCTGGACTCAGTGGCTTGAGAAAGACACTGGATATGCGTGCATAAACTTCTAAAAGGAAAGAGACTTGGAGGAAAAGGGATTGTAGCATAAAGGTCCTTTGTCCTCTCTGTCTCTGGAAAGTACACATGCCCTCTGGGGAAAAAAAAATAAAGTAAACATGTAAAGAAATAAGGACTGTCTCAGGAGCAGTTCAGTTCAGTAAGTTTTTATTGATCATATACATACATGCTTAGTACCACGTAAAGCCTTGGGGGTCCAGTAAGACAAAAAAGGTCCCTGCCTAATAGAACTTGGAGTTCGAACTTTGACATTTTTTCATCGAGTAAATGTTTTTTGAGCATTTACTGTGTGCCAGAGCCAGACACCGTTCTAAGTGTTTGATGATACAACAGCAAGCAGAAAAGGCAGGGCTGCCACTCACGGGTTGGCAGTGGGTGGTGAGATCTGGGTTCAGAGCTCCTGAGCCTGACCACTAGGCTTCACTATCTATCTGGTCTAGCCCTCAGGGAGAGACTGACTGAGGCTCACTCAGTAACAACAGCGGGTTAGGACGTTGCAAACCTGTGGAACTGAGCATGTGGGGCAGGTCATGGATGAACTGAAAGGACAAACAAAAGTCCTACACACTCGGCCCCAACTGGTATCTGCTACCAGGCTTCCCAGCCCTCCAGTAACCCACCCAGGCACCTCCTTAGAGCTCCCTCCCAGGAGGGGCTGAGGGAGGGCCTGGCTGGTTGGTGGCACTGTATTGCTGATCCCCAAGGGCTCTCCATGGTTCACAAGAAGGATCATAAAGTCCTCAAAAGCGCTCCCAAGGAGATGAATTTTAATTCACTGTCATTTCAAGAACAACTGTGTTGGCAAGCAACATTTTGTCACGGGGAGGAGGAGCAGAAGGGATGTGAGGGGAACATGATGATGTTAAATGTCTGCTCCAAAATGTTTGGGAATAAGGGAGGCTTTTTAAATGAAGTGCCTCAGAACTGGAGGGTATGAAAGAGGGCATGGTTGAAAATCTGCATTTGATGGGCCGGCAGGTGGTGTGGTGGTTGGGGCACTGGACTCCTACATGTCCGACCACGATTCAAGTTCCAGACTTGGCGGCTTGCTTTCTCACTTCCCCTTTCTCTCTCATTCTCTCTCTCTTAAAGTTAAATCATAATAATAAATAAAGCTAAATCATTATTTTTTAAAAAATAAAATATTCAATAACCAACAGCAGGTTTTCTGCCCACAACCCAGGGAGGGGAAGTACCACCAGACCACATGGAGCGTGCGGCATCTGTGTTTGGAAAGCCCCTGAAACCAGCACCAACGTGCTGCCAGGAGGACGTGGTTTCCCAGAATCTGGGTTAAGGTACAGGTGGCACATTTAATTTACAAGCCCTAGTGGCCATTGCTTGTGAACTGGGATAGAGACCTCAGAAGGTGCCATGACTAAATGCTGATTCTGACCGAGTTGAGCAACAAGGCTCTGCCCTGCCAAGGGGCAGGCGTCCCAAGGCAACACGGCGTTTTCTCTGGACAGTGAGTCACTCGGGAGAAAAGTATTCAGCGAAGAGGAAAGCAGGTGGTCCTGGCACAGCACACTCAAGCTGGAGCAGTGCACATGCTCAGAGCTGGGAGGCGTTGGTTTGGTCCCTCCCGATCTTTCCTGAGTTTGAGGTACAGAAACTGAGGCTTGCAAAGTTGAAACGATTCCCTGAGGACACACAGCAGCCACTCACTCTGTGCTCTTTCACATGTAGCATACTAGAGGTTCAAACTTCACACAAGAAGTAGGATTCAAGCTTGGAAGGCGGGCTTGGAAGCCCAGTGTCAGTGCCAATGTTTATCTAAAAGGGAAGCAAATCATTGCCCTTTACAGAGTCAGAGTATGCCACAGGTGGACCTTCCCATCAGAACGTGCCCACTGCACCCAGTTCCCTTTTTAAGAGCAACCGAGCATCATTTATAGAGCAATAGCAGTATAATCACCATCACACGGGCTCAAAGTGCCCATGATAATCCTGCAGAAATAGCTTTCAAATCCCATCCTTTAGGGCCTCTGCCTGCTGGACACAGCTAAAAACCCTGGACGTGATTTGCAAAACAAACATTAAAAATACAGCAAAGTGGAGAGAGGGCAGATCAGCTGGGACCTTGACCTGGAGAACAAGACATAACTGATTTCCCTGGGTTTTCTCTTTCATCATATACCCCAGACTTGGAACTAAAGAAGTCGACAACTTGCAAACACTAACAGACGCAGATGCATAATAATCAAGACCACTGGATCCCACATGGCTGACCGCATAGTTTGAGTCCCAGACCCATGGCTTGGAAAATACGACATGCGTGTGTGCGTGTGTGCATTTGTACCCAAAATCCTTAGAGAAGAATAGAGGAGAAGAGATTGTGGTGTGGCCATCCCCCCTGGGGAGTGATTTCTAACTCTCTGTCTCATTCATTCTGTCTCTCTGCAGCACATGCACCCTATAGCAAAAGAAAAAGAAAAAGAAAACCCCTTTCGACGGGAACCAGGAGTGGGGAAAGGCCTTCCCGTCAATGCCGCTTATGACTACGGAATGATACATGTTTCCATCCATTTATTCACTCAGCAAACATTTTACTTAGTATCTGTCGTTTATTAATCTTTTACCCCTAAAAAACAATTTACCATAAACTCAGTAGCAAAAAAGCAACACATGTATTATCTCACAATGTCTGTAGATCAGAAGTTGGGATGTAGCACACCCAGACTCCTGCTCGGGGTCTCCCTGGGTGGAAATCAAGGTGCTGGCCGAAGCTGTGGTTCTCATCAGGTCTCATGCTAGTGTGGAATTGGTTTCCGTGTGTCGGTAGGACCGAGGGCTGTTGTCTTGTTACTGTTAGCCAGGGACTGCTCTGGCTTTTAGAAGCCGATCTCAGGTCCTGCCTACAGGGCCCCTCCATCATAGCAACACAAAACCTCCCTCATGTAGGGTCCCTCTGTTGCTTGGAATGTCTCTGACTTTCACTCCTGTCTGCTTTTAAAGGGCTCATATGATTAGGCCAGGCCTATCCAGATCATCTTTATAATCTCCATATTTTAAGGACAAATGATTTAGGCCTTTAATAACATCTGCGAGATCCCTTAAAGCAGTACCTAGATTTGTGGTTGACTAACCAGGGGTTGGGAATCCTGAGGGCCATCTTGGAATTCTGCCTACCGTAATACCCCCTGTGAGGTAAGGAACAAGGATACAGAGATGACTCTCAAAATACTTGCCCACAGGGCCAGCCACATGGTGGGTGGTTAGAGTGGCTAGATCCCACATGGCAGACTACACAGTTCAAGCCTAGGACCTGGAGGCTTGAAAATTATAGCAGGCCCATGCCCAGGCATACCTAAAATCCCCAGAGGAAAAGGGATTGCTGTGTGGCCATCCCCTCAGGGGATTCTCTCTCTCTCTCTCTCTCTCTCTCTCTCTCTCTCTCTCTCTCTCTCTCTCTCTCTCTCTCTCTTTCTGTCTTCCTCTCTCTCCGGTGAGCACACTTGCCCTATAGCAGATAGATAGATAGATAGATAGATAGATAGATAGATAGATAGATAGATGATAGCTAGGTAGATAGGTGATAGATAAATGAATAAATAAATAAATCTCATCCACAACGGGCTTACAATCAAATGGATACAGCAAATCCAAAGAAGCGACTAGATTACAGGGCAATGTCCCTGGGAGATAGGTCTTCCCTCTATTTAGTATTCAGTGCTAAGAATACTAAAATTTAGGAAACCAAGTGAGTGCTGGAGCTGGAATTCAAGTTACTAACTAGATCACGTATTCTTCCTGATAAATACATAAGTTCATTACAAGAGGAAGAAGGCACAGGCACAGAAGTTGTCTCTCATTGGAAATTCACAAAAATCTTTTTTCGGAAGCCAGCAGGCATTGTCATTTCCACTTCCAAGATGAAGTCACAGGCCCGTAGGACCGTGTCTTGCCATCTGCCTCCCACCAGACCTTTGGAGCAGGTGCTTCCTCTGCTCGTAAGCCTTTTCCCCACAATTCTTGGCCGTGTAGCCCTTTCTTAGCGCCTTTGCATATTGACTCTGTCTGCCTGGTACACTTGAGGTTTCATTGTTTTTAAGCGAATCTGCAAGGGAGTTCCATAACCCAGGAGACTTGGGCTCTGTCTTGGCACTGCGACCTGCTACCTCGGTTTTCCTGTAAAATGAGCCATTCTGAGGAACAGATCCCTACAGAGGAAAGCAGAGCTAATATTTCTCCTGCTAGGGATCCAGGCGCACACTGACTGTCCATGTGTCCGTGTCCTTCCTCACAAGACACAAAGTCACTGCACACAGAAACAGCAGCCGTGGCCCCAGGAAACAATACTGCAACTGAGACCATGCGAGGTAGACCGAACATGTGTGCACTCCTGCACAGCACTGGCTCCCTGTGACTGGATGAGCCCTGGCAAGAAGTGCTCCTCATTCATTCATTCACTCAGCCAGCCAAACAGCAGTTACTGTGTGCCTAAAATATGCCAGGCAGGTTTAAGTGGGGTGACACTTCAGTGAACAAAGCAAAGTTCCTGCCTGCACGAACCTTATATTCCAGTGGGGAGACAGACAAACAAGTGAATAAATACATCTAAAATAGTACATGATAGAAAGACCTTATCAAGTGGTGATTATATTCCAAGGTCCTTCAAAATAGAGGGACAATATCTGATAAGGACCATCTTTGATCTCCTTTTGGTACAACAGCAAATGATGAAGACAGGCCATAGAAATAGCGTAAGCCTGGGACCAGTAGTTGACCTAATGACTATGTCGCTGGACTCCCATGTAGCTGACCACAGTTCAAGTCCCGGACCCGGTGGCTTAAATTCATGTTGGGTGCGTGTGCGTGCGTGCCCAAGATCCCAAGAGGAGAATGGAGGAGAAGGGGTTGGGGCATGGCCAATCACCCCTGGGGGGTGATTTCTCGCTTTCTGTCTCTGTCTCTCTCTGTCTTTCTGGTGAGTGTATGTGCCCTATAGCAAAACCTCTCACAAAAAAAAAAAAAAAAAAAAGACAGAAATAGCATAGGCCTTGCAGTTACAAGACTTGGATCTAAATGATGGTTCTGAATTGAGTCTGTACTTGCGCTAATTACTATAACATTTATAAGCTTCAGTAGCCTCCTCTGTAAAATGGAGGTAATAATACCAGCTATGCCTACCTCACAGGGATGATGCAAGAGTCAATCCAGATAGTGAAATCAAATACCAATAATCTCTCTTGTCCCCATGCTGTAAAGTTTCTATATCCCGCACAGGTTCAAGTCACTGCTAAGTCAGGTTCCTGCTAAAACTGGAAAATAATCGAGTCCCAGCTCTGATCCTACCAATGCCGTGGGATTCCACCTCAAAGCATGGGACATTGTATATCAAACGACGGGCGAGGAGACGCAGACATGGAAGGAAACAGCTTCTGCCTGGCATGTTTCCTTTTTTCCTCCCACTCGCAGGTATTCAAGGAAGCGATCTGAACTAAGGTCACACTCAGTCTTGCTTTATCATAATTAGTGTTGGTAGTGGCTATTCCATGCAACAGTAGGCACACTGGCATTTAATCATCTCCACATCTTTTAGGTCTTATATGAAAACATGTGAGTAAATGTGAGGAATAGCAGGATAGATGCCAAAATTATGACCGCCACCTGGCAAGATTGCTGATAATCGTTTTCTTTTTCTAGATTTGTGGTTGGCTGAATAACCAGGGGTTGGGAAAAAAAATACTATTGCTCATTTCTCTGCATTTTGTATTTCTTTATTTCATTCATTGAAAAGATATTTCTCCAGGAGTCAGGCAGCTGGAAGGGACCATCCTGAGGTTCACATCTCAGTTCCAAATCTTTACTGTGTCACCAACATACCCCTTAGGTTTATAAGCCAGTGTGGTTTTGTTGTCTTTAAATGGGAGGCTTGTCACGGGTAACCCTGTGGTTTTAATTTCCTCTCCTCCTGCCATTTCTAACAGGACTCTTATAAAAATTAAGAGTGTGTGTATGTGTGTGTGTGTGTGTGTGTGTGTGTG
>NW_006160057.1:2251938-2254459 GCF_000334495.1 Tupaia belangeri chinensis
CCGCAATCCCTTCTCCTCCATTCTTCTCTCAGGATCTTGGGCACGCACACACATGCGCCCGGCGTGAGTTTTAAGCCACCGGGTCCAGGACGCGAACCGCGGTCGACTACGTGGGAGTCCAGCGACATAGCCATTACACTAACTGCTGGTTCCCAGGTTTTTCTGGGGTTTTTTTCATGTTTTCTTTTCCTTTTACTAGTCTGTCACACCTTGGGGGGGGGCAGCATCCCAACTTCTGATGTTGATAGCAAGTACAGTAGGCTCTTAGGTAGCAGATATCAAATAAGTTTGAGGAAGATGGGGCCTGATCTGAATTGGGGTCCAGCTCTTAATAGAACCCTGTAAGAACCCCAGCAGTTCTCCTCTCAGCTCTGCCAGAAACAGGCAAGAGACCCCCCCTCTCAGGTCAACATCTTATTTTATGGGTTGTTAAAAAGCAGACAAGCAAACAGACCCTACGTCAGCAATAACTGAGCAAACAGGTGCAAGCTAGTAAGAAAGTTTTGCATACGAGCTATTTTTATTTTATTGTAAAAACAATTTTCTGGGGAGCCAACTGGTTATGGAAGCCTTGGGGAGACCGTAGAAATGCCTTCTGGGTGATTCCTTCTCTCCAGTTCAGGCAACAAACATACCAAAAGGTCACCCAGCGCATTGTCCACGCAATCAGGCCCCAAGGCCAGCGGTCCCCAGCCCAGCCCCTTCCTCGCCTCTGTTCACTCGGTTGCACACGGCCACCTGTTGCTGCCCTAGCGCCCAGAGCCGAGTTGCAAACCGCCGCTAGGGTTCGTTCTAATTCCCCAGAGCAGAGCTGGCCAGGAAGCCCTGACGCGCCGCGCCTGCTAATCTGCAAGGCGGGCGGGGACTCCGCAGTCTCCCAGCCCCGAGCTCTTTGTTTTCTCGCTGCGTTCAGTGTCAAAACTAGACCCCAGACAGCGAGCATGTCCAGGCCCCGGCTGGGCTCCTTGGGGCTTGCGCCCAGCCCACACCCTGAAGATGCCGAAGCGTTCACAGGCCCGCGGAGAGGAAGCTCGGTCCTTCCCGCAGGAACGCGCGGCGCAGACAGGTTGCCGCGTGAGGATCGCAAGCGTCCGCTGGATCCTGAATCCCGCAGAGCTCTCGAGCTGAGCACTGTGGCAGGAGCGCCGCGTCGGGAATGCAAGTTCACGCTTCCCGAGGCCGCAGGCGGAGGGCAGCGAGATCCCCGCCTGCCTGTGCTCTAAGACGCCGAAGGGGATCCTGGGGGCAGCCGCGGTTAGAGATCTCCTCCCTCCGGGGACGCCAGAGTCCCAGTTCCGAAAGTAACCGGTCTCCCTGGCGAGGGACTTCCCTGCGAGCGCCGCAGGGGTGTGCATTTCTCCGAGTCTGAGAATCCGAGCAAACGCGGGCCAGCCCGTAGTTAAAGTCGGCTCCCGGCGTCTGTTTGTTTATTGGCTCTTAAGGAAAAAGTTTGAGGATCTTTAACCAGCCTCAAACCTGGCAGGAGCGGAAACCCCGGAATCTCCCCAGCAAAAGCGATCTAACTTCAAGTTGTTACATAAGTGGGGGTTCCTTCCCCCCTCCCCTCCCAAGCTTCCTCGTTACTATTCCAGGAGTAAAATGTGTGTCGCTATTACATTTGTTTTTTTTTTTTTTTTAAATCATTATACATTCTCCCGAGCCCGAAGGCGAGCGAAGGCGCAGGCGACGTCCTGGGCGCGTGGCGGCCCCACCCGCGCGCAGCCCCCAGCGCTGCAGAGAACTTGGGGTCTCCGGTGCTGCCCCAGCCGGGCTAGTCGGTGCGCCCCGCGATCCCTCGATCCGCCACTCCACGTGGTCAGGATCAACAGTTTGTTGAGCTCATCAGTGACACCTTGAACTTTTCATAAAGAAAATGGGTATTGCACCGACAGGGTTCGGCCGCGGCTGCCGCGCCAGGTCGTGCTTAATATTCAATGATCTCGCTCGCACCTCCCCCTCCTCCTCTTGCAGAAAGTCCACCCAGCCTGTTACTAGGCTCAGACTTTTAAGTTAATTTACTGCCCCCCACGCCCCGTCTTGGCCAGTAACCAGCGCCTTTAGGGCTAGGCTTCGCCCCCAGCTCCCGCCTGAAAATGACATTTCGCCGGCGTCTCCGGAGGGGGCTGAATTTCACTTTGTAACTTTCTGCGGAACCCGAGCCCGGGTGGCAGCTCGGGTGGTGGTATCGTATGCAAATACGCATGCTGACGTTACAGATCATGTGGGTTTTGGCGTAGATTCCCCACTGATCGAGGCATTTTTTTCCCCTTTTTTTTTTCCTTCTTTTTTTTTTTTTCTTTTAAAAATGTTGGCCACTGTTCTCCGAACAGGGGCTTTTTACTGTCTGTCTGTCTGGTAGGCTGGCTTCCCCCTCTTTCCCACGGAGCCCGAGCCGGGCGCCCGGTGGGGAGTGGGGAGTGGGTGGGGGGAGCCAGCAGAGTTCCATTTTGGAACGCCCGTGCCGCGTCTCCGCGTTCCCAGCCCGGGTCCCCGCGTTCCCCGCCCCGGCGCAGGGAAGAAA
>NW_006160057.1:2254559-2255136 GCF_000334495.1 Tupaia belangeri chinensis
CGGCTCCCGAAAATGTGTTGTTAATGGGACTTGGCCGGGTTTGTGATTGGAAGTAGGGGGGTTCGGGGGGGTGCAAGTCTCTTTTCGCGGGTGGAAGGAAATCAGCGGATCCAGAAGGGGAAAGGAGATTTTTTTTTTTTAAAGAGTTTTGATTACAAGTTTGGATAAATGGAAGCCAGACCGAGGAGGAGGAGGAGGAGGTGGAGGAAAAACATGTCTACGTTTCCCTATGTCGACATAAGCCACAAAAAAATATGGCGTCCGCTTTCGACAGGGCGTTACGTAGACCCGACTCTGTTTTTATTTATTTATTTCGTGGCGGTCTCTCTCCCTTCTTGGCCAAACTGCGGCGCTTTGTGCAAACGGGGCAGGTCCCGCGGGGACTCCACCAGGACGTGGCCCGGTCTCCGCGCGTTCTGGCAGCCGGGGGGCTGCGAGTGTTTGCTCCCCTCCCTCCCGGCTCTCCGCTCCTCTCCCCTCTCCCGGTGACGATTCGCCGTAATGTGGTGGCAGGAAGCATGACGCCGTGGGTTGAGGCTGCCTCTCCCCTAGTCGCTCCCGGTGGCTGCAGGCCGCG